>NW_026294595.1:44570777-45170777 GCF_007827085.1 Peromyscus californicus insignis | reverse complement strand
CAATAAGACCATTTTTAGTTGTTAACTTCACACACACACATACCCCATCTCTTTCCACCAAGACTTTAGGAGCATAAAACATAATCACAAGGCAAATAATAAATGGGAAAACAGACCCAAGATATGAAAGAATCAGATATATCATCTGTAAGAATTATTATTTTCACTGGTGGCTGATAGCCTTTCCAAGATTTGAGGTGAGCTCCCTGGCAGGCAGTGCAAAGAAAACAAATATGATAAGTTACTTACATACCGATTTTTAAAATCTGAAAGAAAAAAAAGAAAGCCTGCTGTTTTCTATAGATAACTTTTTCTCATTTAAATTCTAGAACTATTTTTCACAGAGGGTGAGATAAATTATATCATGAGTACATCCAACATGCTGAAGCATATTCCAATCAGTTAATGAATCAACTCCATAAAAGCCAATGACTGATATTAAAACACAGTTTAATGTAGGCAGTTTAACGGGAATCAGATCCTTATAATATGAATTCATGGCACAAAATATGATTAACCAAACATGATTACCTTCTGTATTCTCTCAAACTACTCTCATGTAAGCATTAGAAGTTTCTGTATCCCTGACAATTTTAGTTTGTCAGGAGAAAATCTCAGAGAAACTTTTTTTTCTTTTCTTTCTTTCTTTCTTTCTTTCTTTCTTTCTTTCTTTCTTTCTTTCTTTCTTTCTTTCTTTTTTCTTTCTTTTCTTTCTTTTTTTTTCAGTACTCCTGATTGGCTTTCTGTGTATTGGGATTTAAAGCAACCTAGAGGGCTAGCTGTTCACTGGAAAGGTAGGCTGCATACCAACATGGGCCCTCCTGGTGACAGGTAAGAGCCACTGCTCTGAGAATAGGGCTCAGCCCAGCTTTCAAGGCTTTCCTTAGAGACTAGCATGGGGTTGAGTAAGACTTGAGCAAGGGGACTGAAGAGCACCACAGAACAGAAGAACATGGCTGGGTAGGGGAATTTTCTTTAAACGTAGATAAAAACTGATCAATTATTGTAGTGAATTCAAACAAATAAAAGTGCAATTCTGGTAAAGGTGTGGAAAACTAGGGGAAAGGTGCAAGCAGGTGTAAAAGACAGAGTTTCAGAACCACTATTTCCTAACTAGAATTTTCAAAAGGGAACAACTGTTCCTAAAATAGCTTTCCCTTAGGTTTCTGTTATAGGGTGAAGAAAAATCAGGTTGTTTCTTATTTTCTTTATAATTTCATCTCTCTTTTAATTCAGCTTTCTTAATCTTATATCTTCTTGGAACTATCCGCATAGTTATCTGCCAATACAATTTTAATGTAAATACTCAAAACGCCAGGCAAAGCTGAGTTTGACAGTGGAGACCTGCCTGTTGTAGCTTACTGTGCTCTGGGGGGTGCCCAATGATGTAGCGGGTAGTCATTCCAGCTTTGATCTGGAAGTTCCAACCCCCATTGAGGCTTCAGTAACTGTCACACCTACAAGGCAGGGCCGAGAGAGGACCCTGAAGACCTGAGATCCGGATGCGCCGGCTCTCTTGGTTCCTGGACCCTGGATGCTGGAGGTAGATCAAGCAGAGTTCTCCAGAGAACACCGCTGGACTGTGCTACACCTTTCCCAGACCCTGTTACCTATCCCTTCACTTGTGAGTTACCCCACAAAATAAACTTCCCTTTTAACTACGTGGAGTTGCCTTAATAATTTCATCAATACACTGAGTCACCCATTTTATTTATTCTTGGTTAGGAACCCATTATTTGCAACCAGCAAGCAAGCAAGTACTCAAGGCTCTGAAATTTATTTTGCATCAATCCATTTATAATTTTAAAGGTGAAAAAAAAAAAGAGAGCCATTTGCTTTTATCTTGATATTGGTATTTGGCACCTGTATGATTATTTATCTTCTAACTTCCTTGGAGGCAGGGAGTTTAAAGCAAGGTGAGAAGTCGGTGAGTCTTTGATGAGTTTGATTTTGTGGAACTGGGTGACCAGGATGAAGGTCAATAGTTTATTACATTGGTGCATTCCAACTTAAACGTCTACAGAATGAAATAAAAAGAATTTGTTCAACAAATAACATGTTAGAAAATCAGTGACAATGAACTTGACCTTTTGAAACATCAAAGGGGCTTTACTTTGTGGGTATGTTTCAAAGACAAAGAAAGTAAGGGGCACAACAAAGCTTCTTGAACTTCTGGTCTTTTGGGTCATCCAGGGAAGGGTCAACAGTTTAAGATATCAGTTAAACTGTGTGGCCACTAAATAAGTTTTCTACATATAATTTGCTTATTAAATGATCTGCTTAAAATAATGTGCAGTTAAGCAACACAGCAGATATTTCTATTGTAATTTTTTTATACAGCTGTAAATCAACAGAAATAACTCTAATCTACTTCACAAACTAAAGCAACATGTTCTAGGTTGTGTGTTTCTTTATTAAAAACATGGCATTTGTCAGGCTCACTGTGAGGATTTAGTTTATCTAGTAATAATAAAACTGAAAAAGTAATTGAAACAGACTAATGTTAAACACAGGAGAACATGTTTATGTTCAAGGAACACCAAGAATGTTTGGAGTAGAAGCAGTTCTCCAGGATATGACAAGGGCTCAGAGCACTAAGGTCTCCTTGTTGGGCACAGGGCTTTCAGTGTCAGTGAGGGCACAAAACACCAGCTGAGATTCCTCTTTACTAAAAAAGGCAGGGGAGAACATCCAAACTCCTTTTTCAAAAATCCCATTTGAGGACATGGGCAAGTTGAGAGTAAAAGCAAAGGCCAGGGTCTGATATCTTCACATTTCCCCTGTGAGTACATTGTAGAGAAATGGAGTCTATAGCTAGAGAAATCCTGATGCTTGAAATCACAGAAGTGAGTGTCTATGATCCAGGTATCTGCTAAGTGTGAGGGGTGAGATGTGTCAGCCCAACATCAGTTTGAAGCCTAAATTCTTACTGCTATAAATAAAAATTATGTAAGCTACCAGCTTGATCCTCACAGTTTCTAAAACATGGGTTATTTGGTTGTTATTATTTCAGAAACTTTCTTTGAATGTTGAAATTTCTTTTAATTGAAAATAGTTTCTTGTTTCATACACTATATTCCGACTTCGGTTTTCCTCCCCCCTGCTCCTCCCAGTTCCTTTCCATCTCTCCTCCCATCCAGACCCACACCCTTTCCATCCCTCCTTAGAAAACAAACAGGCAACTGACAAAATATGGTAAAATAAAACAAGACAAAAGAAAGCAAACCAGAATAGGACAAAGCAACCCAACAAGAAAAAGAGCCAAAGGAAAACACAAGACACACATACAGACACAGAGACACACACATTTGCACACACAGGAATACCATAAAAAGTCAAAACCAGAAGTCATAATATATACACAGTGAACATGTAAGGTTAAAAAAAAACAAATGCCCTGACAACATTATGAGACAAAGAACCTCCAAGTATGCCACTGAGTTCATTTTGTGTTGGCCATCTACTGCTGGACACGGGGCCCTATTCTTGAGAGTGGTTTGTGTCCCCACTGAGACTCTCTTGAAGAAAATCATTTTTTTTCCATTTCAAGTGCTTATCAATTAGAAATAGCTTCTGGGTTAGGGATGGGTGTGGTATTGTATTCCCCCAAATATTGTGCATGCTAATAAACTTATCTGGGGTCAGAGACAGAGCAGCCACAATATTAAACATAGAGGATAGGCAGTGGTAGCACACACCTTTAATCCTAGCATTCCAGAGGCAGAAATCCATGTGTTCAAGGATATAGACAGGCATGGTGACTTATCACGCCTTTAATCCCAGAAAAGCAAGCCTTTAATCCCAGGGAGTGGTGGTAGAAAGCAGAAAGGTATATAAGGCATGAGGACCAGAAACTAGAAGCATTTGGCTCATTAAGCATTTGGCCTGGTTAAGTATTCAGGCTTTTGAGCAACAATTCAGCTGAGACCCATTCTGGATGAGGACTCAGAGGCCTCCAGTCTGAGAAAGCAAGACCAGTTGAGGATCCGGTGAGGTGAGGTAGCTGTGGCTTGTTCTGGCTCTCTGATCTTCCAGTGTTTACCCCAATAACTGGCCTCAGGTTTGATTTTATTAATAAGAACTTTTAAGATTCAGGCTACATCTGGCGCCCCAAGTGGGGTGCCAAATGTAGATGTAACCAACCGTCTTATTAAAATAAGAAACACAGAACCAATGCAAAGAAGAAAGCCAAGAGATCAGAGCTAAGAGCCTTACCTGTCTGCTGCAGCTAGCCACTTCAGCCAAGAGAGACCTACTTCCTGCGTGTTTGTCTTTATATAGACTTTCTGTTTTGCCTTCTCATTGGTTGTAAACCCAACCACATGACTGCCTCATCACTGCCTGTTTGTACAGACCTCCAGATTTTCTATGGTTGGTATTGAGATTAAAGGTGTGTGTCTCCAATGCTGGCTGTATCCTTGACCCCACAGAGATCTACCTAGCTCTGCCTACCAAGTGCTGGGATTAAAGGCATGCGCTATGAGCGCCCAGCTCTGCTATGGCTTGCTATTAGCTCTGACCCCCAGGCAACTTCATTTATTAACATACAAATAAAATCACATTTCAGTACAAATAAAATATCACCATAGATGGGGGCATGTGTCCCAATGTCCCTTCATCTCTAAGACTACGTCTGGCTCAGACCTACACAGGCCCTGTGCACGCTGCTGCCTCAGTCTCTGTGAGTTCCTATGTGCAACAGCCCTGTTGTGTCTAGAAGGCCTAGATTCACTGGCATCCCCTAACCCCTCTGGGTCTTACAGTCTTTCCACCTGCACTTCCACAGTTCTCTAGGCCAGGGGTCGGGAGTTGATGGAGACATCTCTTTTTTGGCTAAGTGTTCTGCAGTCTCTTACTCTCTGTGTATTTTCCATCTTGGTTTTACAGTTTTTCTTTGGGCCCACTTGCCTTACCAAGAATTGTTCAATTTTTGTTTTCCCTGCAGCAATTCAGGCCATTTCCTATGCAGCCTCATTCATCTGGGCCCTTCTTTAGTAGAAGACTTTTCCCATCTCTAGCCTTACCAGGAGCTAGGAAAGGGAGACCCTGGCTCTGCCCTGCAGGCCCTCTTTTTCTCTGTAGATGGCAGGGCTGAGCAAGACATAGGATTCTGTCCTAGCACTGAGACTTGCATGCACAGACAGCTGCTAAAGGCATTTGGGTGCAGCTCCTTTTTTTGTTTTTAACTGCTGGAGGTTGGGGTGGAATCCCTGGGGCTATGTACAGTGTACCATGTCGGTGAGCAGTGTAGATGGTGGAAAGATAAAAGGCAGGAGTGGAAAGAAAACAGGGACTGTGGCAGGTGTGGCTGAATAGACCAGTCCTGTGCTTACAAGACTTTTGTGCTATGCCTTCCAGAAGTGATAAGGTCTCTACTGGTTTACGATGTCTTAAGTGAATTTCTTGTTATTTGATGCTGTAAATAACTAAGGTGATTAATATTTGACCTAGTCTAGAGCATCGCACTACCTTCTTCACAGCAAGTCCTATAATAAAGGTCATCTACTAGGCTTTCCATGGTGCTATTCTCTCAATTCCAACAATTTATCTCCTAATTGCTGCCCCTCGCCTTGGTTTTGTTCTTAAATGCCTTTTGGTTGGGTTCCTAGGATGATTTCTTACTGTCCCCCCCGCAACCCCTCATCTCTATCCATCTAGCAGACTCAATTTTTTTCCCCCAGTAAAGGACCAATGTCCTGTCATTCTTTCTCTCAAATTCCTTAACATATGTGTACTGTCGGGAAATGTGAACAGAGTTCAAACATCTTCCTAGTATAAAAGGTGCTGTATGATCTGCATCTTGTCAAGTTCCCTATCATAAAATTTCCTTTTTAGGCACTCTTTAACAGGCTCCTACTCATCTTTCAGGATATAAAAAAGAGAAAGAAGGCTGGCTGGTTCATGTAGCTGGCTCATCACCCCTCTTCATGTCACTTCAGTACCTTGTAGGTAACTATGCCAGTACTTATCTCAGGACAGTGGTTGTAACTCAATTTCTTCACCAACCCACAAACTCCTTGAATACAGGAGTCACGCTTTATTTTCAAGTCATGGCACTCTATTAATTTACGAGCATTAGGTAGAGTGTATACTAAACATGGGCACACTCCCTCTGGCCCCATCTCTGTAAACAGTACACTGAGAAAGGCACCCTGTATCTCTGGGGCCTCCACCTAGAGCTAACAATGCTGTCATAGCAGGCTGAGATCAATAAGACAATAATCAGCATCCTATCAAAGAGATTAGAGTAAATTGTTCTTTTTTTATTTGTACTTGTTTTGAAAAAAAATCATTCAGGAGTTATTGATAAATGGTCTCTTAGAAGTCAGAAATTGTGCTAAATAATGGTCAAAGTATGAGTTGTTCGATAATTCAATCCATAAAGAAGCAGTGACTGTGTCTATTTCATGCCTAGGATTTCTGCTTTGTACCGTTTTCTAGGAGAAGGTTAAGTGACTGTATTTCCTTGTGAATTCTTTTGAGAAATATATAAAATAAATACAAGATCCAATGATCCAAAGGTCAAGACAATGTAATTTTCCTTCCCATTTACAAGGAGAAAATATGATTTAGGTTAAGGGTGTACCACAGTGCTCATAGGGATATGGCAGCCTTGATCTATGCTCTCTTTATGTGGAAATAATTTATGGCTTTCTCTGTAATTTACAAATGGATTCATTACAGGACCCTCTGGGCATATGTACTCTGAATTAGTTAAAGGCCCGATCCAATGACTGTATTGATAGCAAAGTCAAGTAAGGAAATGAGATTCTATGGAAGAAATTCCTTTGTGCATATCCTTCTGAGACCCTCCCTGCTTAGACCTAGACGAGCAGAAGGTATCTATGGCAGCTGGGTTTGGATTTATAAGCAATGCACTGAATTTCAGATCTGCTTATTTACTACTTGGAAAAGCCACCGAGCCATTTAGATACCAGTTTCTTCCCATATGTAAAAATGATGACAAATTGCCTAGATCAGGGATTTATTTTGATTGCAGTAAAGAGAAACTAGCCTCTATAACAAAACCAGATAGGATCATTCATTGGTGAGTATTGGGTTCTAGAGCAGGGCTACTGGTTGTGAATCCTGTTGCAACCAGTTGTGTGGCACTGGTTGGGTTTCTTACCACCCCTCTCCCCCTGTGCTTTATTTTCCCACGTGTAAGTGTGTGTGGAGTTGATGAGAATGCCCATCCACAGAGTTGTCATGAGCATGAAAAGCACCGATGTTTATAAAACACTTAGAATGCTGCCCAGCATGCAGGAATGCAATGTAAGTGTTTGGTGGATAAACAGTAATTTGTATTCATCTCTTGAAGCAGTGCCAGCAAACGGATTTGAAGTGGATCTCCTTGAATTTATGCCACATCTCCATAAAAGGGCAACTAGGAGGAAATAAATAGTACAGCTAGGAAAAAGTGCAAGTACCTTGCTTAAGAACTTAATTAGGTCAACACAGACCATTATCTCAAAGCTTCAGCTGAGCTTTTTTTTTTTTTCTTTTGTTGCCAAGGGACCATCAATTAGAAGGAGTGAAATTCATTATTTTAATCAACAAGGAATGGCAATAGACAAGAAAAGGAAGGAGAGGCTGATGGGAGGAGCTGGCCAGGCTCTGTCCTCCAGTGCAGATTGGATACTTTTCTGTGGAGGGATGAGGAATGGTGTCATTCATTTGTGTTTTAGTTAGTTTGTTTGTTTTGTTTTTGCTTTTTTTTCTAAGTGGGAGAAATGCCTGTTCTATCAAGTACATAACCTGATGTCCAAGAGGCAGTTTGTGCTTGTGTAGGGTGTGGCTGTGATTCGAAGATGAATGGGGTGGGATTTGATGACTAGCCCACTAGACATCCGTTAGATTCAGACAAGTTTCAGTTTGGAGAGCTCTCTCTTTTTCTTCATGGAATCAAATTCACAGTGAGAGACTCTGGGCACACTGTGCCAGACACAGAATTGAAAACTCAGCTTGATTTTCCTAGTTGGCAGCATTGGAGAGGACTCCATACTGAAAGGAAGCTAGCAAGGCTATTGAGACCCTCTCTGGGGGGAATGGAGTTCTCAGAGGGGGCGGGGCGTGTTCTTTGCAAGAAGAGGGGGAGCCACACCTGATCTAAGCTCATCAAGACCAGCCACAGAGAGTGACTGGGACCAGTGAGATGATGAATAACCCGTAGAATTTTCTCAGATTAGGGGGGTACCAAATAAAACATAGAGTTGAAGAGTCTCTCGGCTTCACCAGTTTCTTTAGTTGCTGCTCTTCCCTGGAGAAGTTCAAAGCATTTGTCTGTCTTTGAGCCCCTTGTCTGTCCTTGTGTGTTGTACAGAAAACAAAGGGATCCTGTGGACGTGTAATGCATCTGCCTCCTTCAACCCCGTTCTGATTTATTCAAGCCAGATGACATGGTCTTAAGGGTCCTGAGTCTATACTTTACAGCTAATGACCACAGGGTGCAAAGAGGTTGTTGATCACGATGGAGCTGAGAGCTGTGGGGGCAGAGGCAGACAGAGAAGCAGAGAGGAAGGGAAAACTGGAGGGACTTACTGGCAAAGTCCTCTTCCCCAGTATGTATAAAGGAAACCAAGTGCCCTTTTGTGTTGGTGTAATAACCTTTACAACCTAACAGTGAATGTACCAGTTTGCTTTGGCAGTCTCCTTTTAATATGGATTGCTGTTATTGTAAACTTCACTATCATTATTTGGTAGGATTCTATCCATCTACCATCATTTAGCCTGTGGGTCCCAGACACATGTCAAAGGCACTACTGAATCTAGTCCTTAAAACAAATCCATTAAACTGACATTATGACTTTTTTTTAACCTGAAAACCAAGGCCAGGGAGGTTAGGAAAATACAATAAATATACTATGATTCAGATAGTGGCATAGGCAGATTAAAGTTCCATAGTCTGCCTCCTGGACCTGTGTTCCTACCTATCTACATTCTTGTTTTTATCATGGGCTCAGGACCACCACCAGGAGTAGATTACACCATGAAGCCATATAATTCTGCCAAGGCTGTACAAAGACAGGAGAGAGCGGGAGGGTGAGGGTGAAGGACGGGGTGAGGGAGAGGGTAAGAGAGACAGAGACACACACAGAGACAGACAAGAGTCAGAGAGAGACAGAAACAGAGACAGAAACAGAGACAGACAGAGACAGAGTGATGAACACAGAGACATGCAGACACAAACATACAGAGACACACAGAGAGAGACACACACAGAAACACACACATGCAGAGAGAATTGGTACAGTGACCTGTCACCTGGTGTACCAGATTGACTAAGAGTTAAATAAATTATGGGACATGTGAGACAATGGCTGGCACCAATCTTCAAAATGTCAGAAAAGCCTTCAGCCTGGAAGAAATTGAAAGAGTTCTTACAGAACTAGAGAGATTTGTTTCTGAAGAGGCCAAATGCCATTTCAAATTGTCCAAGCCCTTTGAATCTGGAGGTGGCAAGGGAGCCTTTGTCTCTCTTCCCAGGAAATAGACACAGGCACATGGAATGGGCTGGACTCACTGGCGCTCAGTCACAAAGTAGAGCTCACTTTTCTCACATTTTGCACCAGATCTGTTCTGCAGGGTCAGCCTTCTCCTCCCTTGGACATTATCTTGTGTACATTCCATAGATTTCCCTGCCTGCTCTGCAGCATTAGAAAGTCTCATTTGATGTTATTGAAAATTCAAGCGCCATCTAAATAAAAATTGCACCTTCTCACTAAGTTTAAAGACACTCTATCCCAGCTCAGGCCGCAGACACAGTGGTGAGGGGTGGCTGTCTCTTTGACATCACCTCCTGCCCCCCACTTACTCCTCAGATACTCCCCTTTCCATGCATCCACTTTGTGCTGTCTCTGCCTCGTGAGAAGGAACAGACAGATGCAAGGAAGAGAGCACGGTCTCACCTGAGTGGATGATGAAGTGTGATCTAGCATCAATATTATTAGTTCTCGGACCTTGGGCTCAAGGGCAGGTTGGCAGTTTTATTGGCTCTCTGCCACTATTCCACCTACATCTGCAGGATCCTCTTACACAGTCCTCATTGCTGACACACACGGTGCTTTCTCCAGTGGGCCTTCTCAGCTCCTGGGCTGCCCTCAAGGGAGGCCTCTAAGAGAATGAATGGAGCCATTGGAAATGGCTCCAGCTTGGCATCCTTTAGCAATGTGCCCTGTGTTGTTCTGGGTGATGGGTAACTTCACTAACTCTGCCTCACACTGACGTGCTCTCATGCAAAGACGAACACCTCCCTGTTCGTGATGGGACCTGAGTTCCTCATATACCAGCTTTGAAGCTATGGTGGAGAATTAAGACAGTAAGGAAAAGTCCTTTGAATCTCTTGTTATTTCAAGAGAAATATAATTCGATGACATTTTTTTTCCAGTTTGATCTACCTGATAGAGCTCAGTCTCTAACAGGAGTATTGGGGCCATTTTTCTGATCTTCTCTATTCAACCTGCCCACCGCTGACAAAGATTTTGAGTGTCCTGGTTTGTTACTCTAGTTATCAACAGAGATGCTGCTTTATTGTTGCTTGTTTGTTTTTAGAACTTGTTAGTATACTCTCTTCCTGGTACATGATACAGGCTTTCTCCATGTGCTCCAGGTGACCCACAAGGGCAGTGTGGTCCAGTTCACTCACCAACCAAGGATGCCCTATTTCTAGTCAAAATCTAAAGCGGTGATCCTCAGTGAGTAGTGTATGTCAGTTATTAAACACACACACACACACACACACACACACACACACACACACACACACACACACACACAGAGAGAGAGAGAGAGAGAGAGAGAGAGAGAGAGAGAGAGAGAGAGAGAGAGAGAGAGAATCGCATGTACCATGCTTGAGGCCCATGTTGAACTACTTAGCTCAGAATCTCTGGGCCTGAGAATCGGCTTTGCCCACAGTGTCCCAAACTCCTTGATGTTTCTAATTGTACTCATGGCTATAATCCATTCCCTGCTTACTTTAAATACTTGTCTGGGTTATCTATAAGAACTGTGATTGCTGAGAAAATAGACAAAAGGTTTTGAAGAAGAAATGCCAGGAAATACATTCATACTATCAAGAAAGAAGTAACCCAATATCAAAACTCTGATATTTCCCTAACAACCATTGTAGTCTGTGTGCCCCTATGTGTTAATACACTTGACAAAGGAATGGGGATGCATTTAGTTGTATTTATTAGTGCCTGTCACTTACCTTACTTCAAATTAACATTTAACTTACTAAAGTACTTATTATAACATAGAAGGAAGAAAAAAAATAGAAGGAAGGTTTTCTGGCAGTGACCTGAAGTCATATCATTAAGTCTGCCCCGAACAAGGATAATAGCATGCAGCCAGCATAGACAATGAACCCATGCTAACAGAGCCCCATTCTCTTAAAAAGAATCAAATGATGTCATATAAAAGCTGACCTACAGCTTCTCTTGTGCATTTCTGTCTGACCCCTGTGGCAGTTGTATGATAGGTGATGTTATTCTTATGTTACAGGTGAGGACCCAGATATTCTTTGTCGTGAAAAGCCTACTCAAGATTGGAGCTCAAGCCCAGTCCCTAAAATTGCCCTCATTCTACCACTCTGTACTTACAGGAAAGATCTGGGTTCAAGAGATCGTTTGTGATTTCAGCTCCTCCACATTTGGGTAGAAAGCAGGCCCGTCATTTGTATCTGTGTTGATTTCCCTGCTGCAGTCATTCAGAAAGGCTGACTGTTGGGAGTGATCGGAAATGACCAGTGGAGATTGATTTCAACACAGCACCCACGAATCAATGGCTCTTGCTGGTTTGAACAGTTAAAAGTTTACTGATACAGAACTGGAAATGTAGTTGTGGAAAAGCCCTAATGGTGAACACAACATTGTCGGCGTTCACAAAGGGCTGCAGACCTCTCTTACTTGACTTCATGAACAAGAATCAGATGACAAATGAATGCTGCTTCTCAAAGGGGAAGCCTCACAGCAGCAGGGAGGCTAGAGTTTGACTGACTACTGCACTCTTAATATCCCTACATGAATAATTCTAGATGTACACTATTGTTAAATGCCCAGTGAAGCATGACATTCAGGGATTTTATGTATTTTGTTGCAATCAGCTATGTGATTCATTCCAATGATAAATCGCTAAGTAAAATATCATTAATAAGAACACAGACCCATGTAACATGGTGCCCACCATTGAACATGATACTGTTCTTTTGAGTCTCAGAATTGACATGGTTTTGCTACCCTGAGGCCTGATTAGAATGGTATATAAAACTTTCTAGAAAAACCGAAGGTGGATTATTTCCAGGAGGTATTTGTGAAATCTAACAAGGACTGAGGATGAATAAAAGCTGCCCTTTGGAGGGGATGCACACAGAGCCCTTTAAGGGACCTGCTTCTGCGTCAGTTCTCCATTGCAATCTTTGAGACTGGCATCCCCTTCCTGCTTTGTATCTCTAATTAGCACTCCTTTTCCACTAACCCTCTGCCTCTGCCTTGTGCTTCTTTCTCAGATCCGTTTCTCAGGCTCTGATTCCACTTTTGACTGCTTGGCTGCAGAATTTTTGACCTTGGTTTATCTTGATGCACGTGGTAAATGTTACTGAAGGCAACATTGGTACTTACTTCTAGAGCACCGGCCACTCTCCATGGTCACTAATACTTATCAATCCTGTGGTATATGTCAAAAGCATACCATAAACGAGCATGCAGAGTATTAATTTCACATAGTTTCAGCAATTTTATACCACTGTAATACCCTTAAGTGTGTATTTTAAAACAGGTTTAGAGTTTATATGGAAAAACACAAGCAATTGTAAGAATATAGAATCTTTATATTTATATATACTGATAGAATGGTTCTAATTCAAATATCCAAAATTTGAAATATGCTAAAATCAAAACCCTTTGGATTGTCAATGGGATTCTATAAATGCTTGACCTCTTGTGGCTGGTCCTAGTCAAAGCAGGAAATACATAAAATAATTTTCAGTCTGTGTGAGTAAGGTATCTATATAACATGAATTCTACGTTTAGACCAGGGTCCTCTTCCAAATACAGCTCATTATGTAAGATCATTATATGTAAGCAAGTACTCCCAAATCACTGAAATCCAAAACACTTCTAGTTCTAAACACTTAAGATTAGGGATACATAGCCTCCTCCAGATTACAGCCCCATATTGTTAAGAATGGGACCGGCATTGCTGTAGTCAAAGACATAGTTTTATACTGTGCTCAGACATTATATGACCTCCTTTGTAATGTTGCATTGTTTACCTGGGCTTTTACAGTACTTACATAGTCTAAATGTTTATCATTTTTATTGCCACAGACTTTTTTTTTCCCATATTGAAGTTTTAAAGTTTGCTTAATCACTCTCTAATTGTTTGAGCATGTGGGTTGTTTCCAGTTGTGTGTGATTACAAATAGGGTGGCTATAAACATCTTTGTTCAAGTAGGCTTAAATGTTGCTGCTTTCCATAATTCCCCAAGGTGGGAATGATTAGCTCAAGGGGCATGATCACTTTATTGAGCTCTTGCGGTGCCAGAATGCTCTCTAAAAATAACATCCTAATTAGCAGTGTCACTGTTAATGAAGAGGGCACCTGGGCCTCTCTCTCTCTCTCTCTCTCTCTCTCTCTCTCTCTCTCTCTCTCTCTCTCTCTCTCTCTCTTCCTCTCTGCCTCTCTTTGTCTCTCTTTTAACCTCTAAGAATGTTTATACTATCCAGAGAAAAGTGATATGGCTTGGGATGGTTCCAATAGCAATGGGCCACCTCTTTTATTAGACCTTGTCTAAAGACAACCAAGCATGTCATGAAGACTGCAATGCAGAAGAATTTGTCTCCCGGCAGTAGACAGCCTAGGCAGCAGAGTATACTGGTCACAGGGTCTCTGATCCTTTGTGGATTTGGGCTGATATTCTGGGATTTGGTACAGTTGGGATCATTAAGTACACAGAGTCAAGAGGCAATGGCTTGGAAGTAAGAGGGCTTGGAATTCTCCAGGTATCCTAAGCTCCAAATTCCTCAGCACCATCTGCTTCCTGCTCATTTATTGTCAGCTCTGTTGGGTCCTCCCTCCATCTTGCCCGTGTTGCCCCTGAAAATGACCATGTTTATTTCTACTGTGTGTAGTCATTAGCCCTGGCTTCTGCCAGAGGTTACTGGCCTGGAAAAACTGCTTTGAAATCAAATAAGGTGGGTGGTTTCCTCAAGAAAGAGAAAGTTTAATGACCTCAGCACTTTCACTGAATTATATTTCACAAGACCTTGCATTTGGTCTCTGACCTCTATTCTGGCTCTTCTCTCTCTCTCTCTCTCTCTCTCTCTCTCTCTCTCTCTCTCTCTCTCTCTCTCTCTCTCTCTCTCTCTCTCCAGAGAATAGACATGATCAGGATCAGCATTTCCTTCCCCTTTCTACTCTGTGGTAAGTACTCAACTGGCACCTTCTTATTATTTACTCTTAAAGATATCAGCTCTGTCGGGGACAAGAAAATAAATTCCCAACTAGCAAGCTTTCAGGGTAGAAGAATGTGTGGGAAATGACTGTACTTTTTCCTACTTCAGATTCCAGAAAAATAACTCCCACTCTGCGGGGAGAGGGAGGGGGGAAGCATTACACAGTGACTCAGAGTCAGGCGTCAGGTAGAGGTGGGAAGGGACTATAATGGATCTTGCACCTCACTTGGCTCCAGGAAATAATAATTACAGGGCCCCTCAGCTTCTACCATCTCCTCTCACCATCATCAGTTTTAGCTGACATGAAGATAAGTAGAAAAATATCCCCTGGTGCGCCACAAACATTTGGCGTTTTTTCCCTCCGTGTACTCCTGTTGAGTTCCATGATTAAATCTCATTGAAAAAGGCATTCTTTTTTTATGGGCTCTTCATTCTTCCTAATCACTTCTGCTTTGGTTTCAAACTTTACTTGGCCGGTATGAAATCAGGAGCATTGTGGAAGGCAGAAGCGTTCAATTTAAAATCGGCTGCCTTATTCCCCCATGAGTAGAGAATTTGCGGCAGACAGCTTGCTTTCTTCCTCTCTGCCAAACTACCATGAATTAACCACCCCACCCCTCTGTGGTCGCATATTTGGGAACAATAGCTTCCTGGTAATCAAATAAACACAGGGTCAGAAGCCGTGTCTTGTATTTAATCTAAAATGTGTATTTCTTTAATATAGTCTTATCGCTATCTCTATTTTAATGACAAAATGGTTTTATGCCTTTAAAAACAGCTTTCAAAGGAACATTGACAGGAAATACAGTTGTGAATGTTCAGAGGAGTTCACAAACAATTCTATTGTTCTTTAGAAATTATAGTTAGAAAAAGAATTGCTGAAAATCTTAACATGCATGCTTTAACTCCCTCCAGAAGGAAGGGCATATCATTACCTTCTTTACTTATAGAATGATCAAGCTAAGTATACTGTATCCATGTGAAGGAGAAAATACCTTTGTGCTACTGTTGAACTGAAAACTCTCAGATGATTTTGCTTGAAAAGCTACAGTAGGATTCATATAGAACATGTGAAGTCTGGACCCAAGGAATTATGAGTTGGGGCTCATCTTAGCTGATGAATACTGGCATTTCACTTTCTCCACCCTCTTTGTCCTTTCTCTCCTTTCTTCTTCCACTTCCTCTGTCTCTCTGTCTCTCTGTCTCTGTCTCTCTCTCTGTCTCTCTCTCTGTCTCTCTGTCTCTCTCTCTGTCTCTGTCTCTCTGTCTCTCTGTCTCTCTCTGTCTCTCTCTCTCTCTCTCTCTCTCTCTCTCTCTCTCTCTCTCTCTCTCTCTGTCTCTGTCTCCCCCTCCTCCCTCTCTTCCTCCCTTCCTCCATTCCTTCCTTTCTTTCATTTTTTTTTTTTTGGTCAAGACCTCAACTTGCTATATATTCTAGCTTGACTTTGAGTTCCTGATCCTCCTGACTCTGCCTATGAGGTGTCAGAATGATAGAGATGTGCCTCCTTTCCTGGTTTGATAGTTCTTGATGTGTACTTAGGAGATGTCCACAATTTGCATGTCTATTCTACTTGAGATCCATGCACATCCACCTAGTCCCATGAGGGGATGTTAAATGACGTCACTAGAGACACCCCATATCCTCATCAGAGTTCCCTGGTGACCCTTATGTGCCTGCTCTGCTACTGTGCACTCATGCCTGCCTCTTGATTAGAACCAGGAACTCTGTCAATGCCCTGGTACAGGTCCTTGCCTTGGGGTAGCATCGGACTCTCCATTCTAGTCTTAGCCTTCAGGTCTGACTTGGAATGGTCATTTCTGGTCTTGTACATCTGGCTTCTTTTATTACAGCCATGGAGAAGAGGCAGCCTACACCTTATACAGCCCAAAGAGTACAGACAGAACTAAGCCAATCAGGCTTTGTTTCCTTCCAGAAAGGAAGAAAGGATTGCTGGAGTTTGAGGCTAAATCTTTAGGATAACCAGGTTCTTGGCATCATTATTTTCTTGTTTGGTTCATGAAGCATTGTATATAGGCACAACTTTCAGGTAAATTGAGTACTGAATCCATATGGGTAATCTTCAAATTAAAGTAGAGATTGGAGACAAATTTTCGGCTCTGGGAAAGATCTTATAAAACATTCCTTAGATTGTAGGGAAGAGGGGGCACTGAACCTCTTAGGAGTCATTAACTAAAGTATTTTTCTTTGCTTCTTCTAAAACATGGTCAGAAATCACTCTATTTCACACTATTTCAGAGCCCTGAATCCTAAAAATACTAAAAATCCTTAGGAGGGATATGTTTCAGTCATTAATTTATCACAGATCAGCAGTAAGCCTTATGCTTATTTATTTATGTAATTTTTTGTGTGTCCTTAAGGATTTTTTTTGGTCAAGCATGCATTGGATTAGTTGAGCTCTAAGCTCTATCTAATATCATATTTCTCTAATTTCCAATGTATTTTAAAAGCTGTTAATACTTAACTTGAAGGAAAAGTCACATGATATAAACTTAAGTGTTTAAACTGGACAATTCAGTGTGTCAATACACTGTCAAGTCTATACAACCATGACTACCATTGACTTCCAGAATATCTCCATCAGCCTTGAAGGAAACATTATACACATGAAGCTGTTGTTCTCAATTCTGCTCTTCTTTCAAAAATGTTTTCACTGGAAGCATTTCTGCTTCTGTGGTACCTATCTGAGTATGTTCATGTGTCTTGGCTTCTTTCACTCAGCATAGTTTATCACAAAGCTATCTTATAGCATCCATCAACATGAGGCCTTCACATTCTTTTTTTATTTTCTTGCTGTGCTAGGACAACTCCCACATTCTGGGCCGTTGAGCCACATCTCTAGCCTGCTCATGTTTTCAATAGTACATGACTCTTTAATTCTTCCAAGACATAATTTAAAAATAAATGCAAAACTAACAAAACCACAGAGTCATAATTCATACTTCTACAAAGCCCACACTATCATAGAACTTATACATTTTGCTAAAAGCCACAGGATACCTGCTTCCATCATGTGACTGTTTCATAATTTTGAGTCAATCCTCATGTTATTAACAGGAAAAAAGAGTCATACCCTATAGGAGATCTTCAACTTTGAGACTCTTTTTTTGTTGTTGTTTGAAAAATCTTGTACTGTGGGATGGTCTGTATGTCAAATGTGTTGCTGATTGGTCAATGAATAAATCACTGATTGGCCCGTGGCCAGGCGGGAAGTATAGGCGGGACAAGGAGGAGAATAGAGCTGGGAAGTGGAAGGCTGAGTGAGGAGACACTGCCAGCCGCCATCAGGATAAGGAAGATGTAAAGTACCGGTAAGCCACAAGCCACGTGGCAAGGTATAGATTAATAGAAATGGATTAATTTAAGCTGTAAGAACAGTTAACAAGAAGCCTGCCACGGCCATACAGTTTGTAACCAATATAAGTCTCTGTGTTTACTTGATCGGGTTTGAGCGGCTTGGGACTGGCGGGTGAGAGAGATTTGCCCTGACTGTGGGCCAGGCATGAAAACTCTAGCTACAATCTTGTTTTCTGTTATTCTTCAACTCTATGATTCACATATGTGGATATAATAATTTCTGTGAATTACTCTGATGTATTGTGTCAATGACTGTGGAGTGACACTTTACATATTGACTAAGCCTACCTGTCAGAAAAAATAATAAACACAGAGCTGAAATCAACTTAGAGTCCATACCAGAAAACTTAGAAAGAAGGATGTCTTGGGCTTCAGAAAGGTGGCAGTTTCTGTCAAGAAATAATCCAGAGAGCTCCCATGCTCCCAACTTTATCAACAGGGCATATATCATTTATCAGAACACAGGGACACACCAACAGGGCTGAGTTGATGGCTCTCTCCTATAATCACAGTTACATGGGAAACTGAGGCAGGAGAATCACAAGTTCAAAAGGCCTGTCTGAGCTACAAAATGAGTTCAAGGCTAGTCTGGGCAAGTTAGGAAGAATCTGTCTTGTGATTTTAAAAAAAAAGTATAAGGGGATCTGGAGACAATATAGTTCAGAGTCATAGCACCTGCCTGGTGGTCCAGTCCCCAAACCAGATGAAAAGAAAGTGAAGGAAGGAAGGGCAGAAGGAAGGATGGAAAGAAAGAAAGAAGTCAGAATATGGTTGTTGTAACTGACTTCTTAAGTGAAAGTGCTCTGCAGTGGACAGCTGTGCTTAGATGCTACCATAGTGGCTGCCCCCTCTTCATTAAAACCTTCACACAACTTTAGTGGTCCTAACTTAGCAAAAACAACATGATCACCCAAGTGGACAGCTGAAAGCAGCACTTTTGCACAGAGGAAATGATAGGAGAGTGTGTTTGTGCTCAGTGGTTAAGCTGGCCATGCCTAGCAATGGATAGACCCTAGAATCTGACCACTCTCAGGCTCAGAGTTCAGTATCTCACCATTTTGGAAGCTCTGTTTTAAGCATCATGTGCTATACATTATTCTCTATAAGTATATGCCATTCAAGTACCCTTCAAACATAAACACAAACTTCTTTGAACTCTTAATTAACTACTTGGGGGTATTTTCTAGAATATTATGGAAGTCACACAGCAAAGAAAAAGAAAACCAAAACTCTTGTATAATGTTTTCTTAAATCTGCAGTTTTTGACATGTACAATAAGATCTTGACAGTTAGCAATCAAATAATTTTCCTAATGCTCAAATTGCTATTTTGAAACATACTTTAAAATATGTTGAATGCCTTAGGAGATGTGATGATAAGTCAAAGGGACTACAAATGTGACCAATCTTTTACTGGTTCTCCACACTTCTCTGAACAGATGGTCACTACACTATCGTCCAAGGATTATGCTGACATTAATAACAGTTACAGTTTGAGCAGCACACAGAGAACAACACAGTGTGTGACACGTAAGTTCTTACTGCTCTTTTGGATGGCTGCTTTCACAAGCAGACATTCAGAGCTGGCCCTGTCTGCTAATCACTGAGCTGCAGAAACCTCTGGCACATGTAATGACCAGGGTCTACAAATTACTAGACATTCTAATTAATGCTCCATCAGAAAGCACGTCTCGGTTTGTATTTCAACAATCATTCTCAGTTAAGTGTTTGTGATCAATAAATACGAAACAATGAAAGAAAGGTTATTGATCATGGCTAACTGCATCAGAAAACCAGGAAATTACTTGTGGATATATTTCATGCAACCTAGAGCCATTCCAAAATGGGAATAAATGTCATCTATTGTAGCAGGTAACTTACGAAATCCACTGGCCTTAAAAATATTTAACCACACTGAACATTTTCACCCGTGTCTTGATGAGCATGTCATTCTCTCCAATCATGCAGTTCATTACCTTCAGATTATATCTACATGCAAGTAATTCTAAGTGGCTCGAACTGTCTCTCTTCTGCTAGGTGTTCTATTTTAAAAGCCTCTGAAAGCCTTGGGCACACAGTCTAAATACTTTACTCTTGTCTGACATTTCATTCATTCAATGTGTGGATGAAAAAACAGGAACTAGTGAGGCAAAGACATCTTGCTGTTTGGTAAGTCTTTCTTGGTGCTTTCTTGAGCTCTTTACTATGTCCTTTCCATGCAGACCTAGCCCTCTTCCAAGTCTGTGGCCAATGTTCTTGCATGTGATACTGTTGTAAGTTGTAGGAACTGCTGGACGACATAGGAAAACCTGTCACATCTTCATCAGGACATAAAGAGAAGATGGGGGTGAGGACTTCAACCTGATAGGCCCTAGCTTTCTCTCTTCAGACCCTTTTCATCAACCACACAGCACTTGGTGAGTTAAGAAAAATGCATTGCTTTAATATTTTTATGACTCTTTGCAGAATCTCCTGCTGAAGCATTTGCCACCTACATCCACTTGCTCAGGCTGCTATGCATAAATCAGTTTTCTTCCCACCCCCCATGTGAAAATGTGGCCTAAAAAAACACCATAAGACTCAGCTCGTTCAAAGGACATAAGTTGCTCATGTATCCTGTTTTCTCAAAATGCTAACACCAGGATAAAATAGCTGCAAATGCATATTACATCTCTTCTAATAAGTGCTAGTGGAAGGCTCTACACTTCCTCCTCCCTGAATCCAGGACACATAATACTGAGCTCTGTGCTTCCACACAGTCTGTTTATTGACAGGGAAGAACTTCATTTATTTATTTTTGTTATTTTGAGATGAGGTTTCTCTGTGTGTAGCCCTGGCTGTCCTGGAACTTGCTCTGTAGACCAGACTGGCCTCAGACTCACAGAAATCTGTCTGCCTCTGCCTCCCAAGTGCCGGAATTAAAGGTGTGCACTACCACTGCCTGGCTTGCAGGGAAAAATTTTAAATTTTAAATACTTTGAATTAGCATGACCAAAACTAATCCAATGACAGAAAGTCCCAAGCCAGAAAAGTGAAAAGTATATGAGCACTAGGAGAAGGCAAGCTGCAGGGAAACTGAAGAGAACCAGCTTGGGGACATTGATGGAAAGAAGCAGAGGAAGAGAAAGGAGAAAATAACACACAGGCTAAACCCTACAGGGTAGAACATAAGATCAAAGTAGGGAATGTAGTCAACCAAGCCAGATTCAAGGATGAAAACCTTAGAAGCTTTTATTACCTTACAGGGGAAAATTTCCATCCACTCAAAGTCAATGCAACTTCAGTGGCAACTCCCTGAACAGTCACTACATGGAAGGATATGGCACCAGTCCCTAGATGATCTGTCTGAGAACCGCTGTCTTGGATCTGCACTGGAACTAGCTACTTGATGCCAAGAACTATACTTAGCAATTAGTGACATTAAGCTCTTTAGACATAAGAATAAAGACATGGTGCATTGTTTATAATTGAGAAATGATTGGTTTTTCTGGTAATGTCCTATTTCATAAGAATGCTTTCATAATAAAAGGTTTTGCAATCAATTTTTTTGTTTACTGTGATTATTTATATTGATTACTCATAATCTGTATATTGATAAGTTCCATACAATTCCATTTCCAGATTATATATACAGTCATATGCTCATTTTATGATTTTGCTATTATAAAAGTTCCACAAGAAATTCTGCTCTTCTCAAACTCTATTAAGTAATGGGACTGTATGTTTTTATTTTTGAGTTGATTCTAACGTCTTATTTTTCTCTCATAGTCCTGGGGATTGAACCCAGGGCCTGATGCCTGCTAGGCAAGTGCTCTACTGCTGAGCCTCATACCTAGCTATGATACCTTCTTGATTCTCAGAAAAGTTGACTAGTGACTTTGTCTCTTATTCTATTTTCCTAATAGTCCTTAGTGATGTATTTGGTATGATTTATGACTAGCCTAGGATTTGGATGTTCTTTGTTTATTCTGATATTATAAAACCAAGCCCCAGTTAGTATACACACAAGTAGGAGGAACGACTCATGTAAGTGGGAGAGCAACACTTTTATGGGGTTTTATATGAATTTTTTTCTTCCAAAACCAAAAAAAAAAATCCAGAAAAAAACCAAAAAGAAACCCCAAACTCAGGGTGAACAGCTCTAAAAGGTACTTAGAATGCTTTCTAAATGTCAGTCCCAATTCTCTTATTACTTAAGTTATCTCTGCCAGCCTAGTCCCTCAGACATTTAGAAGAAGAAATTATAGTTACACAGTATCCCATTTCATAGACCAGGAACCTAAGACAGGGTACAGATGAAAATAACTTCTTGTGACACTTATGTCAGAGAACATGTCAAAGTGGAGTCTTCATCCTGTCCACTTCTGGTCCATCCACGTCTAGGCTCTGAACCCAATTTCAAGTAAACTTTTCAAGTGTCAGTTCTGGGCCAACACTACACTCAGTCCCATTCATTCATCTTCTCTGATTTGCTGTCAGCAAAGCCCCGAAGCATCAGTTCTGTCATTCATACTTGAGAGAAGAAGTAAGAGGCTCAGTACCACAATTTAAGAATCGTGGTACATGGTAGAATTGGGACGTGGAAAAGGGCCTTGTAACCCTCTGTACCTTATTAATCATTGCAGAAAGATGTTTGGGGTAACATGGTGTATAAGTTCCACCACAAAACACTGCCACACATGCTTTCTATTCCCCATTCACTTATGCCTGTCAAGGCGTGTGGATTACATACGTGCTCAAAGACAGAAAGACTGCGTGGAAACCTGGAGGAACTGCTGGTGAACAAGGTTGTCAGAGAGGTCTCAGTGAAGGTCTCAGATTCAGAGAAGATGAATCATTCTAGATGCCAGTATGTGTTCGTGACAACCCATTTTCATAGTTAACTAATAATTGTCTGATGCTCTTTTTGTATTCTGTTCTCTTCTGAGTGACAGACCCATGGAACGTAGAGACCATTGACTATCTAATTTGGTTCTTTTGACAATGACTAGAGTAGAATTATGAATCTAAGGAAAGTGTGTTTCCCATTATCCTTTCATTTAGATAAAAAAAAAAATCTGGTCATGTTGTCACTGGTGTAGAGATAGTTAATATATGTAATCTTACTTCTTCATTTATTTGGGTATGGAGATTCCTATCTAAGTTTCTCTGCATGTGCATGTACTCTCAAATATACACTAGAACATGGTATGTGTCCCAGGCTTGTAATGCTGGCACTTGGAAAATGGAGGCTTGAATACCAGGAGTTCAAGGTCATCCTAGATTACATAGCAAAATTAATGCCATCCTGTGCTACATGACACTCTGTTTCAAAATAATTAACACAGGGCTTGGGGAGATTTCTCAGTGGTAAAAGCTTTTGAGCATAACGGCTTGCCTGTAATTCCAGCCATGAAGGGCAGGGACAGAGGATCCCTAGAGCAAACAGGCTAAGCAAGCTATGGGTTTGATGGAGAGGTCTTTCCTTACGAATAAGGTAGAAGAGCGATCATTGATGAAAGATCGTTACCAGCATCAACCTCAGGTCTTCACATGCACATGTACCTATGTACCTGCTACATGTCCACACACATGCAAAAATTCATACAGACAGGTATACAAGGAAAGAGGAACAAACAAACAAACAAAAACCAGAAAAAAAATAAAAGTAGCCCACGTAAATTAAAATTATATTTTCTAGAGCTTATACTTTTAGATAACAGCATTATGCATTCTTATTTTTTAAAGATCTACTTATTTTTTTTATTTTTGTGCATCTTCATGTATTTATGTGTACCATGCGTATGCAGGTGGCAACAGAGGCCAGAAGAAGGCATCAGATCCAGGGTAACTGGAACTACAGGCGGTTGTGAGCCACCTGGTATGGATGCTGGGAGGCAAAGCCAGGTAGGTCCTCTGCAAGTTCAGTAAAATCTTTTCTCCTGAGCCATCTTTCCAGCCTCTGAATCCTTAGTTTTTTAGCACAACTTTCTCTGCAAGAAATATGCGCTACCATGTATATGTACCCCAAATCAACTAGTTTCATATTGTGAGCATTTAGGTAGCTAAACATTTTTCTATTTTTCTCTCAAATAATGGTACATTTCATTATTTGAAAATCTCTGTCTCCATCTATATTTGCCTTCCTTTTCACAGAGTTCTAAAAATTAGATTAATGGATCAAAAGCTAGAAATACTTTAAGGCTTTCCAAGAGGCTTAAATTATTTCAAGCTGCACATGGGAGTGATTATCTAAAAAGGTAACCTCATCACCATTTAACATTATCATTTAAATAACAGAACTCCTGCTCTAGTAGGCAAATAATAATATCTCATTGCTCCTCTAATTTGCATTCCTTTGATTGTTAGTGAGCTTGATTTTTAAAAAGTTTATTAAGGCAATTAAGAAAACCCAGATCATTAGCTTAAGTTCAAGTTTAAGAATAAAGTCAGGGAGTTAAAAGGCAAGTATCCAAAGGTTAGTGGTTTCTCAAGAGCACACAGAAAGAGAAAACTCCTGGAATGATAATGGCAATCAAAATGTGTTTTGAATCTTGCATATTTCCAGTAATATTCTCAATTTAATATGACTTATAGATGCATAGCAGGGTAGTCTATGGGAAATGTAAGGGCCCTTTGCTCTGAAATACATATTGACTCTAATGCTGAGAAAATATTCAAATGAGAATCATTATAGAACTGAGTATGCTTTTCACATGGTTGGTTTATTGTTCTGTGGGATTCTTGAACCAGACAGAATTTTTTTTCTCAGTGATTTCATTATCACCTGCTTAACACCCACATGACGGCTCAATAAGCAAACAAGTGCACATTGGATGACGAAAAAGGAACTGTTCATTTAGGCATGAACAACACTTTCAAATACATAAGGATGGAGAAGTATGAGCTATTGGTCTTTGAAGTGAGCACTCAGAATCATAGGCTATCGGTTTAACTTGTCCATCAGCACATTAACCATATGCCTGGACTTAGGGATGGACCATCTCTGGTCTTGTATGGATTAGCAGCTTGGCAAGTATGACTTGGTAATGAGAGCTCCCCGACAGTCTTACTCTGGAGCCATATGACAAGTAAATAAAGAGAAACGATCACACCATGCTGTGTGTGGCTCCCATTGCCTTTAGGAGAAACACTGGGTTGCCAATGAGTATGAGTAGCTTCTATGGAGTGAGATATCTGCTAGATTGTAGGAGGCCAGAATCATTGAGTTCCACAATGTCAGCTGGAGGTCTTGTAAAATTGAAGGGTCTTTACACTATCGTATTTGTAGGCCTGACTCTTCTTAAGCTAACTTACTTTTAATTATTAGTATTTATGTCAAGTCTTAAAACTAATACATATTTTTGCTTCTGACTTAGATGATTTCATGAATCTTTTATAGCATTATCTTTTGTGTAGGTGATCTAGGTTATAGGAAAGCATCTGAAAGTGTCAATCATGATGATGTAGTCATGAGCTATGAGTGTGACTCAGTGTATTAAGGTAATTTATGCTTGATATCCTTGTTTTCCTCAATATATGTATATCTTTGTAATTTTACCTTCAAATATAATTTTTCTAAAAATAAGTTTTATTTTATTTTATGTGTTTTGCTTACAGGGATGTCTGTCTCTGCATCACATGTGTGAGTGGTGCCCACAGAAGCCAGATGTAGGGTTATGGGCTACCAGGGGGGTGCTTAAAACTGAACCTGTGTCCTCTGGAAGAGCAACCCATGCTCTTGACTACTAGGACAGCTCTCCAACCCCTTAAATTTAAATATAAAACACAGTACCAATGATACTTCATTTCTAGTAGGTAAACTATTGCTCTATGAACTAAAGAAAAACAACTAAGTTCTAAGAATTAAGAATAAAGATTTAGCTCATCAACCTCATAATCATGTATTGTATTACAATTTCCTGACAGACCACTGAATTCATTCATTTATTCATTAGTTCATCTATCTACATCACAGACATTTACTGGTTATCTCCCCAGAGTCATGTGCTAGGCTACAACAAACAGAATTCTGTTCCTTCTTGAAGAAGCTCACATAACAGTGATATAGCAGACTCCAGATCCTCTGCATGATGGGTTAAACCAGGATTTTCTTCTGCCTGGGGAAACTCCACATTGAGGAAATTAAGAAACATTGGACAGCTCCATTAAGTGATAATTACCTTTTGACAGATATCAATAATGTATAATCAGTATCACCGTATATATTTAGAAAGGCTCAAGAAGAGTAACATACTTTGTAAGTCATGTATTTGAGACTGCTAGAATGTTTTGGAGGTTAATAAGGAAACATAAAACTAGAGTGACCTTTAATCTTGTAATTGCAAATGAAATACATATGCACCTAATCAAAGGCCTTGTGCTGCATATCTAAAAGTTGGAAACATCACCAGCTGACTGCATTTTTTAAGTGTAGGTTACATGGTTCAGAGAGCATTTCCACAAACTGCCAAGCATTCAGGGTAAGATGATAAATGACAGTTCTTCAAAACAGGGACTTTCCACTCTAAAATTTGAGTTCAAATTCTACATTAGAAAATTTTTGGTAGTGTGACCTTGATACAGATATTTAAGTTAAGCTTGAACTTCTTATGTTCATAAGATAAGGAGAGTAACATGCCGGTGGCCATGTCAGAGGAGCAGCAGGTGGCAACTGAAGTTTAAGGTGTCAGCCCACCAGGAGGAAAATCCCTGATGGGTGACCCTCAGATAGACAAGAGCCCAAGACCACAGACTCCAGAGTGTCTTTTGCTTCTTCTGTGCCTTTACATGTTTGCCCCTGCCATCTTCCTCTGGTATCTGGCATGGTGTGAATGGGTGTGGGGAGATCCCCACTGCCTGTAATGCAGTTTGTTTATCTCATGGATACATCCTGTTCTACTGGGTATTTTTACCTGTGGATTATTATGAAGATGATTTCTTCCCAAGTTGTACTGTCTAATTGATAATAATAATGTTATTTTAAATAGTTTTGATGATAAAAAATAAAACAAGGAAATGTCATACAGCTAGAACATGTGAGTTTCTATTGAGGAGCCATATAGACTGTGGCTTAGGTTAATGATTAAGAAAAAACAGTTGCGTCTCAGTAGCCAACCTAGTTTAAATTCTAATCTTAATATTGGGAGATGTGTTCACAGTTTTTGGAGTACATCATAGCTGAAACAAAGCTTTGAAAATAACTTAAGATTAGACTAGATGCTTTTGTAAAATAGCTTTGAGAGGAAAAACCCAAGAAGACAATCTAAAGTTTTAGAAAGGCACATAGTTGAGTGAGGAGCTCTTTAAGGTCAGGGAACAGGAACAAATCAGCCCAATTATTACTAGCTGATGTACTTTCCTTGCTAGGATTGGTTTGTGAACAAAGATGATGATTAATTCCTTATACACATTTTTGCTCTCAATCTTCTGATATAAAAAACTATTGATGAGTGGGTCTCTGTACCCTAAAGATTTAAAGTGGAGCTGACAGATTCTTTTTCATATATAAAAGTTAAGATTTGTGATTCCTTTAAGATTACTTATAAGATTACCTTTCAAGGTAAGCAATAAAATGATTGATCCTTTCTTTGTAACCACAAAACACAGCCTGACAGTAAAAGAATCTCTTGCTTGCTTACATACTGTTAATCTATAGCAAGTTGCTTGAGTATGAATGTAAGTAGGTTCTTGGGATAATTGGTTTTTCACCTGTAAGATGTAAAATGTTTAATCATGTAAGGGATATGGAAAACATGGTGTTTTTTCACTTGTATTAATTGTAATCATTCACTTGAAAACAGAATGTAACCACGCTGTAAATTGTATATTGCCTGAAAGATTTTGCTGGGTTTTATGAGCTGTAAGGGAAAGAATAAAGATAGAGTTAAAGTGGGTTAGAAGGAACACATCAAGGATGAGAGAATTAGGAGGAGAACATCAAGAGAGGTAGAAAGAGAAGGAAACCATCAAGAGAGACAGAAGGGACATTTTTGAATAGAGATAAGAAAAGAGAATATAGAAAAAAAGAATACAGAATGGAGAATACAGAAGAAGAATAAAGAAGGAAATCATCAAGAGAAAGTGTAAGTGTCTTTTCCCTTAATGCCCTCAGATAAAAAAGTCACAGTAGGCACCCTTCTGAGTCCTGTGCTGCTGGAGGATGGCCCCCTAGGCAGAGAAAGTAACACTCATTTTACAGGGGTGTTATGAGAACTAAATTAGAAAATGTGCATATAGCCTCAACAACACAGCATAACATCTATCAAGTGTTTAAGGGAACAGCAGTGTTATCAGAAAAGATACCACCATGGGTTTCCTTTCAGGTCATTTCTCAAAAGAGTCAATTTTAAGAGGACCACAAGATATCAAATTGGCTCCTCTTCTAGCTACTTTATTCTGGAGATTATTTTGCAACTTGTCAATGAAGCAACATGGTGGTTTGATTTCCTGATTTTTTTTCTCTGCAATTGGAAGCTCTTCCACTCTTCCTTATGCCTTTCATTGTTCATTAGTAAGCTCTCTGAACTGGTGAGACCTTATTTCAGGAGAAAATATTCTAGGACTTACAAAAAGCAATTATAACATAACATAATGGTGATGATTTGGTATAGAAACCATGGGTGGGATTATTCTCCCTCGGTTTTTATTTAATTATTGGTTAGGTTTTTGTTTGCCCAATTCTGAGGAAGACTTCCTTGCCAAATTCCAATACTTAGGAGGAAACCCCTTACACACGCTACCCGCTGCCCTCCTGGTGTTTCTGGCCTCTTCCATGTCTTAAATAGGATCTCTTCATCTCCTCTACATTTACATATTGGAGGAGGGTGATTCTAAGATGACAACTCACTAAAAATGCTTACATGAGCCATGTTAGTCCTCTTTGCTAAAAGTTCACAGATAAACCAAAGAAGATCTTGAAAGAGCAAATACAGAGGGCACTAGCTCACATCATGATGGGGATGTTAGTTGTTTATAACTGTAGCTACTTGTCCATTAAAACAATACACACAAGATTAGGATGGGAAAAGGGACGGGGAGAAAATAACTCTTTATGGAATTCCAGCATATATGAAACAGTATGAAGATGTCTCCATATGCAGCCACACGATCATCACACAGGTATCTCAGAATGTGTAGTTACCCATAGTTCTTAATCTAGAACCTCCAGAGAACTTGAATAAAATGAATGCCCAAACAAGACAGGGAGCTGACTGTAAATTCATCCTTGTTTTACTGTACAATGTTGAAATATGAAGCTAGTACATCAAAAAAAAAAAAAAAAAAGACTAACAGTTAATAACCTAGCATTGACAAGGAGAGGGCCAAGACAGGACACAGTGATGTCACTGTGAGATGAAGCTATTTTCTCCAAGGAACTAAAAATCAAGCTGAGAATCGAAAGGTCTTCTCGGGTACTATAATTTTTTCTTTTTTCTTTCTAACACTCAGAATATGCAAGACACTTAATGACCCCCATTAAGAGGACATGATAGCATGAAAAACTCTAAGCCATTTAGAGGAAAACATAAGAGAAAAATCTTTGTGGCTTTGGACTCAGTAAAGACTTCTTAGATTTTCAATAAGAAAAAAAGTTGATTAACTTCGATCTCATTAAGATTTTTTTTTTCTTTTTACACCAAGACACTGTTAACAGAATGAAAAATCCTGTTGTGTATTTGGAAACTATGTCCAAATCTTTTAAGTGAGATTATTTACTTCCTCAATGTCTAAAGAATTATTAAAATCTTCACTTAAAAACAGACAAAAGATTTGAGCAGATGTGTTAAGAAAAAGGGTAAGAAATGGCAAGTAGGTCCACGAAACAATTTGCAATCCCATTGGTCCTTAGGGAAATTCAAATGCAAACCACAACAAAATGTCAATATCTAGTAAGTACAATGGCTAACTCAAACCCAAACCAACCAACCAAATAAAATGACTACAAGTCCAGTATGAAGGAAGTCACTGAACAAGAAATTTCATATATCTCTGGTACAAATGCCAAATGTGTAGTCTCCTGTCTGTGAAAGCAGCTTGGCATTTTCTTATGAAGTTTAACAAAAGCTTACCATGAGACACAGAAATTTTACTCACAAATAATTAAAATGAAATGGAAATCCATGTTTACACAAAACACTGAGTATTTTTCAAAGGTATCCAATTTTGGAATTCAGTACCCCTCACTGAAGCAAACGATGGGACATCCACCTAATGGAATTCTGTGTAAAAGTTAGAGGAGCTAATCGTTAATCTGTGCACACGTATAAATGTCACATGAATGTCATGTGTATTATGCTGAGCAAAAGGAAGCCAGAGTATATACTATATGATTTCATTTACATATTTTTACCAGTCCTTAGTTTTGAGTCAAGAAATTCAGCCCAAAGACCTTCCAGTTGACTCTGTTCCTCTAGAAAAATGTCTGAGATAATTCACTTCAGAGAAGGAAGTGACTGTGGTGTATGTTTTCAGAGGTTTCCATCTATGGCTATGCTGTCCTGCTGCTTTCAGCCTGTGGAGGCCCTATTGATTCTGTCAGTGGGATGTGGTGGAGGTTTAGTCACCTCATAAATGACCCATGAAGACAGACATAAGAAGAGGAAGGACTGAAGTCTCAATATCTCCTCCAAGGGCATGGCCCTAATGACCCACTTTCTTTCCACTGGGCCCCATCTTGGGGAAGTTTTGCCACCACCCGATAGCATCACAGGCTGGAAACAGTCTTCAATAAGTAGGCCTTAGGAGTACAACTAGGATTCACACTGTAGCAATGATCTTCTGGAAATGACACAAGTACAGAGAAAGAGAATAGCTTGTCTACTCATCAAGGATTCAGGCTTTGACTAAAAGGGGCTGCGTGATGGTATGGAGGCCTATGATGATAGAACTGCTCTGTGGATTAATAGTGGCTGTCGTTATGTAGGTCTGTGCATTTGTCGCTCATCATAAAAGCCCATACCAGAAAGTAATTTTTACTGTACATAAACTTTATGATGATGGGAATGAAAGCTCAACGCCATCACAAAGAAGACCTCAAGATTTATGGGATTCGGATTTGACTCTTCCTTGCTTAGCCTTGGTGAAGAATGGAAAACACTCTAGAGGGAAGGCTGAGACTTCCCACAGCACCCCACACCTGTATGGGGTGGTATTTGTGCAGCTGAAAGTTGTGCCAACAAGGACTCAGCTCTCAGAGACTTTGGGAAGTATTTCTGCTGAGGCTGGCTTGGGATCCCAGAACCACAGGGGCGCCTGACCCAGAACACCAGACACTGCCAAGAGAATTCAACTATGTAATACAGCCCCAAATATATTTTGTTCCTATTCCATCTATCCCCTTAAAGACAGATTAAATAGAAAAATTTTAAAAAGTTGATTCAATTTCAAGAGAATTAGGTGAGAAAATGAGGTCATTTTGAATGCATATTGCCTTTCTGAAAGGACTAAGTTCTTGTTAAGCAATGCTTTCCTAGATGATACAGCCACAGTAACAAGACTCTTAGTTATGACAAAGGCTTTAGTGGAAGCAAACAGGGTCCAAAGGCACCTTGGTTATTGTCAAACTCTTCACACATTTGCTATTATGCTCAGTCAAACTTTACCATTTCCAAACGTCTGTCATATACTATTTTTTTAAAGAGTGCATTTTTAAAAACAGGGAAATTCAGGTGTCTGAGTGAGTTACTGGTGCCAAAGCTTAGGGAAAGATGAACCTTATGAATTTGTCAGAGGCAAAATATCTACTAGGCACATTGGGATTAGCCTTTGTTTTTGGGGATGTCAGTTGGAGTGTCTAACATTTTAATTTCTGTTCTGATATCTTCAAGAATAAATTCTCCTGCTTTCAAAATAATTGCCTTGATTATCAGGGGAATTGGTAATTGCATCATCATTCCATAGCCTCTGAAACAGGAGGCAATATGTCACAGAAGTTAGCAGACTTTCATCAGGAGGTAACAACATAAAAAATAAGTTGGAAGATTTTTTATTTAGCATGCTTCAGAAAGGTAATGATTTTATTTTTTTAAAGAAAATCCCCCACCAAAAACAAAAGCAAAAACAGAAATAAAAGTCTCCAAGCAGTTGCTAATAAACTCAGTTCTACTGCTCAGAGCAAAGAAAACTATTGGCTAGTTAGGAACATGGAGCGAAAACATTGCCACAGTGTTAAGTTTATTCAAATATTTGACAGGTACCATCCACGTGGTTAATTTTCTGTCAGTCTGAGCTAGGGGATACAGATAGCAGGCATGTTTATTTTGGAGGTATTTCTAGTAGAGGCTTAATTCAAATAAATTGCTAGGTTTCATCTCAACCTGGCAAGTTAGCAAATGTATGTGAATTTTTCTACATGGCTGAAGTTTCTCCAGAAAGGTTTCTTTCCTTGAGTTATGTGTCATTTCCTAGGAGTAATGAATACAAATGATGCTAGGAGACTCGGGGGTCATTGGTGAGTTCAGATCACTGAATTTTACATGATTATCCTGCCATTCATAAATCTCTTCTTTGACACAGGTTTCCACTCTGATTTCCTGTTGCTAGAGCTGTCACAACAGGTTCTATATATGTTCCCTCTTTGAATATAAAACCACACAGCTAGAAGGATCCTTACAGCTATGGGTAATTGAAGAGTGCCCAGTGGCCTTGCACCCTGTCTTCCAGAGGTAACAGGAAGAGTTCACTTCAAAACTCTGGAATAAAAAATAAAACAAAACAATAACAACCACAAAACAAACTAACAAACAAAAAACATGTCCACTAACCTATTCCTGTCCTCATTGGATAGAAGAATCTTGCAAGCTTGCTGGCTGCCTGGTCAAGGCTGTATGTTTTCACAGGTTAAGTGTGTCATTGACTTCTTAAATACTATACTGAGAGACAGCAGCAAATTTGAGTGTTTGTGATTGATCCTTTGCCAGATTATGAGAGAGATCACGTGAGGGTGTGTCAATAAACATTCTGTCTCAGACCATACAGTCAAGGCCCATGTTGGTTAGTTCTACCTTACCTGATGAAGAAAACCGTCTTCTATGATGTAGTACCAGGGGTTTATTACAGCTTGGATATGAAGTGTCACCTCAAACAACTATTTCTTAGAGGCTTGGTCTCCACTGGTGATGCTATTTTTGAGGTTCTGGGAACATTAGGCGGGACATAGCTGAGGGAAGTAGGTCATTGGGAGTATATCTTTGGAGGCTGTATCTTGTTCCAGGTTTCTTCCTGCCCTGCCTCTTGCCTAGCATTTTTTGTTCTCAATGCCTGCTTCCTCTCATCCATAAAACTCATCGCTGTCCTCAGACTTCTACTCCCCAAACCATTATGTGTATGGCCAACCATCATGCTCCAAATCCATTGGAACCACAGGCAAAAACAAATCCTTCCTCTGTGTAGGATTTCCCATCAAGTATTTGACCAAGAAATGATGCTACTTTGCAGCGCAATGTATTTTCTCCTTACGTTTAAGATTTTTTTATTTGATCAAATGAGTAAACAAAATTAAAAAATCATGTTTACTTACCAATAGTTATAACCAATAAATTAATTATAAATCTGATTATTTAGAAGCATGCCTTTTATAAATTACCCCGGCTCAAAAGTTTGAGACCTGTTGTCTATTTCTGTTATCTCATAAGCAGCATGCCACTTATTTCAGCCAGCTTTGACAGAGTTTTTCCTGAAGAACTCTCACTTTCTTTTGGACTCACACTAGCTGTAGCTCCAAGTGCCGTGGGAGGGTTCTTGCTGCACTTTCCATGTGGCCTCTGTTTCCCTCCAGTGTGACTGCACATCCTTCACACAGGCGGACACAAATGACAGCACATGCAATTAGGCAGCTAATCATTCCCTGGTGACCAGAAACCATGATGCATGCCAAGGCCTGGCATCAGCCCCTCATAAACACATACCCTGCTGGCACCCCAGGCTATGTGTTCAGTTAAGCCACTTAGCACATAGATCCAGTTAGTGACCTCAGAACACTCCAGACTCTCTGCTTATCCCCAAATAACACCATGGAGTGTTTTCTGAGGTAGAGAAAGGTTTCTGTTATGGCACAAATGTGAAGTGTCCTCCATGGAAATTATGTGACACTTGGCGCCCAGGCGTTGGTGCTATTTTAGGTGATGCATTTTTGAGAAGATGGAGCCCGCCTTGAGGAAGTGAATCATGAGGTGTAGCTCTTATGTTTGTTTCCAGATCCCATCCTTGACATCTTCTTCCTATCTGCCACACGAGTGCTCTCTGTCCCATGCTTCTGCTTCTATGACATCCTTCCTTATTATATCCCCAGAAGCAACAGATCCAAGCCAATGATGCAAGTTCAATATCCAGTACTCACACAGTGAGGAGAGGACTAATGTTTACAGATGTCCTCTGACCTCCACATGCATACCACATCACATGCTTACTGGACAGATAAGCAAATAATGTAAATCCTTACACAGAGGGTTTTTTTTGTTGTTGTTGTTTTGTTTTTTGCTTTTTTCCTCATGTCGATGAGAAGTTTGACTCACGTGGCTCCATCTTGACATTATCTGGTGATGAGTTTCTCAAAACAGAGTATGGCAGCAATTCCTAAAAAAAACGGTGCATACTACTGTCTCTTAAATGGTTTTTCCTAGCCATTGTAAGGCAAAGACCACTCAGGAATCCTGGGTTCAGGTCCAGTCAATGGGGCTATAACATAGCTCAAGAATGCCAGTGTAGACTGCCTTTAGTTATTTTCATACCCTCATGTTCTAATAAATCAGGGGCTGAAGGGAAACTTTTTTTATTTATATTCATTATTGTCTGTGTAATGTTTTAGGCCCTGGAGCTCATTTGGAATAAATCAGGAAATAATTATTTTTTTTCTTATCAAAAAATGTGTTTATCTAGGGATAGAATTGTTAAGCTCTCAAAAAGTATTAATTTTACATATTAATAAAAGTACATCCAAGATGCATAAACAAAAAATAGGAAGGCTCTTTGTGTTTATGTCATCTTAATTTAAGGCTTTATAGAACAATCAAAGAATGTAAGACTATTTCTGGGAGCAATTCATTCATTTTTTTCAGTCCTAGATTTGCACTTAAGTATACCTATATGGGAGTACACAACTCTTCCTCCATTGGGTAGACAGCTGCTACCCTACAGCCCTGTGTTATTAACAATGCTATGAATGCATACATACCCCCTACAAGTGAAAGGATCGTAAGCATGCTAGAACAGTTTCAGCAAATGATGATGGGGACTGATGTTGGCTCCTCTAGTGGGAACTACCTGGAGTCAGTGAATAGATGGGAAAATATTTTTGAAAAGACACTTGATGTATAATGCATTTTTCCATGGTGTTTGGAGCCATTAAACATGAAAAAAAAAGACTAAATCGTTCTTTTACAATAAACCTTACTGTTTGTTGAAAGTGGAGGTAAATATATATGTGATTGCAGACTACCTTTTCCCACTCAAAAACAGAGACCCAATCCATAAGTTGCCTATCTTTTATGTATCGAATGATTTCATTTCTCAAAACTTCTTGTACAGTTTCATGAAAAGGCCTCCTGACTATAATTTAGCTCATACCACTGGCCCTGCACAGGCAGGCACTCATCAACACAATGATCCTTTGTCTTCAGGGCATGCTTATAGCACATGTTTTAGTTTTTCTTTTTGAGGCTAGTTAGTACTTTATGAGCTAGACATACATCCAGTGATCAGTTTGGACTTTCATACTTGAGTAGTTTATCAGAGATCTTAACATGACTATGTTGGGCGTAGAGTAGGTTACAGAAAAGGAAAACCATAACATAATTGGTCTCCTTGGCTGTTTCCACAGATATTATCTAGTTTATATTCGGATTAACACATACATCTACTATGTCTATTCTAAAATGTTTATTTACAAGATATAAACTCATTAAACTTACCAAACCAAATTTGTTCCTTCATGCCATTCTGATCACTCATAAGCCAACTGAAGATTATAGTAAAATATTAATTTCCCAAGGCTTTATTTTCAGAAAAATGTTCAACATTTAATTTTTAATTAAAGATAAAGTCTTCTTAGTTATTCATTTGTAAATCTTCAGAATACTCAGTATTGTTCTATATACAGCCTGTTCACTTGATGAATTTTTATTGTTTTGAGCTTTGTCAGCCATAAGTACAACTTGATAAGGAAGCAAACATGATCACTATGGAATACATAGCAGCTTCTCTTATGAAAGGATTTAAAACACTTTTTACTACCAAACACATGCAAATTTCATGCATGGTTGATGGGCTTCAGGTCTAATCAACCTCTGAGCAAAAACTATGACAAATTTTAAAAATTACATTCTGAGTTCTGAGTTCTTTTTGTGCTTTTAAAGTGAGTTTTTTTATTTTGGCAAAAGGTTACTTCTATAGAAGAATTTTGCCTTTGGGATTTTCTTGTTCCCAGTTTCCCCACACCCCCACCCCCACCCCACGCAACACTGTTTCAAGCTTAAGCAAGCCAAGTGGGGTAATTGCTGAAAACCTTTATATGAGATATTTAACCAAAGTTCCTGTCCAGTTCCTCAAGAGGGGAAAAAAGTTGAAATTCTCCTTTTTTCTGCAGAAGGAAATCTAGGGCCAGGCATGGTGACCTTTCCTGTCATCCCAGCTATTCAGGAGTCTACAGCTGGGGGACCACCAGAACTCAGGAGGTAGACCAGCCTGGGCAACACAGCGAGATGATTCCCCGAAGAGGAAAAGGAAACAGAACCCAAAGACTGAAGTTCTAGCCCCACCAGTATCTAAGACAATGGCTAAGTAGGGGATCAGTAGGTGCTTTCCTAAGTTCCACCTTTTCAGTTTGTTGGGGAGTGAGTGCTTTTCCTCCCACTCACAGAGAAATTTCTTCCCTTAAAGGTCTCTAAGAACTTCCAGGACATCTGACTGACCTAAGCGGCAGGCTTGCTCGGAGAAGACTCATTTTTATCTTCTAGGAAAAGCAAGATTTATATTCTCAGCATTGCTAAGAGGATGGTCAATTTTCCCAGAAAAGATACTTTCAACTGCAAAGGAACCAGGGTAGAGAAAAGAACAGCGCTCACTGAAAATGCTGTATTCTTGATACAGAAACCTGAAATTCATGGACTGGTACGGTTTCAATGGATTTACATGAATATATTCTTAAAATCTCATCATTGTGACATACAAGTAAACTGAACAAGATGAAAATCAATGGGTGGTAGTTGACGGACATTCACTTTTAAACTGTCTGTTCCATTAATATATTAAAAAAGTTCAGCACACACATATCATTCCATATGTAATATGGTACTTAATAGGTCCTTTTTTTTTTTAATTAGTAGAGGAAAAGGAAGACATTACGCTTGGGTACTCTCCTTTTTCAAACATTGGATTACTCAAACTTCTGAGTCCGATCAACTAGCATTTACTTCCTGTGATACATTCTGGGCCCTGTGGTGGAGGAAATCAACAATGAACAAGAGGCAGATTTCCTCATGTGTAACATATACGAGAGTCTATGATATTGGACCCTGCCTTAAATATGTGTCGATTAAACACCATGGTTGAATCTATCTATAGGATTCAGAAACTTGTTATCCTGTGGAGAGATTTCAGGTGGTGGAAGCATTGATTTCTTATCTTTAGTCCCATATGGTGAGTTGCACTCTTCTGGAATGAGTTGGAACAAAATGCCAGGAGGATGTCTATGAAATATCAGGGGCTTATGGTGCCCTGTTTATTTACAAATCTATGAAGTCCTGGTGCAGTGTCCTGGGTTACCAGTTATCAGCTCTTTCACACAATTTCTCTTCTTTCCTTTACATGTCCAGTGGAAAAATGAAAAACAATACCTTATTTTGTCTTATTGCTAAACACCACTAAGAATAGATTTTTGAAATGAAATCAATGCATGAGAGATAGGGACAACATGGTGAATCTCCTGACCTGAAATGCATTCTTTCTCAGCCTGCAGTTTCATTCCTTCCATTTAGGAATGCCATGTATGCCATTTCTCCAGAAAGGGGGGGGGGCACAGACAATGGCAACAGCAATGTCCTGAGGGAATTCAATCTTTGTATTAGCCAGTGTCAAACTTTGCATATCTCTCTTTCGCTCTAGAAGGAAAAAAAACCCCTGCTACTGAATTCATTTCTTTTTATTATTGAAAAATATTCTATAATAGGTAAACTGTCACTATGGGATCACTATTCCACATTATTTTATATTCTCTTCACCTTTGGCAAAGCTTTCTAGAGCTTTGGAACCTGCAGCTGATGCAGGTGCCTTAGGTTCTCAGGGAATCCAAGGTCAAGCAAGAATACACAGTATTGAAGTATAAGGTGCCATCTATACTCCCAGTTGAAATGTGTTGTATCTAAAATCCCATCTCTGGTGTATGCAATGGTGTCGATAGTGAAAATATTGTAGACCCTTTACAACACGAATGCCAGTAATATGAGTAACATATCTGTCCCCTTATTCTTTCATTTTGTAGAACTTTGTAACATTGTGCCATTACACTTATTAAGCACTCCGGTGGTGCTTATTACAAAATGATATTTACATTAATTAGGAAGCTTAAGAAAGGAACGGAGAACTCAAATTCCTGTAATAGTCAATTCTCTGTGCTAGTACGTCTTAAGAAATCTATAGGGCAACACTGAACTGATCCAATAGAAGGTAATTGTTTATACATAAAGGAAAAGAAAAGAAACTTCACCCAACTCAGCATTTTACTCCATGTTACAAAAAACGGTGATGTGATGCTCTGAGTCTGGCTTGTAGCAGATCCTCCTTGTCACTTTAATGCATCGCTCTGTCCCTGATCACCTCCTTGCTCAGCATGTTGCAGGTAGCAGGTTGGCCTGATTATTATAGAGGACAATTGCTGCTGTGACATCTAGCTCCCTCATTCATCAAAACAATTCATTTCCCCACACCCATGGTTCTTACATTGTCCACAATTCACATAAGCACCACAGCCATCACAATTGTTAATATTATGAATTGTGCCCTCTAGTCAAAAGTCAGTTCCATTCTGTTGGTTTATCATGAAAGAGGTCTTTTTACTTTAATTGGAAGCTTAAACAACTATGAGTTTCCCCTAATTGTTCTAAAAGAAAATCACATAGCAAAACCGAATCTTTATGACTGTGAGGTTTTTGTTTAATTTTTTTTTGTGAAACACTAAGTGTAGCTGTCTCCTTACATAAACCTCCTTGTCTAATGACCTTCTTGGTTGTTACTTAGACTTTTACACAAATACCTTGGTTCTAGTCCCCAACGACAAGAGAAAAACTGAGTTAAATAAGTCTGAGCCTAGTCATGTATTTTTCATGCTGCGCTTTCCCTAAGAGCAGTTAAACTTAAGTAAACAAACCCTCCAAACAGTTGCTCAACTATAACAACACCCTAAAAAGCCTAGATGAGCACAAAATCAATGCAAATCTATAAACGCTCCGAGTTCTCCCATTACAGCAGGATATGCATTTTGCAGGAAAACAGTCACTTACTGCAGACAGAACTGCACTGCCCTTTAGCACACTCACATGCTTAGTTTTTTCCCCCACAATTGACTGCCTCAAGATTACTGTGAGAATAGAGAGAGGAGCTGCAATAGCTCAAGATGGCACTGTGCAAAAACACTGAGTCTGTAAGTTTCAGTCTCTACCCTGTCAAGTGCTGGCTTCTCCCTAAGAGTGTGCTCTGAGTAGAGGCTTCTCTGACCCAGTTTCTCCTTGGTTCCTTCATGACTTGATGAACTCTTCCATTTTAACAGGTAGGGCTTAGGTTGCCTAGGAAAATACATGGCCGTTCTCCATGTTCCAGGCACGGTGCTGAATGCTTTATGTAAAAATCTGTGTATTACAGTACTTTCTAAGGAAGGGGCTGTTGTCTCTCTGTTCCAGTTCATTGAGACACCAGGGTGTGGGATAGTGGAATCCATTTCTTAGGTGTGAAGGTCAAGTACATTGTTCACAAACTTACGCATTTGAACCTTTCAATTATTAGGCATTGTTGGGAGAGGGAGCCTGATGGAAAATTTTCCTCTTGTGGGTGAAGAGCCCTTATAAATGAATTGATGTTTTCCTTGAAGGACTCAGGTTAGTCTCCACTCTCACCCATACGCTTGTTCTTTCTCTACAGATTGCTGCCACAGTCTAAAGCACAAGACTCTTACAAGATGTAGTATCCTGATTTTGTTTTTACAAGTTGCCAGAACTACGTGCCTAAATAAGCTTCTTCCCTTTATAAATTACCAGGCTTCATGTAGTCCTTCCCTCTTTCTGCCCTGTACCAAATACTACTTTACAGATGGGAAACCTGAGTAAATAAGACCACTCAGCACTGAGTAGAAAACTCATGACTTGAAAAGGGTTTGGCATATACTGGCCAATACTAAGGCAGAGGCCCAGCCCCCACAGCTAGGTAGCCATCCAGAAAACATTTTTAGAGATCTCTGTTCTTCCCTTGAGGAAAGGCACTAAGAGGCTGAGTATTTGACACACCCAAACCTGCTTCTTTGACAAAGTACCTCTGGAAGTACACTATGCCAAAGTAAGAAGACCTGTTGGTCCAGGTCCACTAAACTACATAGAGAAATATAGAGAAACATGGATACCAAGAAAAACATTACCAAAACACTAAGCATCTCACAGGATGAGACAATGGAAGACATGATGATGTGATGGGATTTGGGAGCAGAAAGTAAGCAGTGGTGGTTAGAGCAGAGACAGCAACATCTCAGAGGATGCTGAGTTATACTTGGGCCTGCAAAAGTGTTGGAGGGTCCTCGGTGTGACTGTCCTTTAAGACAAGCCAGGTTGCAAGATCCTGAGCATACACATTGAACGTCCTCACTTCTTTATGTCCCCACTTATGTCCTATCACTGAAATCACCTCAGAATATCTCTATATGAGAAGCTGGGTCACAGAAGGATGGAGGTTTGGACTAAACGTTTGGTTAAAATCCTATGGTTCTTTTGATACATGATTTAGTATGGTAGGTTGAGGTACACGTGGGTGATTATGAGGTAGAATTATGTGTGCTGATACAAGCTGCATTCTATCACAGTACAGGGTCACAGGGACTCATGGGATATAGTTTCGTGTTCTCCTTATGGTTTTATCTGACAGAGCTGGAAGGAGAAAAGGGAGGAGTGAATGAGTATAATCTGGGAAGACAAAAAGGAAAAAGAGAGAGAGAAGTAGACAGATAGAGAATCTATTGTATTTCCACTCCTATTTGAATTCACATATTTCAGCAATTGCCTGAAGTCCTAAAAGAGAAGCTAATCTTTTTTCTTAATATCATATTTAATAAAAAAAAAACTATCTCTGCATATTCTGAGTGAAGTCAGAGCTCGGTAGAGTGAGGGACAAACAGCAAGTGAGTTGTAGCAAAGCATGAGGAGAGAAGCTGTGACAGCTCCTACATGTAGAGCTGGAGTCCACGAATGTCTTCCTCCCTGGAGGAGCTGGAATTATGGTCTGACTTAAGGTTGGCTTTATAAGGCATATGCTGGGTGTCCACAGCCACCTACAGCCTATGGTGAAAAGGCAAATAGGAAATCAAGTCAATCAACACCAGGCCGACCTCTGGATATACAAGGCCTAGCTCAGAAAGGGGCCCTTCTCTTTTTCCGATTGCAATCAGTCTTGTGCTAAGATTATGATGGAGACGGTCACAACCTTCCAGATGACTAATCACCCATCTTCTCCCAGCATGTGACTAATCTACTGAAACTGTAAGAAACCTGACACCACTGACTAGAATCTTTGAGAAGCAATGAATCTTGCTACTCTGGACCTATGATGACAGTGGCAGAAGAGCTGCCTTAGAATGCAATGATTCTCTCTGTGTGGGTAGACTGAATTGCTATTCACTCAGCCAGTTATTACACTCAACTGAGCAGGCCACCGATGTATTTCCTTCAACCTATTAATTGGTTCACTTGGTGAATGCTTATAGTGTGCTAGGCTCCTTTAGCACGTCTTCTTCCTCACCACTTCCTCTGAGGTAGTGGATGGTAATAACTATTGTTAGTCTGTATTACAGATGTGAAGGATGCTTGAGAGAACAAGGACTTTGTCCTAAGCAAGACGGCTGAGGGATGGTGAAAAGATGGGATTTGAACCTACTTATTTGGGTCTGAGAAGCCCCTTTATTTATTGCACTCATCCACTTTGCTCTGACATTAGAAAAAGACATTTTCCACTCTGACAAAGAGAACAGAAAGGAGCCTGTGAGTTTGAGCTTCTGCAGTTAAAAAAAAAAAAGAAGTGAATTGGCCCTTCCTTCTGGATGAATTCTGCTCAAGATTTTCTTGGGCATCCACGCAGTTTATTTCTTTACTGCCTCCTAAATTCTACAGTGATTATGCCTTTTCCTCTCTGTACAGGTTCTCTGGTTGAATACATCAACAAAGAGCAGTGATGTGAAATGATTTCTTCTACCCCCCCAAAGATAGGTGAGTCACTCACTAGTTCAGTCTTCAGCAAAACAATGCATATTTCAAATCCTTTCTCTGTGCAGCTGAAGACTGCCACTTTAGCGAGCTGCACCAAAATGAATTGGAGATGAATACCACATGGAACAGTACTGATCACAGCCTATCACTGAGAAACGCTCTTCTGTTTTAACTAGAATGGCTCACCACCAGTACTTGGTACATACATGCACACAACGCGAGTATTTGTCTATATGGGCCAATACATTTGTTAGTGGTAGCAGAACTCACCTTGGAAATGCTTCATGTAAAGAAATCCTTGTCCTTTTTGACTCTTTCAAGGCCCTGACCATGGCAATGATATCTGTGATCTCACTGACTTCCTATTGGCTGCCTCAAAAACAAAACAGAACAAAAGAAACCTAGGAGCTGTGCAAAAATCTAAAAATTTAGAGGTGAGCTCATAGAAGTGGTTTGGTATAAAAGGGAGCAGGGTGCATGCGGAGAACCTCAGAGGAGATTCCTAAGTTCAGCCTAGGCAATGGGCAATCTCCTTTTCCCTGAAAGAACATGAATATTTAGGTTCATGTAGTAGTGTTATGTCACATCAACTGTCACTGCAACAGTTGAGATTCACTTTTGAAAGATTATCAGTCTCTTCCAAAAGACAAATATTTCTTAAAATGTTAGTTAGAGTCAAATCTGTCCAGATTTCTCTTTTTAATATTTAGTTCAGACCACTACATTTAGGAATGTGAGTTTTGAGTATGGGGGTGGACAGCATGGGGACACAGAATTCTCCAGAGGGCTTCGAAGGGAGGGACAGAAGAAGAGGGTCAGGGAGATTACAAAAGAATAAACAATAGAATGGATAATGCAAATCATTTTCTCAAGATGCTGCCCTTGTCATGCTGGACACAGTAAAGAAAAAAGAAAAAAAAATCCTCCCCACATCTTTCTCCAAGTTTCAGAGAAGCAATGGGCTTTCAGATCTAAGCTGGCTATTTTAGTCTTTACCCCCATGTCAGCTATGTTATGATTAAGGGGCCTTCTGTGGGCTGGCCTGAGCAGTGAATACCATATGTAACATGATTCCAGAGGAATCTTTGCTCTGAGTTTGAATATTGGAGTTACAAATCAACTATTGGAACTGACTCTGTTTTGAACGAGGACTACATGGTTCTAAGTGCATTATTATTACCCTACACACAACTACTGTTCAAGCATGTAAATGCACATTGAAACAGAAGGCTTGAATGTGTGGAAGGCTTTGCGCAGAGAAGCTGCAACATCTGGATGAATGCCGACTAAGTACACCATCTAGATGTTTGAAAGGGAGTTGTGTATAGGCGACATATTTATGTGATTGGCAGTTTTGTTGTTGTTTTCAGGTGTTGAGAAGCTCTTGTCTTTGTGAGCTTAGTACTTCTTGCTAAAATTTCCCTTGATTCTGAAAAAGCAGGGTGCTGAACTCAGTAGGTGCATCAGAGAATGAAGGGGATTAGGGTTCGTGTCTATGCTGTGGACTTGGCATGAATCAGGTGAAGTGGGGAGCAAGGTTAGTGGCCCAGCTATACATGTATTTCTTTTTATCCCTTTCCTCTCCTTTGAAAGGATTTTGGCACTCTGAACCAGAGGCTTGATATCAGCTCTGATTTCAGCTATTTTAAGCCTCTTAACTTTCCTATCCTCTTTCTTAGACTCAAAAGCAGGATGTGTCCATTGTCATTTTTCTCAAGTCCCCATCAGTGAGCCTCCTGATACATGGGCTATGCTGTGTAAATACAGAATCACAGACTCCTTAACCTCTGCGTGGCAACTGTTGGAGGATGAAGTTCTGGGACTCTCTTTTAAATAAACTCCCCAGGTAAGACTAACGCAGACGGAAGAGAATTTCGCCGCAGTATAACCTTATTCTGGCTCATAAAACCTTCACTTTTCAATTTTATTGACCTATAGAATCCAGAAATCAAGTAACATAAAAAAGTTATGAGCCCAAGTATCAGGGTGCTTCTGAAAATGTACTGTAAGCAGTTGGAAACTTGATAACAATTCATCACAGACCCTTGCTCTCGGATCTGGTCTTAAGCATGGCAGGCTTTTCTCCTGTCTGAAATCTGCTTTACATAGAAGATCAATAAGAGAATACATTGCCAATATGGTAGCCATTATTATTTGATTTTTACTAAATCCTTGCTCTAAGCAATTGGCATTTGAAGCAAATCATTCCCTCATCAGCTATAATAATACTTTATTGCCTTTGTTCTCACCTATTCATTTCATCTCCAATCTCCTATTGTATAAGGCAGGCACAAAGCTTGCAAAGTCTAGTTTATCACAGTGACAATTGAGTGTAGAAGATAAGCCAATGTGATCTGGAGGCATCTGCCTCAGAGCAGTGGCCAGCAACTCTTCTAGAAGAGGCCTTACGTTGGTCTGTGATGACGCCCTTTGGCGAAACACTGCATAGAGAATACTGCTTTCAGAATCACTGGTGAACTACTTCGTTACCATGAAAACAGTGGTTTCTCTGAGATCAAGACAAAGCGTTTGGAAAGTGAATTCCCAGTTCCACAAACAGAGAAGAGGACTATGAAGACGGTGGGGAATGGGATCCTGTCTCAGCAGAGACGTGCATGTTTTGTGTCTGACTTCCCCTCTCTGCATGGACTGTGAGAGGTTCAGTAAGGTTGCTCAGAGGCCTTCCTGGCCTACCATCATTAATCTCCAATAGCCAGCCCAGATTTAAATGCCTACTAGGGGCATAATTCTGAGTATTTATGGACAAGTATCTGGACAAGGGTGGAGGATTGTGCTATTATCCTAGTTTTCCTGTATTTTATTTTTTCTTTATGCAAAACAAATGCTGAGTACATCTGTTATGTTTGAAATTCAGCTGTGTTGTTGCATTTGTTTTTCCAGGCTCTATAACAAGTGATGTACATGCAGAAGCAAGTTCATACAGGTATTTGTGTGGCTTTTTTTTTTCTTTCAGAATCTGCTTAGAACTGTAGGCAGATGGCCTAACATGGGTCTCAGACATACCCATTTGCATTTGCCATTGTTCGTGCTGTCGAGTAAACTCAGCACTGTGTGCATTCATTGTCACTCTGGCTCCCTCCAGTTTAATTTGTTCAAATTCAGTTTCTCTGCATTTACAGCTCCCCAAATGCAGTTGCCAAAGACGCACAGGATGTTCTGTCCTGTTGTGTCTAAGTATTGTGAAATTCTAAGACAAAGGCTTTCTTTTCTCTGTCTTCTGAGCATCCCTTCACGTGGCATAGGCTCATTTCTTAGAACCGTGGTGCACTTTTCCTCTCAGGCAAATCTTACCCAGAGAAACAACTACCTGTGTTACGCAAAGGGAACTATTATTCTCCACTTATGGCAGAGCCTGCACTTCATTTAAAATTGCAGAAGTATCTCTTTTGGAAAGTCTACATTGAACATACATAAATGGTGTACAAAAGCCACACCCACAGGTCTCCTCATGACTATAAAGGCAATATGCTTTACATTTGTAGGCCTTTGTAGACTCATCCTCAAGCATCCCCTTTTACTTTTATTTATCATAAAATGTAGAAATGCCTTTGGCATGTGCATATGTGTATTACCATATGGAATATATAAACCCAGACATATGTATATATACACACACATGTTTAAAAGTGTTGTGCGCCTCACTTAAAGTCATTCTGTATTAAAACAGCTCATGTCAGCTTGAAATGTCTACCGTGCACCATACCTATTGTGCCCTCCTTTGCTTCCTCTTTTCCTCTTGAAAACGCTTCAGCTTCCAAGCTAAGTTCTCAGTGCACCTCCCGCTCTGAACAGGAAAAATTTCCTATGCATCAAAGGGGGCTGGCAATATGACTTCCAGAAGGTAAGATTCACAGAACAATGCAGTATTAGGCATGGTTTCTGATTTTCATACTGAGATAGAAATGAGACTTTATAAAGAAAGAGTTCATTTTAGGTTGTCACTGCTTTGTCATATGAGCACAATGCCTTCAGCTCTAAGTCACTCAGCCCCTTCCTGACTCTTGGGTTGTCATTATCTCCCTTTCCCGTCTCTGCAGTGGTATCTGCTGACTTCTATCTGACCTGCTCCTCAGACTCTCGCTCACACACTCTAGAGGTACCTTCATTAAATGTTGCAATAGCCCAGTGACTAGGAAGAACTCGTTCTGGGAAGAACTCGAGTGACTAAGCAAGCTGCCTGCAGTACAAGTTCCTGTGTTCCTGTAGGGCTCCTGGACCTCGCCTTGCTTGTCCTCATGTTTTCACTTCCCGTGGTTCCTCAAGTGTCCCCCCCAACCCCCGCCACTCCCATGCATATGCTTGCTGTCAGTCTTCCTGGAGTCACCTGAGCAGTAACTATTCCTACTGGTTGAGTCTCCTCCCTGAACTGTCTCGGAGGCTAGAGCCCAATCATCACAAGTCCTGCATCGGTTAGTACTTCAATGAACTCTTCTTTTTGAATGAACTCTTCTTTCCAATGGAATTATTGCAAACAATATCCCCTGTTCTAATCCTTGCCTTTCCCATAGCCAGACAGCCTTCTCTTCTCCTGCTTTAATATGCTTCACTCTATTCTAGTAACTCTTCGTAAAACATAGTAGAATACAGTGGTTTGACATCTCTGACATTAACCTATCTGATACCCTTCTGTTCTTTACTCCAGAACTTAGTTCTTAGGGTACTGCCAACCTCAAACAAGGGCTTGTTGGTGTTATGGTAAATTTATGTACACTCAAAAATCTAAGGAAACTTTACCATTTCCTCTGTATGGAAAGGGCAAGACAGTAAATACAGTCACTATTTCTTTAGTAGTATGCCCAAATATATCCCAAGGGAGATGTTATCTTTAGGGATCAGCAAACTATGGCTCACAAACCAGATATATCCTACCACTGTTTTTATAAATGAAGTTTTATTTGAGCATAGCCATGATCATTCATTTATGTTGCCTATGCCTGTTTTCATGCTATAACAGCAGAGTTGAGTAGGTGTGGCAGGGTTCTATTAGTTGTTTTTCCCCTTTGTGTAACCAAATACCAGACAAGAAGTAAGTCAAGAGAGGTGGGATTTATTTTGATTGTCAGTTTGAGGCCACATTTATCAAGACAAGCAGTCATAAGACCACCCCCATGTACCCACTTCCTTTAGTTAAAACCTTCCTCCTGAAGGCTGTACAAATCTCCCCAAAACAACAACAACAACAACACTCTCTGGGGACCAAGTGACCAAACACAAGCCTACAGGGGATGTTTCACATTCACGTTCTAACAGCAGTGCTCCCAAAGCTGACAATATCTACATCTGGCCCTTTACACAAAAAGCCTGGCTGCCTCCTTCTACTGACACTCTGCTTCATCTCTCTACTTGATCCTCAACAGACTCGTGCCGAACGGGTTAGGACCAGGTAGTCAGGTACCAACTCCAAATTACTTTCACCCCCAAAAGAGGAAGCATCTTTTCAGACTAGTGTTGCTTGGATGAGGATATTAGTATTCACAAAGTAAGCAAGCACAAAACTAAGCTTTATAATTTCCAGAGGATTTTTTTTAAATAAGCAGCCCAGTGAGGGATAAACTTGATATAAATTTTTAATAGTTATTGTAGTATGATATATATTCAGAAATATCAGTTCCACTTTTTAGTGGATGCTTTCCTTAGAGCCCTTGTGCTCTGTCCACACCCCACTGCTATGCAAATCCAGCTTTACTGGATTGGGGAAAGAATCAGATTGATTTGATTTCATCCCCTTAGATAAACTATTACAAAGACATGCTCATGAATGTTTATGTCAGCGAGGTTTGCAATAGAAAATTTAATTTTTTTTTTCTCAGCCTCATTTGTTAAATCGAGGCTCCTAGAATGAGAGGAAAATTTCTCATGAAAATCAAATGATGGATTGGCTGACAGTTAATGCCACAGTCTTTCTACATGGGTGCGTCTATAACTCCTGCAATTTAAAGCAGTGGGAGGAAGGGATTTTACACCCTATCGAGCTGTTTTATTTTTTCCTCTGTACTGATTAAAATACAGGAGTCATCACTGTCGATGAGCAGAGCCTGTCCCTGCTTTTATCAAATGCAAGGAGGTGTAAATACAAACCGTTAAGCAGAAGTGAAAGATCATGACTCATCGTCTGACAGTGAAGCTATTAAACATAATCAAAGACGCAGAGTGAACGCTCGCTGCCTCTCAACACATTGCGAAGGAATCCTTTCCAGTGCAAAACTAGGACAAAATGACACCAGCTTCCAAACGTGGTTAGAAAAGCTTCATTTACTCATTTAAAACACCTTCCAGACTTCAAGAGAAGATTTACTTACCACGACATAAATCACATTGCATTTAATCTGGACACCAGGCTTCTCAAACTGTAGCAATAATGGATTAAAAGATGATCCTTCAGGACATTACCATCTGAAGTCTTAGGACACTTATTGGTGATTAAAATATGTAGTCCAATGAATGGACAAAGCTTTACATATGTCAACAACAAAGTCAATGGTTGTTGTGTCTTACAAATCCGAAGTCAGTGATTTATTATCAGGAAGTCAGTTGGACCATGACGTAAGATACATGGTTCTATATTGAGAAGTGAAAATCCAGCTCATGGAATAGGATTCTGCCATCTTGAGTGAAAGGAACAGATGGCTGGGTGTGTACGTGCAATAGAACAGATGTGGCAATCCCAAAGTTCCCTAAATGTTACCTGAAAGAACTTAGTGATGTTTTGCTCAACCATCCTTCAAGAAATGCGTGCTCAATGCTAAATCATTATAAAACATCTGTCTCCGAAAAGGTTGTTAACCAAAGGACTTTTGTGATTAAACATACGCATTCTATGAAAATCTTGGTCATGATGATTTGAATGGTGAACTTGTCATCTAATGCTAGCACTTGGCCTGCCAAATGAAAATGGGTACAATTTAGCTCTATCTGTATTGTGTTTTAAACATTTACTTTAGATCTCAGGTTCTGGTGTCAACTGCTTCTGCCTGAGTTTCTGTATCCATGGAGCCTAGAATACTGTAATTGCTTAATACATGCATGAATGACTAAAAGAATGATTCTTATCAGTTATTGTTGAGCAGTTAGGAGAATAAGGATAGAGATGATGTTCTTCCTGGGGAAGGTTGGTTTGCCTGTCAGTATTCTCTTTGTCCAGTGGTTCTCAACCTTCGTAATGCTGTGACCCTTTAACAGAGTTCCTCATGCTGTGGTAATTCCCAACCATAAAGTTAGTTTGTTGCTCCTTCATAACTGTCATTTAGCAACTATTATGAATCATAGTCTAAATATCTGATGTCTTAGTCTTTAGCCCAGGAAATCTGACCTCATTCCTTTTTTCACAAAACACTCCATAAAAGTAAATCTTGCCAGGAGGTGGTGGTACAGACCTTTAATCCCAGCACTCGGGAGGCAGAGTCAGGTGGATCTCTGTGAGTTTGAGGCCAGCCTGATTTACAGAGCAAGATCCAGGACAACAACAACAACAACAACAACAACAACAACAAACTACGCATAAAAATCCTGTCTTGAAAAATAAAAAAAAAAAAAAGTAAATCTCAAGATTTGAGATAAAGACATGCAAGTTAAAAGATCTAAAGATGTCACTACATGGTGATGTGTGATTTAGAATATCAGAAGAAACTTAATAGAACACAAGATAGAAGAAGGAGGAGGAGAAGGAAGAGGAGAAGAAGGAGAGGAGGAGGAGGAGAAGAAGAAGAAAAGAAGAAGAAGAAGAAGAAGAAGAAGAAGAAGAAGAAGAAGAAGAAGAAGAAGAAGAAGAAGAAGAAAATGAATTCAGATTATGAAGCCTGGATTCTTAGGTAATAATGTCTTCTGTTACATCAGCTCAGGTCAGTTCTCTACCCTCTGACAGTTTGGCAATACTCAGTGGCCAAGTTCACTACAACAAGGAGGGATCCTGATCTCAGAGAACACTTAAAGGATACTCAAATATGGGCATTGAGGCTTTGTTAACCTTGATAATTTCCAGTCGATTCTCTCTCTCTCTCTGTCTCTCTGTCTCTCTGTCTCTCTGTCTCTCTCTGTCTCTCTCTCTGTCTCTCTGTCTCTCTATCTATCTATCTATCTATCTATCTATCTATCTATCTATCTATCTATCTATCTGGTGTGTGTGTGTGTGTGTGTATCTCATCTGAGTGAATATTAACATCTTATCTTAGGTCATTGGCATGAGTATACCTGCCTTCCCCAATTACCAGCCTTTATGATGATGGCTGAAAGGTTATTCACAACTAAAGGGCTGAATATTATTTAACACTCAATATAATAATACCAGAGAGCCCACATCAAACTCTTGACAGGCATTGCATTTGTTGTTTTCTTTTCCTCTTACATTTCTTAAGGATCTACACAGAAACAGCTCTTTTGAATTTTTATTCATTGTATTCCCAGAACACTGACAGTGAACTTGGGAAAAATATAAGCAAAGAAAATGTGAGTGTATGTGGATATATCCAATTCTAGTTTCGTAAAATGAACATTGAACTGACAGCTTCAAGTATGATTTCTGACTAGTTTTGTGCTTACATTTAATAGTCAGGATCAGAATTACATATGAACTCTAAAATCCTAAAGTACAATGAGCAACATGTAGTCTACTCCTGACACTTCCATGCTTTTGATTCTCTGTAAGTTAATTTCTATGGGTTCCCTCTACTCTCTGCAACACTTTTATAATGAGACCTAGAATGAAATTGTGCAGAACACTATGTCCTCTGGGTTAGACTTGTAGAGTATTTATGTGGATTTGCTTTGTTCATTAAAAAAATCACTCAGGAGTAAAGACAAGGGAAAACAGAAACTAGATGAGTTTCTTGTCAGCCTCCTGTCCTCAATTGTTCTTGCTTCTCTGCAATCAGTGGTTTCCTACTGTTCTCCAAATGGTTAGTGGCCTCCTTCAGTGCTGAATCTCTTTCACACTGGATCTCTCTGGATCCCTCAATTCACTCTAAGGCTAGTTCTTTTGAAAATATTTCAATGTGGCTGGCTTGCAGGATATTAAGAAGGGTCACAGGCTAAGGTGTCTTCTAGCCAAGAGGGATTTGCATTTTAGTAAGAGGCAATGCCCTGATCCAAAGGAAGAAATTGCTGTTGGTTAGGCCTTACGTCTTCAGGAATGGCATCAAGGGTCAAAAAGCCTTCTAACACCTTTGTATTGAATTCTAAGAGCACTAAAAACTGCCACTGTTACAATGCTACCCTCTTATCAGCATGAACAAACAAGACATTAGTTAGACATAAGCCCCACATGTTGACATTAACAAATGGTGAACTCATACAAAAGAGAAAGAAGATGAACACAGAGTTGCAAGTTATTCCTGTATACACATGACAAAAGTGGGATATGGGGAATGGAGCAAGATGACAGGGAGAACATCAGAAGCATAGAGAACAAAGTATTTGTTTAATCTTAATGGTACTATATTATATTACTAGCTATATAGAGAGTACATGTGTTTAGTAACCTCTTTGGAGATCATATTATACATACTCATTTACTTGGTCTACTAATACACAACAAACTAAAGGCTGTATTGCAGATGAATTGAAATTTAAAAATGAATACTGTAATGGTAAAATTGTAGCTTAAGTTTGTACACACTAAGAATATTAAGTTTTACAAACATAGCTCTGGGTTTTTTTTTTGGGGGGGGAGGTTTCAAGACTGGGTGTCTCTGTGTAGTTTTGGTTCCTGTCCTGGATTTTGCTCTGTAGACCAGGCTGGCCTGGAACTCACAGAGATCCGCCTGGCTCTGCCTCCTGAGTGCTGGGATAAAAGGTGTGTGCCACCACAGCCCAGCCACCTCTGGGATTTTAACCAAATTATTACTAATTGAAGTAGGTGGCTATCTTTCCTTGCTAAGAAGAGTAGAATAGGGACTCTGTGGTCACATTGTTTTTTGTAGGAAGTTAATAAGTTAATTTGTTCCACAGCAGGGCAATTCTTGTACATATGATGAACTTAGGACTTTCTTTTGTCTTTTGTTTTTTTGAGAACAATAAATTCCCACCTCACAGGACTTGGTGCTGGCCTTTGATTCAGTCATGCGTGCTACATTGCAGAGGTGAGGTAAGGTTGGAAAGGGCTTGTGAGATGATTACATGTCACATAAATCCATGCAGTGTGCTGCAAATGCATCAGCTTCATTGACAACCGCATCAGTTTCTAAACTAATTTTTGATTTTTGAAATTTAGTAAAGACCTCATAGTTTTCAGAATAAAAATGGTTTTGCATAATACTTGGAAAATATAAGAGATGTTGTTTTGTCAAAGTGAAAAATTATTGTACAGAATGAGTTTTATTCTATCCTCCAAGAAACTGTATGGAATGTTAAAGAATGTAAGTTATCCAGAAAGGAGTTGGTGTGTTCTCTAGCTTTGACATAACTACCTGTTTCACAATTTCTCTTACTATCTATTTCTACCCCCAATCAATATATCAAACTCAGCAAATTAGACAGAAATAACACTTAGACTTAATAAAATGACATAGATATACAGAAGTAGAAATAATTAGAAGGAGATAGAAGATATAGAGAAAAGTATTACAGTATTGACCATGGGAGGGGAACTGTGGTCGGGATGTAATATACAAGGGAAGAATTAAAAAAAAGAGTATTGATCATACTTGTACAGTTGCGGTAACATTAAGATATACTAGAGATAATATAGGAGTTGCAATGTGAAAGTTCAATATGTTCTCGAATTGATGAAAAACATGGATCCACAGATAGGGAGGCATAATACACGGCAACAGAATACATGTGCAGAAACCCAAACCCAGACATAGCCATCAATATTTCAGGATATCAGAATATTTAAAGATTCTGAAAATACCTGGATAGAAAATGTAGAGAACTAGGGGATGGAAAATTGACAGGAAACTTTTCAAAACACCAATGGCTCCTTCTGGTCAGTTAATGATGATGTCAAAGTGCTGAGGAAAACCAGGTTCCTCTCCTCATCTAAGTTGTGGGGTTTTACAAAAGAGCACAATGCAACAGGGTTCTCCTGCATCATCATTAGGGACTACAGAAGTTCTGCCTTCAGACAGATGTGATCTTAACAGAGAGTCTCAAATGGAAGAAGAAACAGTGGGGGAGAGACTAGCTATCAGGAAAAAAATGAGCACTGTTCATATAAACACACGTAATCAGGTCTAACTCAGGGAATTAAAGACAAACAACATCATAGGAATGTTAGTAAAGGGCCATGTCAAGAGACGCATATGTCAGGGAATTAAAGACAAATACATCATATGAATGACAGTTTGGGGCCATGACAAGTTACTTGTGTTCTTCTAAGGTAGGATTCTTCTAATGAGTAACATTAGACTTCATGGGCACATACATGCTAAAATGTGTAAGGTAAATTGAAATGCTAAACAAAACAGAATTATTCCCAAGAAAATATAGTACAAAAAAGGTAATTCTAAGTGAAATAAATAGATTTAAAGGATGCCAACAAATTGAAGGTTTTCCTATTAAGATGTACAAAACTGTGACTGGATCAGGAGAAAAGGACAGACTATTAGATAAGAAATTCTTGAACTATAACAAAGAACAGAAGTATCGTGTGTCAAACTCAAATGATCATGAAAAGTTATGCAACGAAAGAATAATTGGAAATAATCTAAAAATTTGAAAAATTGGAGAGACAACATACCGTTATTAAAATATATTAAAAACATAGAAAAGAGAAATAGTTCTATAACCGTGAAGGCATTTCAGCTGAAGAATATGAAGGTAACAAAAACTGACATATTTTAAAAGGGAAGAAATAATATGTAGATAGAAAGTTTCATCAGTATTCAGAGACATTCAAATTGATGCTACAGTTATACACATCTTAATATTTTCCTGTTTGGTAAAAATAGAAGAAGCCTGATAACACTAAGTTAGATGCTGATGATATGAGAAATATATGATACTACTTTATAAATTTTAACCTTTTAAACCAAAACTCTCATCAGTTCCTTTCCTAGGTATGCCTGGGAAATTCTTCATTTCCCCAGAACATGTGACATAATATAATGTTCATCAGCAGGAATTTAGATGAACATAGTATGTTCATACTAGAATCTTAGGTAGTAGAAATAAGTGAACCATAGCTATAATGTACATGAACAAGTCTTTTAAAAATACACACACACACACACACACACACACACACACACACACACACACACACACACACAAAAATCAAATCAAGATTACAACACAGAATGACATGGTTAGTATAAAGTGCTAAACCAAAACCCAAATCAAAACAACAACCCTGCAACACACTGTTCAGGGGTATAGCTATGATATATTTTTATAAATAGCAAAGAAATGCTAAAATAACACTTCCTGTGACCAATCTGAGCAAGAAGATGCAGAATTGAGGAGAAGAAGCAAAATACATATATAATTGTGTAAGAACTGATATGGTTCTTTAAGTTGGGCAGTCGTTTCTAGTATGTTAATGTTATTCATAGCTTATACAGATGCTTGAAATATACTTTTGTACAGTTATGTATTCTAGAATACAAGATTGATGTGCTGGATAGTTTCATGTCAGTTTGGCACAAACTAGAGACAGAGGAAGGAACCTCAACTAAGAAAATGCCTTCAGAAGATGAGGCTGTAGGAAAGTCTCTATATAAATGGTGCTTTATGTGAAATGTCTCACTGTGGGTAGGGCCGTTCCTGGGCTGGTGGTCCTGGGTGCTGTAAGGAAACAGCTTGAGGAAGCCATGAGGAGCAAGTACATAAGCATCACTCCTCCATGGCTTCTGCATCAGCTCCCGCCTCCAGGTACATGCCCTGTTTGTGTTTCTGCCCTGACTGCCTTGGAAGAAGATCTGCAATAAGGAAGAATAAGCAAAATAATCCTTTCCTCCCCAAGAAGCTTTTGGCTAAAGTGTTTCATCACAACATCATTAACCCTAACTTAGACAATTGAAAAACAGAATTATGTAATTGATGTGATGACAATTTTCAAAATTATCAGATAACCTACATAAGTAGCCTGGAGCTCAGGGGCAAGTTCTTTATGCTACGGCAGGTCATCATTCTGCAAAGTCAGAACAGGTTGCCTTACCTCACCATGCGCCTCACCCCCACTGTTGACCGTGTTGCCTTGCTTCTTGTAATGAATGTACATGTTTTATTGCGGTTTTCCTTAACTCGTTTCTTCAGTGTTCACTCCTTTCATTTTCCTACTGTGTCCCATGAAAACACCTCACATCTGGTAGGCTTCAGATTGCGTTATTTCCCAGATGGGGACAAACTTCTCTAGCTATGTTCCTCATGTTATACATCTTGTACCTATAGTACAATTTACTCCACACTCATTGGTTGGAAATAGCTAATCCATAATGGTGAGGCAACACGTTTTCCCTTCACAATAAATACAGAATACCCTTAAAACAAATATTGTCAGGTACAAATACTTCATGAGAAGACAAAAGTTTAAAATAATCCATTAATATAGTGTGGGTAATTTATCATGGTTGTACAGTACGAAGTGGCTCCCATTGTCTAGCCATCGTTAACTGTCAGTGGTCCCTCAAGAAGGCATGGGGCCTCATGAGCCCTTTCCTCTTCCATGATGAAGTATTGCTGGGATGAATCTTGTGTAGGTCATGCGCTGGTAAATTCAGCTGCATTGAGTAGTGAGCCTCCATGCATGCTCATGCAGACATCCCTATGTAACTCAGTGAGTCACAAATGAAGTAGGAAGATGACTGGTTGGGAAGGAAAGTTTCAAAAGAAGACGAAAGGAGCTGAGATAGAGGAACAAGAACTGGTAAGGACGAAACTTTATTATAAATGGGTATGAAACTATCAAAGAATAAAAATCGGATAAATGTAAAAGCTGAAAAAAACCCTCTCTATTACTATAATAAAACAAGCTTCCACTAAGTCCTAGACTGAAGGCAGAAAGGCAGATGTGCAGAAGAGTATTGGCAAATTAAGCTGCTGTAGTAAAAAATTTTAGAGTCATTCAGATTCATTAGTCTTCTTTTTTAGATGTACTTGGTAGAGAGATATCATCCCCACCTCAGTAAAGACAAATGAATGCTCTGCTTTACACCATTAATTTTTTTGTGGCATATCATTTCCCTGATCCTATTATGTGCCTTCATCTAGTCCCAATAAGTTCCTAAGTAGCTTTAATACAGTAATCAGTTTGATACGTCTGTTGCCAACATTATAATAGCTACATAGCACTACTCCATCATTGTAATCAAATTTTTGGCTTCTCATTTGATCAAAAAGAAACATTCTTTTGAAGGGTTATTTCTGCAACAGATGAGCTTCAAGGCACAATGATATCGCTATGGTTTTGGATGAGTCTCCCTTAAGCATCAAATTCTTGGTCTCCAGGTTGTATTAATAAAAGGTGATGGAGCCTGCTGTGGGATGTTCTGTACATTAAATGTGTTGCTCTGATTGGTTAATAAATAAAACACTCATTGGCCAGTAGCCAGTCAGGCAGTATAGGCGGGACAAGGAGAGAGGAGAATTCTGTGAAGTGGAAGCCTGAGTCAGAGAGAGGCTGCCAGCTGCCACTATGACAAGAGAGATGTAAGGTACCAGTAAGCCACAAGCCACGTGGCAACTTATAGACTAATAGAAATGGGTTAATTTAAGATATAAGAACTAGATAACAAGAAGCCTGCTGTGGCCATACAGTTTGTAAGCAATATAAGTCTCTGTGTGTTTATTCGGTTGGGTCTAAGTGGCTGTGGAATTGGCGGGTGATAGAGATTTGTCCTGACTGTGGGCCAGGCAGGACTGGAGAAAACTTCAGCTACAGGAGCCTTTGGGAAGTATAGACCAGACATGGTCTTTAGGTCATTAAGGACATGACCTCAATGGAGACTGGAGTTTTCATCCTTTATCTTTGCCTCTTGAGTGATGAAGTGAGTGCTTTACCCCTGCCATTCATCCGCTATTACGTGTTGTCTCTAAATAGCCCCAGCTTAAATTTGCCAGTCAGTCATGGATTAGAACTGCCCAAACACTCCTCCCAAAAGATCCTTTTCTTAGTTAATTATTTCAGATGTTTTGCAGTAGACGAAAACTGACTAACAGAGTTTTAGTTTGATTCGTAAAAAGGTATTTAATATTGATTTGCCAAAGTTGGGGGTCTAGACATGGTAGAATGGAGTATTTGGGGTGGGAGAAGTCTTTACCACTAGCAGTGAGATTGGCAGGGCCTCACAACATGTTAGTCAGTTTGCATTCTTTTTACAAAGCTCTGTAAGCAATGTTCCCCCGGATCATTCTCACTACATCACCACCCACCTTGGTATTTACTATTTTGCTTTTCTTACCGGATTTGTTTGAGGGCATAAATGATTGTCTTAACCATGCTTGGATCCCAAGCCTAGCACTTAACAGATTCATAGTATATGCTTGTTGAAGAAATGAATCCAATTTATTTGAATGTGCATTGTAGCTAGAGTTTTCCTGCCTGGCCCACAGGACAAATCTCTCTCACCTGCCAGCCCCACAGCCGCTCAAACCCGACCAAGTAAACACAGAGACTTATATTAGTTACAAACTGTATGGCCGTGGCAGGCTTCTTGCTAACTGTTCTTACAGCTTAAATTAATCCATTTCTATTAATCTATACCTTGCCACGTGGCTCGTGGCTTACCAGCATCTTCACATGCTGTTTGTCATCGTGGCGGCTGGCAGTGTCTCTCTCACTCAGCCTTCCACTTCCCAGCTTTATTCTCCTCCTTGTCCTGCCTACACTTCCCGCCTAGCCAATGGCCAATCAGTGTTTTATTTATTGACTAATCAGTAACACATTTGCCATACAGAACATCCCACAGCAGTGCATGACTGCAAGTTATCCAACACCTGACTTACATTGATACTACTAATGAAATAGATGTATTGATTCAGGGGGGAGGGTTGGTTCTGCTACTTACTGGATATTTAAACAGCCACACTCTCTTTTTCTTTTTCCTTTTTGCCTCTGTACTCCACCTTTCAGTGTCATCTCACCCAGGTAAAGAATCTGACTGCTAACAACTAAGGGATACAGAGGTCCTTATCTGTGACAGTGAGAGATAAGCAAGCACGATCCCAGATGCATCCTCAAAAAAGCAGAGAATCTTCTTTTCAATACTTGTACTCTGTTCTCAATGCCTCGCCTGGGCCTTGCCATGGGTTGATTTCTGAATCAAAAGCATCAGCGACAAGGGCAGGAGGGAGACCCTTCCAGAGACTGAAGCAATCATCGTGTTAATCAGATGAGATGGTAATGGAAGTTGAGATTCCATGACATTGCACATCACGGGAATAAGGTGTACTAGCTGTGTAGCAAGGGTGAGGTTCCCACTTGGAAGCCAGACTAGGATGATCTCATGAGCAAAAACTAAACCATGCTCCAATGTCTGTGAGCTATTTGTGGAAATTGTATTATTTGCTAATTTATATGAATGATATTTAATGTTTAAGCATTTATATAAAGATGACTTTTATTTTTTCCCTTGCTAGTATCCAAAGGACTATTTGAGAAAGATATTTGTACTCTTGACTTTTATTGGAACGTATCCATGGGACCATTCCTATAATCTATTTACAAAGCTATTCTTTACCATCCTGTAATCATAGCATTTTACTTGTCACATTTGATTTGATTACAAGAAAGTTGAAAAAGTGGTGTTTTCTTTTTCAGTATCATTTTGGATCCAAGTCAAATATAACTATCTGTCCAAGCACATCATATAAAATGGTGGCTTCACTGGTGACTGGGAGTAGTAGGTACTAATATTCCTGCAGAGAAATAGGTCAATGAACTCTGATAATCCATACTTACATTCCATAGCTTATGCTTCACTTTCTGCCTGAGATTGATGAAGCTGTAGGCACTGTCTAGCCTCACTGTGGCAAAAGTGGACCCCTTTCAAGAGATACTAAGTGTTTTCCATTTGTCCCAATCTGAGTAGGACCCAATGTGAAGCTTTTTAAGTTCCACCAGTAAAACTGCTTTAGAGTGAACTTCAGGAAAATAGGCTGCCTCACTATTTATTGATTCCTTCATTCTACAAATACAGATAGTGTCCAACTGACGAGGGTTTAACTTAGAATTCCTCAACTGTATGATGGCACAATTTATATCCATTTAACAGAAACAATATTTTTGAATTTTGATATTTTCCTGGAATAAAAATACGTGGTTTAAGAGTCTCTCCTAATGCAGAGAAAGAGAGCTGAGGCTTTCAGTTAGCCATGAGGTCAAGGTGGTGAACAACGGATTCTCTATGCTGGACTCCATTGTAAGCTGTGAGGGTGCATGGTTACATGTGTGCTGAACACCTTTTAGATTTATGTAATGATGGGTTCAACTTATGGTGGAGTTATTAGTTGGAATCCAGTTGCAAGTGGAAAATATCTGTACTTATCCATCTACTATGGGCTAATCTTCAGAATTATGGGAAGTCTGTAGTCTAGTGACATGGATGCTGATAAATGAAAACAAGTATATGTTAGAGAAGAGACAGCACTATGAGAAGATAAATTAGTCTAACCTTCAAAAGAGAAAGCTAAATCCTAAATACATAGAAATTAGGTAGTTGATGAGTATAATTTCCTATACTTTTAAAGTAATTTCCTATACTTTTTTAAATGCAGGAAACAGTGGCATTAGATCATAGGTCTTCACATAGCAGCCTCCAAGAAAAGTCTTTGACCTTAGAACTATGCACAAATGTCTCTTGATTCCTGTCTTCCCTCACCTCCCCCAATCCTCTCCTATGGCCCAAGTAAGCTACCACATTGAATAGGTATGTTTGAGATCTTTCATGCTAGGGGTTAATTTTAAAAGTTTGTGAGCCATTTGGGAATTATAATTTAGAAATAACTGTTACTTGGAGGAAGCTAAGATCAACAATTCTATTAAAAACACCTTCCTATTTCACAGAGTATGAGTTAGAAACATGGATAATTTACCCTTTTCTGTGCACTCTGTGTTGTTATTGGCTTAGGAAGTTAAAAGGATAAATGTCATCTTGAGCAGGAAGGGCATGGGGCTGGAATCTAGACTGAAGTTAATCTCTGTGAAATTGGAAAGTACAGTACAATAGCGTAGGGAGACAGAACATTTCAAGTCTGTTCATAAGGGAATGACTGTTTATGCTGCTGTCTTTGTAGCTGTACATTTCAATCCTGAACTATCAGGGGGAACTTGGAAAAGATACTGCATGTCAGCAAACAGAAGATTTCAAGGATACATGAAGTTTAATATTCAGTTGTTTCTTGCTTTCAAATATAGATAACAGTTAATCCCACAATGGAAATTACATAACCCGACCAGTAAAAACTGCACAGTTCTTTTGAAAGGTGAAGAAATGTGGGGAGCTATTTGACATCTCAGATGGAGGTGTTCTGTGGTCTGAGTAGCATACTCAACAACTCCTGTGTCTCCATGTGCATGTGGTTCATACAGAAGATGTTAGCAGTATTTGAGATCTAAAGAGGAACAAACATAACAGGAATGTAACTGTGGTGAACTCTGAACACTATGTGTGCTGTTCACTGGGAGAAGATCACTTCAATAAAAGCTGAAGTTGTAACTGATTCTGCCTCCTGGGTCTTTGCTAAACAGGTTATACCTTCTCTTTGTGTTTGTCATTAAGACCAATGTCACTGCATTTTACAAATGAACTTGATCTTTCAATTAATTAACTCAGATACTTTACTCATCGACCTACTGCATAGATAGCTGCACAATGACATTTAGCCAAGAAAGATTCTCTATTAACTGGAACTGTTGCCTCTCAAACTTGTGATCCTCCCTATAACGTCAACAGATTTTTCTATTAAAAATGTTTTCTTATGAGCTATCTCATTAATTCCTGCATGTAACACAGTCCCGTGTCTACCATTTTTTGAACCCAGCCGCAGAACTGAAAGGCTGATGTGGGACTCACACTGTCATCTCTCACCGACTTTCTTCCCCTTAGAAGGTCGTCTCAGTTACTTTTCTATTGCTGTGGTAAGACCCCATGAGCAAGGCAACTTAGGAAAGATAACAATTCACTGGGGCTCCCAGTTCCAGAGGGTTAGAGTTCATGATCATCATGGTAGGGAACATGGTAGTAGGTAGGCAGGCATGACACTGGAGCAGTAATTGAGAGCTTATGTCTGGATCCAGAGGCAGGAGGCAGAGAGAGAGAGAGAGAGAGAGAGAGAGAGAGAGAGAGAGAGAGAGAGAGAGAGAGAGAGAGAGAGACAGAGAGAGACAGAGAGAGAGACAGAGAGAGAGACAGAGAGAGAGACAGAGAGAAAGGACAGCCTCAGAGTCCATCTCCAGTAACACACCTCCTCTAACATGGCCATACTTCCTAATTAAGTGGTTCTCAACCTATGGATTGTGACCCCTTTGCGGGCTGAACAACCCTTTCACAGGGGTCACCTAAGACTATCGGAAAACATAAATATATTATGATTCATAACAGTAGCAAAATTACAGTTATGAAGTAACAACAAAATAATTTTATGTTTGGGGCCCCCACAACATGAGGAACTATATTAAAGGTTCACAGCTTTAGGAAGGTTGAGAACCACTAGGAAGGACCTAATCATTCCCAAGCAGTTCCACCAACTGGGAACCAGGCATCCAAATACATAAGCCCCTGGGGGTAATTCTCATTCAAATTACCACAGAGCTTCCCAGGAAGAGAAGAGGAAATATGGGTTCTCACTGCCTAAAAAATCTTAGCATATTATTTCAGTGTTGTAATCATGAAGCATTTATGTGTTGACTCTTGGGTCTGGGAAAGGCCTTTAGTTTAACGTGAATATTTCTGCATTTAAATTTCCTTCCTAAAACACCTGTCCAGTGTTGGTTTTTGTTTTGTTTTGTTTCCTACACCAGAAACCCCATGGATGACTTAAACCTAAGTTACTACAGCCTCCATCAGATTGCCCGAACAGAAAATTCAGTCTCATGCTCATCTCCCAAGTCTCCTCTAATGGCTCCACTTCCTTGGAGTCCTGAGGAATATATCATAGAAATAGCCTGTCAAAGAACCTTGGAGACAATCTCTTACAGGACGCTCCTTTCTCTGCTCCTTTCATTTCCTCCAGCACAGCTCTTCAAATATATTAAGACAGCCTAGCAGTGAGCCTTTTCTTCTCCAGGTTGAGTAGTGCTAGCCACCAAGATCCTCCTGAAGAGGTTGTGAGCCCTCCACCATTTAGGTTGTTCTTTTTCTAAGCATATTCCAGTTTATCTGTATCTTTTTTAAACAATAAGACCCAGAGCTGGAACAGTGCAGATCCCTTCCTTGCTGGCACAGACCTTCTATTCTACTCCCTCTGCGTGTTCTCATTTGAACAGCTGTGAATTCACTGAACACCATTTCAGAGCTCAAACTTTGCAGTCAAACCATCTGAGTTTGCGGGGCAGTTCGTGTTTACTGATACGACTCAGTAAATATAACTGATGTTATTTTGCCATGGTTTCCTCATCTATTCAATAGATATTAAATAGTACCAGCCCATTCTTCAGGTAAAGAACCTGTCAGAATGCCTGGCACAGGGTACATACACAGTGAAGGTAAGAACCTTTGACCCCACACTCTCTTTTACATTTTCAAAACTGACTTTGTGAAGACAATAAAATCTAAAGAGTTGAAGAGGAAAATAACTTTTAGAAAAAAAAAGTTTTATCTGTGTTCTCTGGGAGCAGTTTCAATAAAAGGAAAAAAAAATAGCCGTCATTAATTGCAGCTGGAAAGGAATTCATTACAGTGAGTTCACTGGTTGAATTCTGTGGAGTCCTAACATCTCAAGTTTACTCCCGCTGACTTGCTGCAATCTTTTGAATTTATGAATCTAGCTCAACAGCAGTCTAATTCTGCATGAGTGATGGAGCTTATTACATTGCTGGCCTTGCAATTTTCAGGCCACACTCTTCGTCTCCAACCTACTGCTATTACATGCCCTGATTCATTCAGAGGGGGGTCCAATGTGTGTTGCAGGGAAGACAGGATGTTGTGGAACTAGATGGGCATCATAAGTTGTCTTTTCACACAGCCATAGGCCTTGGATCCCATTGGCGTGTTATTTGTGTGTTGAATGACCCAGAAATTTTGTTATATGTAAACACAAATGTCAGTTTCTTACATGAAGTGCTAACATTTTTTTTTTTTTTTTTGTGGGTGTGTGCTGAGTTTCCTTTCCGAATGCATCAAGAGACACATGTACATAGACCCAAATGTGAATTTACGGTTGGCTCTGTAGGGTACTCAGTCAGCTGGCTATAGTTCAGATTCTTGAGTTTTCAGTCCAGTAGCTTTCTGACTAAGACACATTTTAATTTTGCCAATCTTTGATACTTAATTAATAAATTAAAGGAAATAACGTGTACAAATGTGATAACACATAAGAGATGCTGAGTACAGGCTTTGAATTAATACCTTTTAGTTCTCTATCTTCTTTCTCCTATTCTTCTTTGTGTTTGTATGCGTTTTCTAGGGGACCATTAGCAAATCATTTAATCACCTTGTCCCTCCTCTCTCTCTCTCTCTCTCTCTCTCTCTCTCTCTCTCTCTCTCTCTCTCTCTCTCTCTCTCTCTCTTTCTCTCTTTCTCTCTCTCTGTATGTGTGTGTGCACATATGAAGGCTAGAAGAGGACACTGGGTGTCCTTCTCTGTAACCCTCCACCTTATTCTCTTGAGACAGGGCCTCACACTTAAATTGGAGCTAGGATGGTGGCCAGTAAACATCAGCAATACTCTCGTCTCTGCCTTCATAGTGTGGATGGTACAAGCAAATGCAGTCTTACCTGGATTTTTATGTGCATGTTGCAAACTGAACTCAGGTTCTCACAACTGTGCACCAAGTGTCCTTACCCACTTACCCACTGAATTATCACCTTACTAACTCTCTTTTTTATCTTTCAAAAAGGATAGTTATAAGAATAAATATGACATGTCTAAGACACTTTGAACAGACTGGGGATTCAGTGGACCATTGTGTATTATTTATTTTCATACCTTTAACCACTTTTCCATTCCTTACACATACACACACACACACACACACACACACATCTCTGTATGTATATATCAATACCTTTCTATATGTGTGTAATAGATATACATACATACACACATACACAATATGTATGGAAGATGCGCTTTCCTATTTTGCACAATGTGCTTTGAGCCTTTTGGAAATATTTCTCAAATATCTGCTGCACATCAAACATCAGCAGTCCCTGCTACGACAGCTAGGAAGGAAGGAAAGAAATAGATTGGAGTTGGCTGCTCTCATTGTTCTTGAGCTGTGGCTGGCCCATTGAGATGTTCAGCTGCTGTAGGAACAAGAGGACTCTAAACAGTCTACTGGAATTTCATCTTGCCAAACGCAAGCGTGAGTAGAGACCCAGGAAACATATTAAAAAGGCATGACTCTCAGATTTATTGGCAAGTCCAAAGTAATAAAAAAGCAAAATTTGATATAACCAGGGGCTTTTCACACTGTCATTTTTCACCTTTGCCATATTTTCTGTAGCTGGTCTCAACTATTTCTCAGCGTGGTTTTGGAAATCGGAAGGGGGATTGGATGCCTTACTTGAGCATGCTTTCACTTGTCTCAGGCTGATTTATATTTAAGATTGTATTCCTTCCTCCAGAGACAGTTGGGATATTGTTAGAGTGATTGTTTAAAAATATAAAACCATGCGCAAATCCAGTTACTTGAATGGAGTGAGATGCTGGCAGCCCAAGCAAAGTGGAAAGGGAAATAAAATACTGTATGTGTTAAAAATGAGAGAGAGGCAGAAAAATGACAGTCATGAATGGGGTATTTGAAGAATACTGGAAATCAAACAAAGATGGGTAGTTTTTCACACACACACACATGCATATATATATATATATATACATATGTATATATATATATATATACTAGAGGAAAGAGAGATTCAGAGAAGATGTGATTTTAAAAAAACCAGTTGACTTTGAGCATGTCTTTTATCCTCCACTTTATATCATCCATTTGATTCAACAGACATGCATTCCAGGAATGATCTTGGGGAAATAGATTGTTGGATTGTTACAAAAATATTTTAAAAGAGAACTACTCATAGTTTATTCTCTGCTCTTTCTGATCCACATCTGAGAACTTTAAAATTATGACCACCTAGCTACTGAGATGTTCTTTCTACCTTTGTGTGTCTCCGGTAAAATGGATTATGCTCCTGATTTCTTGGCCAAAGAGTCATGTGGTGTGTAGACCTCTTCCTCATTCATATTTTGCTGTCTGAGTTGTCTAGGAAATGTTCCCAGACATTCAGGCCATGTTCACAGCAACTGAAAATTCGTTCTTGCCTTACAGCAATAATAGACTGGAAAGTGAAAAGAAATCACTTTAGCCTCATGTTACAGTAGCAGCCACAAGGAACAAACTCATAAACTGGAAGGAAATGAGGTCAAAGATGACCATTGTTTTTTAAGGAACTTTACATTATGGTTAGGATGAACAGTCACTGGACCAACATATGTTTACTTCCTTGTTAATTTGCTCTAAAAATCTAACTATGGTGTATCTTCTGGAACTTTCCCTAGACTGGCTTTTCTGAATCTTTATACCAACTGAAAGCTCATAGAACTATAAATGTGACTGTCAGATGTCAAGAAACCCTTCAATTCAATGGCCTGCCTTCGTAGTGGGGGAGGGTGACATGCTGCTTAGAGACTGAACAGCCTTGGAACTCTTCTGTGATTCACTCTGTGTCCTTCCATTTACACTGACCAATTTTTACTTTTTTGAACTTAGAAGCTAAATAATATTAGTCAGAATCAAAGCATGGCAGAATGCCTGTTCCACTCAACTGAATTTAGTTCAGTAACACTGCCATGTTCTGGGCCTCCAACTATACAGATAGTACTCATCATGTCTTCACCACAGAAGAGTTTTTAGACCATTGAAAGTGTGATGAAGCATCCCACAAGCTCATTTTTGTGGAAACCTGAGACAAATATTGATGTCTTCGGGGAATGAGTCTCATGGCAAGTAAATTCAAAGGTATAATGATGGACTGAGTTCTCCTAGGAGTATTACTAGCACCCCTGTATACTCAATAACCCATCTGAGACCTATCTGTTCCTGCCCAGCTAGTCTGTGAAATGAAGATGATGTGTCTGACATATTTGTTGAGTAATCAAATTGTATTCATTTTGTTGCTTTTAAAAAAAATCAGAAACCACTTAAAGAAGGACTGTAGAAGAGGTGACTTTAAGAGCACACTGGGCGTCTACAAGGTTTCTGGCAACAGCATAGATCAGGGACATGGCCCCCAGCTGCGGTAGAACCATAGACCCAGCCATGGACATCAGCACAGACCCAGTTACAGTAGGACTAAGGACTCAGACACGGCCCTTGGAGGCAGCACAGCCCAGACATCAACATGGCTTCATGTGGCAGCATGGACCATGGGCATCCACATGACTATATGTGGTAATACGGGTCATTGACATCAACATAGACTCCAGTTGCAGTGCTCCTGCTGACTATGAAGAGCAAGGAGCCTAATTTTGCTGTGATATCTATGACTGCAGATGCACAGTGAGAGGGAGGGACATGGAAGACTTCTGTGACAACTCCTATCCTGACTCCCTCCTCCGCCACAAAAAAAGTAACAGCCTAGATTAGAAGTCATTGAAGCGAACTCTTAAAAAGTTTGATGGGGATGCTGAAGTGTAGCTCTCCACAAGCATTCCCTATCTATCATCTCTCCTCAAGCTTTCCTCTTAGGGTCACAGGTACATCCCCTATGTTAGATGCAGCATATTCTTTTCAGACTAGCTGTGAAAATTTTCTTTACCTCACTTTCCTCGGGTGTGAAATTCAAATATAAACAGTGTCTATCACACAAAATGTGAGGATTAAAACAGTCACAATTAAAGAGCTTTGCACCAGCCTGAAAGGTGTTCACTGTTGCAGTATGATTTCATAAGCCTCAAAAAGAACGTTCTTTGTTCTTTTCCTTTCCATTTCATTATTTTGATAGTTAATCTTGATGATAAATTGGATGGGATACAGGAATGCCTAGGAGATTAATGGAGCACACCTCTGAGCATGTCTGTGAGCCTGTTCTAGAGATTATCAGATCAGGAGAGCCTTACTTAATCAATGGTGTAATCCATGGATGCCATCAGACTTGGGCTAGACTACTGGGAGGAGTAGAAACTGTAGAAGGTAGACAGTGGAAATAACTCTCTTTTTCACCTCCCCCGCCCTCCGTGTGTGTGTGTGTGTGTGTGTGTGTGTGTGTGTGTGTGTGTGTGTGTGTGTGTGTGTGTGATTTTGAAGGGTATATCTTGGCCCCTTCCTCTATCCTTCCCTCTGCTTCCTGGATACCATGAGATGAACATATTTGCTCTGACATGCCCTCCTGGTGTGATGTTCTACATCACCATAACCCACAAACAGCAGAGTCAGTTGACCCTGCATTGAAATCCCTGAAACCAGGATCCTTCCTTACTTAACGTGTTTCTCTCAGTTATTTAATGAAAATTATGAACAATATAACACAATTAGGTTTATGATAGATTATTCTAACTTGTCAACAAATTACCAGTACCACACATCTAGGTCGCTCCTCCCATGAAGATTTTGTTTTCCCTACACAAAGTAATCCATTCAGCAGTTTCCCATACCTCTATAACTACATCCCTCCCTTACTCAGTAATAGCTTACCACCAAATTAACCAAGACTTAGTTCTATAGAGAGACACTTAGGATTCAGCTATGAAGACTGCCAATGTTATAGAAATATCACTCTCAGACACACAGTTTTCATCCACAAGCTTATTTCCAGGTGAAGTTAAATCTCTGTCAATGGTCTGTCACACTGTGTGTTGGCTCCGTCTCTATTGCAGACTTAGTTCTGGCCATCTGCTAAATGCTTAAAGATGTGATTGTCTGGAGTGAGCACCATGAATCCAAATAGGTTCCACTCCTAATTTGTGGGCACCACTCTCAATTCTTAGTGTATTTTTAATGTAGTGCCTTAAAATGAGGAAATTTTGATGGAAAGTCTTACCATAATATTTTACAATACCAATAAAGCTCATCCACATGTCCAACTTATAATTTTATGTCTGTTAATGTTTTCTAGTTTTGGCTACATTGGTTGTATGGATTGAGTTTACAGAAATACTCAGATCATAAAACGTCTGTTTCAATTAAAGGAATTTCAAATTTGTTGTATAACAATGGCATCAGGCTTGACATTGAGCTCAGAGTTTTGGTTCTTGGCCATATTCACAAAGAAATGCAGTTTAAGTCATGATACTGTATATAAAATGTTGCCTTTTTAAAGAGAGGTTTCACAGAAGGGTTTTACCAAGTCACTGTAGATCAAAAGCAAAGGGAAAGTTAGTCCAATTAAATTTAAGGGCTGAGAAAAAGAGAAAGTTAAAAATCTTGGAGAAAGACAATGGATCCTTTGGGTTGGCAGGTGTTTGAAAACAAATCTCACTACATGTAGAGAACCATCAAGTACCACTGCCCTGAGCTGGAGGCATTGGTCCATGATCTAGTCTATTGGCTGAAAAAAAATACGGATCAGGAAAAGGAAGTGTCCTTTTCAGGAAGCCTCCAATTTAAATAATGTAGTATAGGCAGGAGGTGATTGTAGTGAAAATTAATTTATTTTATACATGTAATAGTAGCACACTGAAAGAGTTTCAGAAAATAATCACACAACTTCAGGCATTTTGAATGAAAAAAAATATCCAGACAAGATAGAGTGCTTTGTAGCTGGAGAATTTCTCTCCAGCTCCCTCTAAGTCCTGCCAGTCCCTTAGCCCACTTATAAATTAAACACACAGACTCTTACATTATTTAAACTGCTTGGCCATTAGCTCAGGCTTATCGTCTAGCTCTTACTCTTATATTTAGCCCATTTCTATTAATTTTTACTTTGCCACGTGGTTCATGGCTTACCGGTGCTTTACATCTTCTTTGTCCTGGCAGTGGCTCCAGGCAGTCCCCCCATCCTTCCTGCCTGGCCACTGGTCAATCAGTGTTTATTTATACAGAGCAATATCCACAGCAGTGCTTATGCTCCCACCAAAAATGATGCTGCAGTTACAACTTCATTTGAAACAACAGCAAAAAGGTCAAGATAAAAACAGTTCTGACTATCTATATAGAAACAATTGTTTAAGTCCAGGGAAGAAGGAAGTACGGTGGGGTAGCCTTGGGAGCTTCTATAAACCAAGTGAGCAGAAAATAGAGATGGCAGACATAGCATTTGCTCATCACATATCCCAGAAATAAAGAAATGAAGGGCAGTCAGTGTCAGCAGAACGCTAGTAGACATCTATTAACTAGTGACTGGGCACTGAATTTTGGGACATGTTTTTATCATTTTACAGAAAAACATCTAAATTAGAGAAAGTGAAAATATTTCCCATTAATGTTGTCACTAAATGAACAACTAGAATTATAACTGAAATTTGATTATGGACCTAGCCTTCTTATCTCAATGGCTTAAGAGTTAAGGGCATGCTCAATGGACTCATGTGTACTGGGTTCAAGTCCCCATCACACCACTTTCTAGCTCAAGTGAGTTACATGGCCTCTTACAACTAAGTTTCTCACTTAGAAAAGAGGATAATGTTGATACTACTTTCATAGATTCATCATTACACTAACTGTATCAGAAAGTTTGGAAAGCAATCAGTATGGAGTGTGGTGCGTTATAAATAATAAATGTTAGACATTAGTATCTGTAGAAGTTCCTGGCTTTGATTTTATGTCTTGATTTCATGCAAAAACATACATTTTGCTTTCAAATGTCTTTTTAAATATGAAGTTTGTTTTGTGTCTTGTTAAACAATAACCACTATGTTTACCATCAATGGACAGGAAGGACAAGAAAGGAAGCAGTATTGTGTGATAAACTTTGAGGTGTCTGGAGACAGGAGATGAGATTTAATCTAAAGTCTGTATCAGTACAGCCTTTGGCAAACACAATCTACATAACATCTTTGTGGAGGAAAGTGATACTATGATTTGAACCCAGGGCCTGAGTAGGTGCCAGGCAAGTGCTAGACCACTGACATATACCTGCATCCTAAGCCAGTTGGTGTCTTCAAGGCTTCAAGCCTATATCGGCATTGGGAGAGAGTTCCTAGTAAATCTCCTTTTTAGAGATGATAAGTTTGAAAGTATTTTGTAAACTGTAAGGCACTGTACAAATATTAGTTATTATGTTAACACCGTGAGATGATTTGAAAAAGCAAAGGAACAACACATTGCTGGAGAAGTTTGAAGAGCTTTCTAATTTGGGAGTTGTTAGAGATACCATTAAGAATTGAGACACACAGTACTAAATTTAGTTTAAAACAAACAAGAAAGTGAAATGTGACTCAGCCTTAAAAAGCATAGCTGGCTGGGTGTGAGCAAAGGACTCACCTACAGAGTGGTGTTGTGGATGAGTGACCCCGTGGTTACAGTCAGTCAGAAAAAAAGATAGGAGCTTTACAATGTCAAGCAGTATTGAAAAGGGCACTTCTATTTTGAGCTTGTATAAAGAGACAGTTGCTCCTTTGCTCCTTCTGGGACAATGCCAGTGGAACACCCTTCTGGGCACTGCAGGTCAGCAAGGGGGCCATGATACTTTATCCAGCACACAGACAGACAGACAGACAGACAGACAGACAGACAGACACACACACACACACACACACACACACACACACACACACACACCCACCACATTACACAATGCAGATTCTATCTATGAAGCAGAAATGAGTATAATTTGAGATGGAATATCTGCAACATGCCACATTTGCAGCTTTGTGAGTCAACAAAATGTTCCTTAGCTATTTTTGTCCTTGTGTCCTGGGGTTTGGGATATGCCACCTCTGCACATCATTTACTTCTGTGTCCACATGCATAGAAAGGAAGCAGAGAAGATGTCATAACAGCAAATAGAGAAGAAAGGCTGGAAGAATGTAGTGGTGAAGAGAAGTAACTCTACAAAACACTTGCTATATCTATCTATCTATCTATCTATCTATCTATCTATCTATCTATCTATCTATCTTTCTAATCTATCTATCTTTATCTTGAGGTTGAATCACCATATGTAGTCTAGGCTAGCCTCAAACTTGTCTTAGCCTCCCCAGTGCCTAAATTTTAGGCATGCATCACCCACATATAGCAAATGACAAAATTTGACAGGGCAATTTGCTAAAGAAAAAAGTAAGATTTCATCTAGGAGCCTTATATAGTAGGACAGGGAAGACATGCATAGATTAGACATAGTTTTCTCAGCAGTAGGTCCTACCCCAGATTCTGCTGAGGTGTAATCCTGGACACACTTCTAGACTGTGCCTTTCCTCCCAAGTCAAGGAACAGTTCCTGTAAGGGAGGACATGTTGGCTCCATTTCCTGCTCCCTACTTTCCTTCCCTGATATCCCCTAGTAAATTTGCACCTGCCCTTGTGCAGCAGAGGGATGGAAGGGGGAAAAACACCAGATTCTTTCTGTATGTTGGTTAGCTGTATCAGAGAGTGAATTAAGAATCAGACAATGCACTCCAACAAAAGCTGTCATCAGTGTTTTTGATCTTAGCCATTCTGACAGGTGTAAGATGGTATCTCAAAGTTATTGTGATTTGCATTTCCCTGATGGCTAAGGATGTTGAGTAATTCCTTAAATGTTTTTCAGCCATTTGAAATTCTTCTGTTGTGAATTCCCTGTTTAGATCAGTATTCCATTTTTCAATTGGATTGTTTGGTATTTTGGTGTCTTCTAGTTTCTTGAGTTCTTTATATATTTTGGAGATCAACCCTCTGTCAGATGTGGGATTGGTAGAGATCTTTTCCCATTCTGTAGGCTGTTGTTTTGTCTTATTGTCTGTGTCCTTTGCCTTACAGAAGCTTCTCAGTTTCAAGAAGTCCCATTTATTAATTATTGCTCTGAGTGTCTGTGTACTGGTGTTATATTTAAGAAGTGATCTCAAATGTGGAGTAAGGGGAACACTCCTCCACTGCTGGTGGGAGTGCAAACTTGTACAGCCAGTTTGGAAAGCAGTATGGCGGTTTCTCAGAAAATTGGGAATCAATCTACCTCAAGATCCAGCAATACCACTCTTGGGCATATATCCAAAGGATGATCAATCATACCATAAGGACACTTTCTCAACTACATTCATAGCAGCATTATTCATAATAGCCAGAACCTAGAAACAACCTAGATTCCCCTCAATCTAAGAATGGATAAAGAAAATGTGGTACATTTACACAATAGAGTATTATTCAGCCGTAAAAAAAAAAAAAATAACATCATGAAATTTGCAGGAAAATGGATGGAACTAGAAAAAAAATCATCCTAAGTAAGGTAACCCAGCCCCAGAAAGACAAACATGCTATGTACTCACTCATAAGTGGATATTATATGTAAAGCAAAGGATAACCAGACTACATACAATTCACTGCTCCAGAGAGGCTAGGTAGCTAGGCGGACACTAAGAGGGACATGTATGAAACGCCCTGGTAGGGGGAAATAGATATGATCTCCTGGGTAAACTGTGAGGGGGTGGTGGAGAGGGGAGGGGATGGAGGATGAGAACATGAGGGAACTGGAAGGTCAAGTAGGGGAGAGACAGAGAGGGAGAGCAATGAAAGAGATATCTTGATAGAAGGAGTCATTATGGGGTGAGGGAGAAACCTGGTGCTAGGGAAACTCCCAGAAATCCACAAGATGACCCCAGCTTAAATTCCTAGCAATAGTGGAGAGGGTGCCTGAGCTGGCCTTCTCCTACAATCAGACTGGTGACCACCCCAACTGTCATCATAGAGCCTTCATCCAGTGACAGATGGGAGAAGATGCAGAGATCCACAGCTAGACATGGGGCCAATCACCTGGTGTTCAGTCAAAGAGAGGGAGGAAGGATTGTATGACCATGGGGTATCACATTCATGATGGGGAAACCCACAGAGACAGCCAATCTGAGCTAGTGGGAGCTTGTAGACTCTGGATGGACAGCTGGGGAACCTGCAGGGCACCGAACCAGGCCCTCTGAATGTGGGTGACAGTTGTGTGGCTTAGTCTGTTTGTGGTGCTCCTGGCAGTGGGACTTGGATTTAATCCCTGGTGCATGACCTGGCTTTATGGATCCCACTCCCTATGGTGGGATACCTTGCTCAGCCTTGATGCAGTGGGAAGGGGCTTGGGCTTGCTTCAACTTGATGTGCAAGACCTTGTTGACCTACTATGGGATGCTTTACCCTCTCTAAGGAGTGGATAGGGTGTGGGGTGAGGGGGAAGGTAGGGAGGAACAGGAGGAGGGGAGGTAATGGTAATTGTGGTTGGTATGTAAAATGAAAAAAATTTAAAAAAGAAAAGAATCAGACAATGCCTATCTTCCATCAGCCCCCATCAATCTTCTAGAACCTGGGCCCAAGTGCCCATTCAACAGGCTGGTCCCCTAATGATGTTCAAATGCCCCTTAGTGTGGGCAGACTTTCATCCTCTCTCATGGTTGGGGCTTTCTTCCTAATTTCTCTTGCCCCACAAACAGTTGAGTAGAATATTCTTCCTTAGGTCATTCTGGCACACTGAAATGCATCCAATAATCAGCTACATAAATAAGGCACTCACGACTGATAATGAATTGATGAGCTGCTCAGTCAATGCTTGTGAATGTAAAACTTATAATAAGTGCCAAGAAGGAAGCAAATCATAAACCAGGAATTTAAAAATGGCATTGATATTTATATATTCATTCAAAATAATGTTTTTATAATATTATTTTTATTTTTGACATAATTCCTTAATTTTCCCCTTTGCTCCCTCTTACCCCTCTCATGTAGCTTTCTTGATCTTTCTCAAGTTCATGCCCTCTTTTTTATTGTTTATATATGTAATATGTATATTACTAAATATGTAAAAAAACACCCTGCTCTGTATGTATAGTATTTCTTGTATGTGTATGATTTCTGAGCTGACCTCTTGGTGTTGGGTTGAGATACTACACACAAGATAATGTTTTAAGGACCATTAAGAGACTGGTTAGAACAAATGTTAAAATATCTGACTCTATTTCAACAGAACGGTCCAGATGGCAAACTCCAGTGAGACAAGTACTGGAAATCACTTCAGTGTTCGGTAGTGTGGTGGTATGAATGAGACTCTCCTCCCCATAGGCTCTGGCATTTGAATATCTGGTCCTCAGTTGGTGGCTGTTTGGGGAGACTTAGGAAATATGGCCTTGCTGGGGAAATTTGTCAGTGGGGGAAGGCCTTCAAGTTTCAAAGTCATGTGCCATTCACTGTTCCTTCTATGCTTCTTGCTTGGGATTTGAGGTGTGAGCATGCAGCTTGCTATCAGTCACCATATCTGCCCGCTGCCATACTTACTTGCCATGGTAGTATTGTACTCTTACCCCTCTGGATTATAAACCCAAATAAATCTTCCCTTCGATAAACTGTCTTGGTTATGGAATTTTACCACAGCAACTGAAAAGGCATTAGTGATGCACGGCACAAGAAAATAGTGTGCAGATATTAAAATGGCATTATTATAAAAGAAGAGTTATGTATAAGGAAGTACAATATTCTCTTAAGCCAAATACACAAATAATTTGTTTTGTTTTAATTAAATAAAGTATACTTAATAATTAATTAAGTGTGTGTGTGTGTGTGTGTGTGTGTGTGTGTGTGTGTGTGCTCCATGGTACATGTGGGGAAGTCAGAGTATAACCACCTGAGGGAGTAAATTCCCTTCTTCTACCAACAGGATTCTAGGAATCGAACTCAGGTCCCCAGACTTGAAGCAAGTACTTTACCCATTGGGCCATTTAGCTAGTAGACCCCAAATTTTTAGGGATTTGGAAATAAGGAACTATCCTCCAATCAAACGCTAAACAACTCATCAGCCACTAAGCAGATGAATTAGTTGTGACATAAGATTTTACCCGAGTGAGAAAATGTAGTTGTGTATAGAAAAAAAGATTTATGCTTATTTCTTTGCTCCCTAGTTGTTTGAAATGTCACAATGATATATTGACTTTTCATTTAAGATTATACATTCTAATGTCATTTGTTGCTCAATGTAATTGTTTTAAAATATTCTTTGAGGCAACTTTGAAACAGAAAAAAAGAGAGTGTCAAGAAGAGTTTGTCTCTCACTAGTCAAAAAAAAATGTAATAAAGGCCCAAGAATTTGGAAATTCTTCAGGAATGGTGTATATAGAATTGTCAAAGCTAGAGGCTAGTATGACTGAGTCATAGGCTGTTAATGACTTTCCTTCTAGCCACCAACATACCGAACCTTTCAGGCTGACTCTCTAGAGATGCTTAACTTTCATTAGTTTGCTTAATTTTTCAGTAGTTTGTAGTAAAATTAGTAAAAAAAAAATTAAAAGCCAGTCATGCTTTTGAGGCTCTCTGATTTCGCTGAAGGTGCAGAAATATCCAGAGATACCTAGAAAAAGACTCTATGTCTTGAAAAGTGACAAGAGAGGAATCTTGCCCCAGGATGGAGACAATGACAGATGGGACTTCAGGTGAGACCTAGATGGGCTTTGAATCAATGTTGAGGCAGGTTGAAATTTGGGAGATGCCAGAATGGGGTGAATGAGTTTTCTGCATAGTTTGACATAAACCTGTGGTGAGCAGAGGGTATTATAGGTTGAAAATAAGCTCCACTCTAAGATCTATTTTCTTTTTAATTTCTGTAACTATGCCCCACTACCTAGTAAGACAAACAATATTATTTAACTAAAGACCTTAACAAGAAGTGCTTATCCTATGTTATTAATCAGCTGACTGGTCACTGAAGTATTCATCTCAGTATTGGTTCCCTAAGTATTAGATATTTGAAATTAGAAAACACTGAAGATTAAGTCAAACTAGAAAGTAAAATCTAGGAGTATAATCAAAAGCTGATGGATATACATATATCTCACCCTTTAAGGACAAACCTTATATCCATCACTTGAAAACATTCCTTTGTTCTGGCTATAGGGCATTGTGGTGTTAATGGTATCTTTAAGCTAAAAAACAATAAGTAAAGGGACCTTGTCCTAGTCAATGAACTTCTGGCCTGGAGCAAATCTCAGTGATTTAATTTCCTGTTACCTGGCAGGGACAAAAAGGTTGGAGGTTGCACTCAATCAATCAGCCTATAAAGTACATGTATCTGCTCTACCCTTGGCTAAGCACGAATGAACACAACCTAGAAGTGAAAAGGTGCTTAAATAAAAGACATTAAGGGGAAAATGCCAAACACTGCTTCCATATAAGCTACAATGAACTTAAGGATGCCCAAGGTTCTTCTAGACTCCATTCTGCCAGGTAGAGTGCCCTGGGTATAGTAGATTGAGACAGACTGAAATATGAGACTGCTTCTACTCTGTCTTATTTGTGTTAAATTGGACATGCTACTGAAGTCTTTGAGCTTTTGTCCTGTCAACTATAAATCATTGATAATAATATATATCTTATGGAGGTATTGTAATTGTTAATTAGAAAAAGTACGTATATATATCCAGTCCCTTCACCAGTGCCCTATGTAAATTTAGCCATAGCTGTTCTTTCATGATACATTCTCAAATTGGAGTGAGGTGGTCTCATAGTACATCCAAGAAAAAAAAAAGAAGATATATATTGGGATAGGGCATGTTTTTCCAGTTATCTTTAAGTCATGCTTATTATTATTAACTCCAGATAAATCATGGTCATTGCTGTCTCAAGCGGGATCAGTGGAAGTCAATCCAGAATTGAAGTAGAGGAGCAGATTCTTGGCAAAGACAAAGCTACTTCAGAGAGGCAAAGGACCAGGTTGGAGGAAAGGGTGGCGATATTAAACCACAATGTAACATCTTTGGGCACAAAGGATAGGCAAAAATTTGAGAAATAACTGTGGCAAGACTTACAAAGAAGATTGGCATTGTCTAAGTACTTGAAAGCAGGACAGACTAAGCTAGCCTGGAAGGTTAAAAAGTTATTACCTGAGATGAACACCATCCACAGCTCCATGGAAATCCATTTCTTCCTTCCTGAAAAGAAGGCAATGAAGATTATCCAGGTGATTTTTATGGTGCCCTATAGGACTAAAATCTATTAATACATATTTGATCTTCAATATCAGGGTAAGGTTTTTATTTATTTAATATTTCTAGTTATGGACCAGGAATTACATATTTGGACAGAAATGCTCTGAATTGGTTCTCCTTTAGAGAGAACAAAACCTACCAGCATCTTGGTTTGACTTGGGTATGGGATCCAGGACTTATTCATGGTTTTCTCAGCAGGGTCTCCATCTGCTTAGGTCAAGTATGATGCTTAGTAGGAAAAGTTGTGACTTTGAAGAGTGCCTTAGTTATATTTTCCTAAATACTCATTGATGGAGTTTATTATATTGTCTTAACCACAGTGGTCTTAAGTCCATAAAGATGGTTCCAAATTTTTCTATTTTTTTTTTTTTGCATAGTGTTGAGAAAGTCATTCTTTCCCTCTTTGCTTCTGTCTGTTTGAAAAATAAAAGAATTGAGCTAAAAATCTGAGGAGAAAATAACATGGAGTGTATTTGGTATAAAATTATTAGTTCATGGACTGTCAAAAGGGAAAATATATCTTTGAAGAAAAATAATTGCAGAAGTATATAATCAGAATTCATCCAAATACCACCACCTCCACCATGTGTGTGCTTGTGGGCACACACAAACAGAGATACACAGACACACACAGATGTACACAGACACCACACACACACACACACACACACACACACACACACACACACACACACACACACAAATCACTGTATCATTGTCAAGGAGAAAAAAAAAAAAAACTAATGACAACGTGCTATGTTAACTGTGAACCAGTGAAGGAATAAAGAACCTGCCTTGTTACATAGCCTAGGAACTGATAAAAGAATAAACTTGCAAGTGGCTATGATTGGCAGTTATTTTCCAAGTGTCCAGACTTCTATAGGAAATAATGCAGTATTTTATGAAATCCAGAATGTCTAAGGGGCAGTACATAATATTATACCACAGTGTTATGGGTCAAAATAACTTTTCTTAGACAAACCAGCATTGAACGAGAGAAATCATTCTAAAAAAGTTAGTGTTCCCCTGAGTAGATTTTACATTCTTCTGGCCAAAAGATTCTCATTGTTACTTCTGAATAATTAAAATGGAAGTCTACAGTTGTTATGTTCTTCAGTAAGTGTGCTGTGGGATAATGCTATTGTACACTGGCCGAATAAAACACTGATTGGCCAGTAGCCAGGCAGGAAGTATAGGCAGGGCGAGCAAGGAGAATTCTGGGAAGAGGAAAGGAGTAGTCAGGGAATCTCCAGCCAGATACAGAGGAAGCAAGATGACAAGGCAGAAATGAGAAAAGGTACCAAGCCATGTGGCTAAACATAGATAAGAATTTTGGGTTAATTTAAGTGTAGAGCTTGTCAGTAATAGGCCTGAGCTAATGGCTGATCAGTTATAATTAATATAAGCTTCTGAGTGACTATTTTATAAGCAGCTGTGGGACCATGGGTCTGGGCAGGACCAGAGAGCTCTCCCAACTACATTAGTGTGTGGAATATGGCTTTGTCTTTGAAGAAACACTGATTTCCAAAGTGTGGTTGCTGAACCCCTGTGGGTCTCTGATACCATTTAGGAATCCATAGTGTCCTAACTTCTACGGCTATATATCTACACAAAGTTTGCATTTCTCTTTGTACTTCAACCAAAATAAGAGATCACAACTGACTTCGAAAGCATGTATGAGAGTCTAGTTGTTTTCTATTTAGTGAAGATATTTGCAAAAATATGAGTTATCTTCCCACTAATTTGTATTGCACAATGAAGTAAATTACTTTTCTTTTAAAGAGATGCTATTTATTTCAAAATAAATCAGTTAATTGATTCTTAAAATTATTTAGAACTAATGGTATTAACTTTCTCCGATTTATTTTCTAACGTGTTAAATATTAATAAAAACATAGCTTGCATACTAAAAATAGTCCCTGAGGTTTTCAAATTGAGTATAAAGTGTTCAGACTCAAAAAAAGTACTATTACAGAGACTATTAATTCAAATCTCTCTGAAGAAGTAATCCGACAGTTAATAACAGTAACACCTAACAATAGATAGGTTTCTGATTCCACAGGCATTATATTGTCTTGGAGATATAGGGACTACTTACCAGGTTTTTAGGTTATTTACTTGGTATAGAATGGGCTGACCAAACAGGAAAGCAATGTCTACTTTTCAGAGTTCTGAATCCCACCACCTTACATTGGATTTGAGCTTTGAGTAAGTCTTGACAGGCAATCAATACCAATGGACACCACACTATTCACCTTCTTTTGAGCCTTTACAGTAACCTAAGGACCACAGAAAGTATACTGCACACACACATTATTGAATTGAGTGAACAAAAATTGAGACTAATACAAAGAAGATCCTCTATTGATACTGGTGTGAAATATTACATTGTGAAATATTATCTCTAGGTTGCTGGTTAAAATCTCATCAGTTAGATGTATAAAGTGTGAAAATATCTCTCAGTATTTCATTGGAGTGTGATTTACTGGAAACAGTAAACAGCACAGCTAAGCTTCATCTTCAGAACAAACATATTTATGAGTGTCGGCCAATCTCAGTAAACTAGTCTAATTGAGACAAACTCCAAGATAAATCCATAAAAATCAATTTAGAGTGGTAATACTTTCAAATGAAATATTAAGATAAATAAAATATTGTTGATTTGTATTTAATGTTTTATTTAGAGTTTTAAATAACAGGTTTTAAGAGCACCAGTATTACTCAATTTATTTAAATGAAAAAAAGACACATTGTTTGAAATTCTGAGCAATTGATCAGTTTCCAGTTTAGTTTTCACATTAAAGTAGATGATGTGGGTGTCACCATAAATGGTAGCTCTAACCTTCTGTGCTCAGTAAGACATAGAACGAGCAGGATTTCCTGATGGAGTTTGGAAATGTCTTGTCGTCTTTTTCTTTTTCTTTTTTTGGCTGTCTCTTTCTGTGTTACAGCTAATTGGGGGTACATTGTAAATTGTATTTGCTATGAAGTTGAAAAATAATTCACTATGGTAGAGCAGATCATCACAGGACAATGAATGCTGATATTAGGTAAGTGACACTCTGCAAAGAACTTCAGGACCCCCTCTATTGAGAACCCTGGTAATCAGATTGGTGAATACCCTGTCATCATAGAGCCTTCATCCAGTATTTGATGGAAACAGATGCAGAGATCCACAGCCGAGCACCAGGCCAAGCTCCAGAAGTCCAGTCGAAGAAAGGGAAGAGGAATTCTATGAGTAATGGCATCAAGATCATGATGGAGAAACTTAAGATACAACCGAACCAAACTAATGGGAACTCATGAAATTTAGCCCAACACCTGTGGATCCTTCATGAGACTGGACTAGGCCCTTTGCATAAGTGAGACAGTTGTGTACCTTGGTCTGTTTAAGGGTCCCCTGACAGTGGGAATAGGATCTATCCCTGGTGCATGAGCTAGCTTTTTGGAGTCCATTACCTATGATGGGACACTTTGCACAGCCTTTATGCAGGAAGAGGGACTTGAACCTGCCTCAAATGAATTTACCAGGCTTTGCTGACTACTCATGGGAGGCCTTACCTTTTCAGAAGAGGGGATGGGGTGGGCTGGGGGGAAGGCTTGGGAGGAGCAGGAGGAGGGATGAGAGGGGGATCTGTGGTTGGTATGTAAAATGAATAAAAAAATTTCTTAATAAAATAAGAGAGAATTGCTGTATTTCAAACAAGTGGAGAATTTTTGCCATTAAAGAATTTAGATTTTTCCATAAAATAATTTTGACTCATTTATCACTGTGTTGTTTTTCCTTTACTCTTAAAAATTAATTATTGTTTCATTGTACGTATTTGTGGGATATAATGATTTGATCCATGTATTTAGTGTGCAATTATCAAGTTAAGATATTTAATATTTCCATCTCCTTAAATAAAAAAAATTCATCACTCTTTCTCAGACTACCTTAGAAAGAGTTGATATAGACTGGAGACAGTTATACTTTTGACATAAATCCAACTTTACACTTCCTCTGTTTCAGTAAAATCTGTACCACTGGATTAAGGAATTCCAGCATTTACCACTTGGTGTGGTGAAACTCTAAATGACTCTTCCCTAAAGGATCTCAGTCCAGGGCAGCAGAACAAAAACTTTTCAAAGACCATGCTAAATCAGACCCATCAGCTTATAGCTTGTCCATCACACTACTGTATTTTAAGTAACCAATTATTATGTGAGACTCTAGTTCCATGGCACCAAGGACTTGCAGGAGTTATGAACTCTGTATGATTATAAAAACTGGAATCCTCATTAAAGGACACAGAAAGTTAATTAAAAGATAATTAGAAGGATGAGGATTTTTGACTCTCTGATATTCTCTACTTATTAAGTACATCTGGAATGCTGAAAACTATCGTCAATGCAGGTCAAAGATATTAAGAGTTTCTCCTGGTGCGGTTTTAGCCTTTTGGCTTTGTTTGAGAAGAGGAGTCAGTTGTTTATATAACTTACAGTCTTCTGACATCGTATCAAGAGAAGAAAGGATTAGTCAGTCTGTAACATATCCGTAGATTCGTTAATTCTACAGGATCTGTGCAGGAAATGCTCAACTACAGATGGAATTTATGTTTACATTGTGGTGCATTGAGACAGCCCGGATGGAAGGCACTGATCATTATACACAGATTCTAAGTCAACAGGAACAGCTTCTACAATTATCACTTTAGAAAACTAATTAGTTGACTTCTTTATCCTCTTTACACAAAACGGATTTCTCTGGGAACAAGAGCAATAGAAACAGCACTACAGCCAACAGGAAGGTTTTTGGAAATAAAACAATAGAAATGAACACAAACATAATTGATCATTAGGAGAAGATTGCTGGCAAATGAGCCTTCCCCTGAAGATATCCGAAGTGGACGAGCCAATGATTTCTCCAACAGGGAAATGCCTGTCCCTGCCTCTTATCATTTTTACCTTTCTACTGGACTGGGTTTTATCTCCTGTAGGAGCAGTCTTGCCCAGGTAGAGAGCCATCACTGTTTAATGGCCAGTGTGTGCTGGGAGCCTGATGACGCAGTCTGTGTCTCAGACATGTCCGCCACAGTGAGACTGCTGAGGTCTACTGGGCTTTCTTCTCCCCAGAGTTGGATTATTCCTCTTTTAAAAACTTGGCTTCAGCTGAGAGACTTTCCACCCATTTCCTTTTCTCACTTTGGGATTGGATTCTTGTTCCCACGTGTTGAACATCCAGAATCTACTCTCTGCTTCTCTTAAAAGTATACATGATTTTCTCTGACAGAGAAAGAATACTGAGTGATACTAGCATTGTCTGTTCCTGCCCTTGTTTATGAATGCAGAGAGCTTTTCAGAACAGGACGTGATCAAAAGCAAAGGGAACATGACTCACAAATTCTCCCATCTCTGGATAAAGCCTGCTAAGTTCTCCTCTACTGTCCTCAGGTCCTCTTACTACAAGCACAAGCTGCAGTTAGATTCCAGAACTTCCTGGACGCATTAAATAAATTGTCTGTAACTATGTATTTGCTGTGGCCCATAAACTAAATTGTCTGTAGCAGAGCTTACTTTTAATGATGAATAACAACCCCATGACATTTTCTGGCAGAGAGAGAGAGAGAGAGACAGACACAGACACAGAGAGAGACAGAGAGAAGGAAAGAGAGAGAGAGAAAGAGAGAGAGAGAGAGAGAGAGAGAGAGAGAGAGAGAGAGAGAGAGAGGGAGGGAGGGAGGGAGGGAGGGAGGGAGGGAGGGAGAGAGAGAGAGAGAGAGAGAGAGAGAGAGAGAGAGAGAGAGAGAGAGAGAGAGAGAGGAGATATGAATATATTATGTAACATTAATTCTATAGGATGCCTCACGTTGAGGATTTCAGTACATCTTCTAAGTGGGTGATTCTTTCTTAGGGTAACTTCTAAGACAGTATCCGAGAGCTGAGAATGATGAACCTTAGTGACAGAGAACCTGCCTGACCTGCTGGAGTTCTGGGTTTCTTCTCTAACAGTACGAAACAAATAAACAATATGGTATAGATATTTTCATGTAAAAAGGGAAGGAATCTGTTCTTCAGAAAACCCTACACAATATTTTCACTCAAAATTTTATGACCAATATTCAATAATTTTTACAAGGATGGTAAATTTCTCTTTGAAGAAATTTGAATAATGCCATAGCCCAATGCATTGTCTTTAAAATCCAAAATCCTGTGTCAGCAGTGTTGCCTGTGGAGCTGGGTAACTCACTGGGGGAGAGTGAAGCAGTGAATTAACAGGGCTGTTAAGTTTTTCCCCACAGTCTGTCTTTGGTGGCCCTGCAACTACTAGCCATCTTCTTTCTGGTGAACTCTTGGACTGAAATCCATTTTCATGCATGTGGTGCAAACTTCATGTCTCTGCTATTTTTTCTCTCTCTTTCTTTCTTTTTCTTCCTTCCTTCCTTCCTTCCTTCCTTCCTTCCTTCCTTCCTTCCTTCTTTCTTTCTTTCTTTTTTTGAGGCGGGCTCTCCATATGTAGCCCTGATTGTCCTGGAATCTGCTATGACGATCAGGCTGGCTTTGAATTCACAGAGCTCTATCAGTCTCTGCCGCCTGATTATGGGGATTGATGGCATGACCACCACACCTGGCCTTCTGTTATTCTAAAGTAAGTGTTGCATACTGGCAGTTACTGAGTTTGGTACCATGTCCAATCATCCACTACAAATATGGACAGTCCCCTCTGTCCAGATTTTTGCTGTGATATGTGAGGCATCCAGAAGACTGATGTGTCAGCTGGTGTTTCCACAGCATACCTTGTACCAGAAAATACTAAAAGAATAATAACAGCTAACAGCAAACTTTAAAACCAAGAAAACAAATAAAAACCAAATTTGCAGTTTAGATACTTCTGAAGAGAAAATGTTAATCAAATATTTATCTGCTAGTGTGGCATTCTTCAAATGTAAACTAGAGTTCTTGGTGTACTATTGATGGAGTTCAGAACATGCTACCTCAAATGACACACTGGCCATGAGTGGGAGTCTCTGTTTCTCCCACTTGCTCTCTCTAGAAACTAGCCACAGAATCTTGGAGGGCCTCTCTGATTGCCCTTCTCTTCTTTGCTAGAAATCCTTGAGTGATGGTATCTGATCTGGTGTCTAAAAGGAAAGTCAAGGGCATCCAAGCAAATAGGTTGACAAGCTACATCGCCAACAGACAGATTATATACGCTTTGTTCTCTAACTATACACTATCCACAGAACAGCACTGTGGTGCCATTTCCTTAAGCTCTCCTTTCTGCAGGCTCCCATGTCACCCAGAATTTACAGGGAAGGAATCTACCTGCCAGTCTTTGGCTAATCTCTCTGGTTATAAAGATCTCAGCCCTGAACCTAACAATGGGCCATGAAAGGTATTACTTTTCTCTCTCACACTAAATTCCAGTTGACTGCAAGAAGATAGTGTTTATTAAGAACTCATTCAACATGTATAGAAAGACTAACTTATTTTTATGTCCTGGAAAATAAATACAGATTGAACTGTTGCATGAGACATGAGGAAGAGGAGAAATGGAATTTACTGCTGCTTGCTTTATAAACCAACTGGGATAAATTCCATCCAAAAACTATTAATCTACACCTGAGCAGCACTCACAAAGAAAGGTCCTTACATTTGGTTGTGGAAGCTCCTGTTCCTTTTGTGATTTGTTCTATGGGCTTTGTGTTTTGATATTTTGTTCTGCTCACAATCCAAAACAAATTTATATCCTCTGCATTTCCTCACATGCACCTACACCTGCCCAAGTTTATGTTGAAAAGGCTTTCCTAAGACAGGAAAACTCGCTGGAAAGACTGTATCAGTTCATAAAAAAGGACACACACGACCATTCCCTAACATGTTAGGATGCTCTCACCAATAGTCACAGACATGAACATGAACACAGGAGGAAAAAGCATCTTTTTAATCTTCCTAGTGCAGAGGAGATAGATATACTTTGCTGGTGAAATTGAGGTGATATCCTATATGTGACTGGAGAAAGAATTAATTATAGTCTTTGAATAATAAATTAGTTAAAGAATTCCAAGAATTATAAAAATATTCAGGCATAGAATCCTAATTTTGTATAGTTACCTTAAATATAGAAACCAGAATAGGGACAGAGAATCTTAATACAGAAATGTTCATTTCAGATATTAATTTTAATATTGAAAGAAACTTAAATATCACTCACTAGTGGAGGTAGTAACTAAATTATGCTAGCAGAACTGGAGTGTTGACATGCACCTGTAGTCCCAGCACCTAGGGAAACTGAGGCAAGATTACTAGAGCCCAGAGGTTTTTTTTTCAATTAAGAATTTTTTTATTCATTTTACATACCAATCACATATCCACCTCTTCCCTCCTCCCACCCCTCTCCAGCCCCCCCCCCATTCCCTCCTACAAGAAGGTAAGGCCTCCCATGGGGAGTCAGCAGAGCCTGGTACATTCAGTAGAGTCAGGTCCAAGCCCCTCCCCCTGCCTCAATGCTGTGTGAGGTGTCCCACCATAGGTAGTGGACTCCAAAAAAGCCATAGAGCCTAGAAGTTTTACACTAGCCTGGACAATACAGCAAGATTTTCTTCTCAAAATCTGTCATACAGGAACCTGACAGAACATTTTATTGCAATGTAAGATGGGTAAATCATGAGCATAAGTGTTGCAGCACAGTAGAATACTTTTTTTTTTCTCCTTTTATTGGTTTCTCTCATACATTGTGCCCTTACCACAGTGTTCCCTCCCTTTACTCCTCCCAGTCTCTCCCCCACTTCCCCTCTTCCCCAGATCCACTCCTCTCCATTTGAGAGAGAGAGAGCGAGAGAGAGAGAGAGAGAGAGAGAGAGAGAGAGAGAGAGAGAGAGAGAGAGAGAGAGAGAGAGAACACGAACCAAGAACCCAGGGCTATCCACCAAACACAGCTTGATAAGTTACAATAAGACTAGGCACAAACCCTCATATCAAGGTTGGCCAAGACAACCTAGTAGGAGGAAAAGGGTCCTAAGCACAGCAAAAGAGTCAGAGAGATGCCCTTCTCCCACTACTCCCACAAAATCATCAAACTACAAAATGATTATATATTTTTGAGAGAGAGAAGCGGGGACCTACCTCAGACCCATACTTGATTGTTGCTTCAGCTTCTGTCAGCCCCTATGAGGCCTGTTTTGTTGATTCTGTGAGGTACATTATCATGATGTCCTCGACCCCTCTGGCTCTTATAATCCTTCCTCCTCAGCCTCTGCAGGGCTCCCCTTGTTCTGCCCTGTATTTGGCTGTAGGGCTCTGCATCTGCTCCCTTGAAGGATGATGCCCTTCTGATGACATTTGGGTTAGGCATTGTTCCTGTTCCTGGCTATCAAGGCAGTGTCAAGCATGGGCTCCTTGTAGTGAAGTGGGCCCCAAGTTGGACCAGTAATTGGTTGGCCATTCCCACAAGTTCTGTGCCACATTACCCCAGCACATCTTGCAGGCAGGACAAATTTTCAGTCAAAGGTTTTGAAGCTAGGTTGATGAGAATACTTTCAATAATCTTGTTAGAAAGGTCAAAAAAGAAATTCTACATATCAATATAAATCCAACTACATAAAGTATACACATGTGGAGACATGGTTAAAATGTAAACAAACAATAGTTTGTTAGGATGGTGGAATTATGTGTTTTTGTATGTATGCAGAGATGGTAAATACACCTATTAAAGCAAAGTTAACTTTGAACACACTATTCCTAATCTCTGCTGTTAGAGAGGAGACAACACTTTTTCCTGGGTTGGCTGGAGATAGCCCCTTCCCTCACCCCAGTCAGCCTTCTTCATGGCTTGAAGAAGTTCACGGGTGATAGAACTAATGTTGTTGTTTAGAAGATGAGGAAAAGAGCCTTGTCCTGTGTCCAAGGGCTCCCAAGTAAGAACAGGGTGATCCAATTTGCTAGAGATTTAGTTCAACACAGAGAGCTAATGAGGGGAGAAGGGAGGCCGAGGATGTAAGACTGAAGGAGCAATGTGCACTTCAAGCATGGGGCATCTGGGGATTGGACTTCTCAGAGGTGATGCTGACTTTGCTTACCCAAGGCTGTTAGCTAGCTGGCTGTGTCAGAGTTATGCCCGTCTGTCTACTGGGGAGCTCCGGGTGTGTGATGCTCCTTGCAGGCAGGTGCACTCACTGGAGTCCATGCTATTCTTGGTCTCCTCTCTTCTTCCAGCACTTATCACACATGCGCTTGCACTTTGGAAGCTATCAGGCAGCCACTGTGGTTATTCCTCCCTGCAGCCTTAGAGGCTTTCACACAAATAAAAATCAGGATTATATGGAGGAGGCAAATTCAGGTTTCGGAACCATACCTATTTAGTTGCTGTCTAGTTTTCTAATGTGACCTTTTAAAAAGTTTGGGTTGAGATTTGGAAATGAATCCACAATGAACTTGGGACACCCACAAGGATTTGAGAAAGCTCAGGTACTCAGAAAAAATGCTTCTGGTAGGCTTACAGAATGAGGGATGAAAATTATAAACACAGAAACACACTGAACACAGTAAGACTAACAAGTTTTACATTTTACACCCAAGGAAATGGTGAAAGTTATTCCTTACTGTTTGTCCTTATGAGACTTAGGAATATCCTACTATTTAGAAATTACAATAGTAATTTTTGCTTTGGGAAAAATACTGAGTGACATAAATTTAGCCCTTAAATCAGAATCATATTTGGTGTAGCAGTTGTATTTCTCACATACTTTTGTCAGTCTCTGCATCTTTTCAGCAACTCAGGGGAACTTTATGTAACACTTTTGCCACCTACACTGCCATTAACTCTTTTATTCTTTATACATATATTTATTCAGCATTTGCTAGTGTATCGTGTGTTGATATTAGGGCTGGAATTTTTATAATATGTCGAAGGAAATAAGTCATGGAGGTATGAGATGCTACAATGAAACTCAGACAGGGATATAACAGTATTTGGTTGTGGGCCTTGCATAAACTGGGTGGTTTGGGAAAGTCTTATTTAGGAGGTGACATGTAAATGAAGTGATGATTGAGAAGATGTCATTAGATTTCAGAGGCATTGGTAGGAAAAATATTACAAATAGAATTACCGCATAAGGCTCTAGGATGGGAGTGAACTGGAAGCATTCAAGGAACAGAATAAAGGCAAGTATGGTGGAGAACAGGATCAAGGTGGAAGATAAGCAAAAGGTAGGTTTACTGAGGGACACAGGGACCATACACAGGACACTGTACTCAGGGCAAATCACTGGATACTCTCCCAAATACAGCGGGGTAAAACACTGGGATACTTTGCACAGGTCCATTAAAAGAGATCATTGTCGAGAGAGACAATATTAAAGTGAGAAGACAAGATGTGAGGATATTTACTTAATCCAAGTCAAAAGATGATAGAATCTTGGGCCAGAGTGGCAGATTCAAAAAGCACATTTATCAGGGGCTAGCTGGCTGATTTGATAGGGTACTAAAGAACAGAAAGAGAGAAGAAGCAAGGATGATCAGGTTAAACAGACTTAAAATCTCAACAAAAATACATTTCAACTTTCTCAAACAAGTAGAAGACAGAGATGTACTTGCAACTCCAGTACAGTAATCACTGCATTATTTTGAACGTATGTTAGTTTTTCATTTATATGTCTGCAGCCAGGTGGTCAGACTCGTTATCCATGAGAAAGGACCCCAGGTAAGACACTGAGAAGCACAGCCTGTGGCAAGAAGCACAGAGCATCACTTCACAGAAACCTCCCCAGCCCCTTTACTATCTCACCGGCAGCCACAGAACACTGCCAGGAACTTCACTTGTAAAATACCTCACATTTATCATCTACAAAAAAGAATTTTGAATTCAACTCTCTGTTGAGCTCTTTCTAATCAGAAAGTTCAGTGTCTTAATACACAAGTGGGTCTATTCCAGGGCTCTGAGTACCTACACCATAAACTGTAAGCAAGTTCTACTCATTAAAGAACTCAATGCAGGTGAGTTGTTTTTCTGTTTTATTCCTGAAGCTGGTTCAGAATTTACAGTCCTTCTGGAGTGCTAGCAAGTAACGTTGGTCTTGTTTGAACACCAAGTTTACCCTTTTTACCTGGGGGGTAAATTATTTTCTTTAGAAGTATAAAAACCCCAATTAACATGTTACCCTCTATTCTAATAAAGAATTTATTTATTTTTTTGCCACCATAGCTGGCCTGCAGAGTCAACTCTCCTCATTAGAAAATATTCTATCTATCTGTCTATCTATCTATCTATCTATCTATCTATCTATCTATCTATCTATCTATCTATCTATCTATCTATCTGTCTGTCTGTCTGTCTGTCTATCTATCTATCTATCTATCTATCTATCTATCTATCTACCTATCCATCCATCCATCCATCCATCCATCCATCCATCCACCCACCCACCCAACCATCCATCCATCTAATCTATCTAGATATACATATAAGCATTTATTTGTCACTACTGAACATGTTCTATGGTGACAGCTTATACTGTGATAAGTTTTGCATATCACCTTATTTAATCTGAGAAACAACTGATATATTTATCTCCTTTCCCAAGTAAGCTAACTAGATCTTAGCATATTATGGAGCAAGGACTGCAGCTGAGTTCGGCTGGATTCCTCAGCTGGGCTTGTATCCTAGGAAATGAAGAAAACATACTTGTTTCTTGCTGTGAGGCATAACCAAGTTGATATGATATGTGAAAATCACTTATCACCACATAGTGTGTGGCCCCCCAGCTGTTCTGTGAAGCAAGTCAGAGATCCCTGTGCCTTTGCTGCTATTTGAGGCTTGGCTTTTCCTAAAATTTGAAAATTATTCATACCTCTGCCCAACTCAAATTTTCTATCACAACTGAATATATCTAGCTATACAAATATTGACACAGTTTCAGCATACTCAAAATCAACACGACTCCCAGAGCCCTCAGGCTCTGTTAGACACAGGGCTAATCCCACACCTGTGGCTGTTCCCCAATTGTTTGGGCCACCCCCCCCTCCTCCCTCTTTCTCACCTCATCCAGAAATCAGCAGAAGTCCACAGGGCGCAGAGCTCAGAATGTGTAATCTGGTTATTCGTTTTTAATTTTCCTTGGAAATGCTGAAGCTCTCCTGTAGACTCTGGAGGACACCTGGTTTGTTACCCCCCCTGTCTCTGACAACACACTACTCTGGGCTGAGGCCAGCTCCTGGCATGGATACCCCTCCTTTCGTTTCTTAAGCACACATTACCAGGTACTTTGCCCTGTTGAAAGCAGCAACCTTTACCTTTTGGACTATGGTTTCCCAAAAGGGGGGGGGTAGGGGGAGGGGGCAGGAGAAAAATAGGTAATATGTAGAAAAAATATTCAGAGAAAAGTTTGTCCCAAGGCCCCAGGCCCCTGAATTTGCAAGATTCTCCAAATACCAACGTTACATAAATAATATTCTCTATGTTCATATACCTGAAGGGGAAACTCTACTTTAGCCCATAAAAGATAGTAATATTTTCTGTCTTCTTGGGAGAATTGCAAAAGATGGTGGCATTTTTCACACTAGTCTGAGGATAAAACTCTCTCTATCTCTCTCTGTCTCTCTCTCTGTCTCTGTCTGTCTGTCTGTCTGTCTGTCTGTCTCTCTCTCTCTCTCTCTCTCTCTCTCTCTCTCTCTCTCTCTCTCAGACACTGGTCAGGAGAGGAGGGATGAGAAGCAGGGGACAGCAATGAACGTCCTGTCTGCAAGGCTAGGGCTGCAGCTAACCTGGGGCCAGCACTGCCTCCTCGTACAGGAAGCAAGGGCTGCTTCACTTGTTCTAGGTTTTCTCTAGAGCCATGGAGGGAGGCTTACCTGAGTTAGTAGCACCATCAATCACCCGGAGTGGTTAAGGGCAGCTTCCTGATGCTCTTGTTAGCTACATTCCTTTTGACTCCTCACAGATTTCATAAAATATGGCTATGGGCTATTCTTTCATTGTATTTGGTTTGACTGGATTAGCTGTTATGTGACAATTGAGGAAAAGGAGGAGGCTACATCTTGGTGAGGTATAGTGTAGAGCAGGGACAGTGTGTGGGATGGTGAGAAAATTCATAAACGTAACCAATTGTGAAGATGGAGAAGTGCAAAAATAGAGACTGGGTACAATGTGAGCTAGCCTGTCCCCCAAAGTAATGCTGGAAACAACTCCAGAGAACGAGAAACCCACCCTGTATCTGACATTTATACCATTTTTACTGATAATTCAGGGGATCAGATGTTCTGGTGAATATCTACAGATGATCAACCAATTTTAATTTTATTTCACAACAATAATGCAGATATAATTGGTTCTATAATTAGTTGTAGTCATCGTGATTTTAGCCCAGTGTGACTCAGGCTGGGCTTGTAAACTTTTGTACAATAAAATTGTAAAATATTGTAAGCAACTGACCACTAATGGAAGCAAAATTTCTTTGGATCTGTTACCTACTGCTACATATTTAACAACCTCAAAATTTAGTGGTCTAAATGTCAACAATCTTTGTCCAGTTTGTTTATCTGGAATCTGACAGGGTTGAGTAGAGTACTTTGTCTTAGTTCCATGTACTATCATCTTAGGTGTTTCTTTAGGGGCATGGGGAACCTAATTTTAAGAGAGATTGTTCCCATGGCTGAGAAGTGTGTACATGGGCTTGGTGAGAGGTCAGCTAGGAGCCCAGCTGGTTTGTAGGCTCAGAAACTTACTCCCTTTCCACACATCTTTCCATGGTCTATTTGTACTTCCTCACAGTAGTACAGGTTAATAGAAAGATCCAGGATGCCAAGGGAAATAACAAGGCAGAAGTGCATGACCTAGTTATGACGTAGTTTGGGAATTGCAGTCACATTCTGCTGCAGAATTTGTGGTTTGGCCCATAACAAATCACATATCCTATGATGATTGCATAAAATTAAAATGGAACTAAGAAATTCATATTGGTCAGTGATCTAACAGCATAAAGGTACCTATGGCACATGGTATCATCTACAGAAATGATTCATTGGTTTATATATGAATATATGATATTTAATCATTTTAGAATAAGATCCCTCTACTTAGAAAGTGTACATTAAATACTATGCTGAGTCATTCTGACTATAGCCTCATACATTTCCTCATCATTCTGTCTCCTGATTGCTTCATTTTCTCTTGAACTTTATTTGATCTCATGTTGTTTTCTTCATCACGGACCTTAAATATAAAATACCCACTGCTAATCTTTCCAGTAAGAGACCATGTCAAGTGATTGACCTGCACAAGAAATCAAGAGGAATTAAAGATGATGGAGGTGGGAAATCAGTGTGGGACATTTGTCTCAAGTCAAGAAGTTTCCTTCCCACCACAGCTGTAGTCCTGACATACGAGAATGGTTGACAGAGTCTGTTAATCTACATTACTGAAGATAATGATACTAAAGCAAACTGGGGAAGATGTATATCCCACACAGAGAAACCTTTTAAGGTCTGGATTGAAGGACAGACACATCATCATGTCACAGTCAAAGAAAGCCATTGGTGTGCAGTATGACAAAGCTAGTATGACTCCACCATGATACACAGTGTACCGTTGCCTCTGGGTGGTCTGAATGACTCAGAGTCTTCCTTCATTACCTAATGTAAAAGTGAGAGCTCTATAGGAGGATGTTGTGAGGTCAGCTGACCTCTCGATGCACTAATTTTGGGAGAACAGTTTTTTCCAGAGACATCTCTTTAAAGGTCTTGGGGTGGATGTGAAAGAAGAAAGGACCGAGGGCACCAGCTCCGTTATGCTATCGAACCTGAAGACCCGGTGAGATAAGACACAAGGTGGGAGACAGTGATGCTGATGATCCTGACCTTGTGCACACCTTTGCTAATGTGGGTATTTGTATCCAAGTTTCTACCAAAATACCTAAAAAACATAATAAAAATATTTTAAAGTAGAAAGACACATAGGATTTTTTAAACTGAATGCTACTACAAAAGAGCAAAAAGGTGGAACAAAAACTACTCTAAAGCATTTATAAGGTAAAAGTTAGTGTAAGCTTAGGTGAATTTATCACAAGTTTTATATACATAATTAATGCAACTACCTAGAGTTTGTCAAATCTACAGCAATGGGCAGTAATGACTTGGATCCTTATAGCCTATTACTAATCACTCATTGATGCAGCTAGAGCAACATCTAGTCCTGCTACCTCTACTCATGGTACACCCCTGAAAAATGTATGCTAGTCTTGTATCTTTTAAAATGTATTTTTCCTGTACCTTTTCTATATTGACATACACAAGTACCATGATGCTACAGATGCCAACAGTATTCAGAATGGTAATGTGCTGCATAGTTTTGCAGCCTAGGAACAATAGGCTATGGATCTAATTTTGTGTAAGTATGCTGTGTGTTGTTCAGCCACACAATTTTGCCTAGCAATACATTTCTAAATGCATCTCTATTGTCAAATGATGCATGAATGTGATGTGATTTCATTTATGCCATACTCTGCTAATCTCAGGTTCCAGGGAAGTAAACATGGACTCCTCTTTGTGATAGAACCTGGCAGACTTTGGTAATGCCTAGGTAGATGAGTGAGATCATCTTCAGCAGGTGCACTGTGCAACACTCATTTATGTAAAAATTATCCATCTTTGCATGTTGTCTTTCAATATTATTCCTTGGAGACTACATTAGCTACTTGTCTCATTGCTTTGACATGACAAAGAGCAACTTAAGAAAAAATGAGTTTGTTTTGCTTATGGTTCAAGTGGACACAGTCCATCATGGTGACAAGAAAAAGAGGCACCTGGTTGCATTGTGCCCACAGTCAGGAAGCAAAGAAGGAAGCCTGTGCTTCACTAGCTTTCTACTTTCAATTCACTCCAGAACCCTAACCTAATATACAGGGTAGGCCTCCCAACCTCAATTAACCTAATACAGATAATCCTTCACAGAGGTTTATTGTCAAGGTGACTTTAAATCCCATCCAGATGACAGTCAAGATTAACCATTCCAGAGGTGATAAGGATTCTTTAATTGCACTTAAACATCAGCTTTGTGCTTGCCACATGGTCCTTGCAGTTTTTATCCTCATCCTGTTTCCCCCTCTTGTCTCTGCACAGCTGTGTTTTAGGGACTTCCATTCTCTAAATTTGTTGATATTCCCACTGTGCCTTCTTCATCAAGGGACAATCAAATATCCATTAGGTTGAAACAAGGGAAGAATGTCCACTCCTTATCTGTCTTCTTTTGTTATTTTATTGTAGAGAAATAATAAGTAGAATGTCATTTATTTAAGAAAGTTCCTGGGTCTCTTTTGCAAATAGCACCCTGCAAGACAAGTCTTATCTGAGGTTAAATATATATATACACATAAGTTCTGCTCAGACTCAGGATAACAGAATTCAGATTCCTATGAATTTTGGAAATTTTAATTGTTCATCTACATGAGCTAGTATAGCCATACCTGACCATCAGTTAGAAAGAGTAACGTTCTTTTGCCTGTTGGCCCTTTTTTATCTACTATATCGTTTTCTCTTCTGGGTGAAAGGATAAAGCAGAATGATGGATAAAATAACAAAGGTTCAACTCTCTATTCCTGATATCATTTATATCAATTAAAGTAGATTCAGAATGTTGATCTCATAGTTGATAATCCCCTCTTTTGAGGTGTTTTTCCCCCCATCTCAAAGAAAAGTCTTTAACTTCAGAAGACCTTCGCTGTCCTGACTTTAGGAGGTGATGACTAATGGAATGGGCCCCTGCTCTCTCATCAGTCAGTGCCATCAATGGAGGCTCTTTCAATGGTGGAAGAGTTCTGTGTCTATGAAGTCCAGTGAGTCATCTACCTGCCCATGTGGTTTCCAAGCCTCTGCAATATGACTGCTGTGACTAAGAAAGTAATGTTTAATTCATTTCCTTGAAGTGAGAGTTAAATAGCCCAACATTTAGAGGCTACCATATTACATTTTGACAGTGGTTTGGAATCTTGGTCTGACTTCCTTGTCCATCATTCTGTTCTGAAAAGTGCCTCAATACCAAGGATCAAAGTTTCAAACCATTAGAATTCCCAAGAGGCATTGGCAGTGTAACAGGACACTTGCTTTCTACTGGGAATCATTTAGTTTTATGAGGTTTACCTCATTCACTAAAGACATGGCTATGTCAGTGACTTCGTCATGGAAAATACTTTAGTATCTTTATTTTTACAAGCCTCAGGTCTTGCCATGAGGCTAGAAAAGCCTGTATCATTCCTGTAAGCCAGCTATTTCAATACTAATTTTGTGTGACAAAGCGCCATAACACTCAGTGGCTCACAAGTCAAACAAGCATGAGTTGTCTGGGTTCAGCTCATCTTGACTGACTACAGCTGCATTTGTCTCCAGGTTTCAGGTTCAGATCTGCCTGTGTCCTATGCCTTGGGGTGTGTTCTAATAGAGATGTCAGATGCTCAAGTAACTCACATAGTTAAGTCTAGAGAGAAAAGGTAGAATACTGTCAGGCATATAAAAAGTAGGACATCATTCATCTTTGAAGAGCTATGACTAGTAGGAAAGTCCATCCACTTCTGTGTCTGTCTCCGTTCCCCTGCCATTGTGTGTGTGTGTGTGTGTGTGTGTGTGTGTGTGTGTGTGTGTATGTGTTTGTGTGTGTGTGTGTACCTATCTTGCTCCTCATTCTTTTCCACCCATATCTGTATGTGTCTCATTTTCTTTTTTGGTAATGATAATGAAACCAGTCTTTTAAAACAACAACAACAAACCAACATTTTCTATCCCTGGAAAGATGGTACTTAATGGCTTGACATCTCTCTCTTTTTACTTCCATCTTTGAGAAACCGTTTCTTAATCATACTTTTTAATGGCAAATGAATCAGCTACTGTGGTTAACTAGAAATGATATTACTAATTCTGATCTTTAATAGCTTACTTGATATTCCAAGGCTGTAATGGAAGAATTAGTCTAAATGCATCAATTTTGTTATCTTTTCTCTTTCCCTTAAAGCCTTTCATGTTCATTTACTTAAAAACACACTAATTTCACATCAATTTCTCTGGACTTGTCCTGTTTGGAGCTCAGCAGTGTCTGTCTAAAGTCATTCCAGCTTAGTCTCATCATCCAAGATTCTTAGATGCCAATTCTTTAAATGAATGGTGCACACTCTCTTTTTTTTGAAAAGTAGGTTAGAGAAGTATGTGTGTGCATGAGCCATGACTCTATTTACATAAATAAATGCTTGTAGTTGTATCTGTTCAGGGGAGGAGGAAGGATGCTTCATCTCTAGGAAGCAGTAGTTTTGTGTTCTCTTCATTTCATCCTTTTTTGAGCATCATCCTATGGTGGAGTGTTATTCAGAAAGCAGAATTATTTTTATAACTAAAATTAATAAAATAAATACCACTAATAACTATACTCCGAATACTTTGATAGGCTGTAACAGTTGTCAGGATAGAAAGAAACATTGTATCTCCATGACTTACTAGTTTCTAGTTGTGATTTCCCATTGCAGAATAGAAAAGAAAGACACAAGGGTACCCTTGTGGAATCAGTAGGAATATTTTAGGGCTTAGTAGTTTTGTATTTTTTTCTATTTCTCAAGTCTCAGTTGTTTTCTTGATCCTTCATTCTATGCATTCATACTCTAAGATGACCTATCCCTGTAACCTGATATAATCATTCCAGCATTAGCTCACTTTAGAGTAAAGGATGTCTCTTAGAGGAAAAATGACTATGCCTTCTTACTAAAGCTTCATGGTCTTTATAGCACTATTTCATGTCATCCTAAAACTGACCTATAACTGGGCAGCAGATGTTATCTATTCTAATAGTAAAGTTCTTTTAGCAATGCTCAAATCTTCCTGATTTTACCTCAAGATAAACTACCCTACCAGTACCAACTATCAATGAGAAAAATTAAAACTAAGTTTCTGGAGCTCAGCCTGGCACCTAGCCGTGGATCTCTGCATCTGCCTCCACCAGTCACTTGACAAAGGCTCTGTGATGATGGTTAGGGTATTCACTAGACTGGTCACCAGAGTAGACCAGTTCAGGCATCCTCTAGACCACTGCCTGGTGACTGTGGTGTGACTCCTTGCGCAGGCTTGATGCAGTGGGGAGGGGCTTAGACCTGCCTAGGCTCAGTGTGCCGGGCTCTGCTGATTCCCCATGGGAGACCTTGATTTGGGGGATATGGAGATGTGGGGATGTGAGGTGGCTAGGGAGGGAGGGCTGGAGGGTGGGAGGAGGGAGGAGGGGGTATCTGTGGTTGGTATGAAGAGTGAGTAGAAAATTTCATAATGAAGAAAAATGAAAAAAACAAACAAATTAAGTTTCCAAGGATAGACTTCCTCCTTTGTCATTTAGCATACATGAGGCAGACTGTCATAAACAATATTTATGGCCAGTCATGGAAGTCAGTCTTCCTACTTGAGCCACTTGCCTACTTTGTGGGTGTCTAACACAATAGTCAGGACAATGACTTTGATTACTGAGTTTTAAAGGGGGATACTAGGTCAGTAATATGGCTCAGTGGATTAAAAACACCACTGAGCTACCAGTCTGGATGTGAATTACATCCCTGGGACCCACAGAATGAAAGGAAAGAACCAGTTCCTACAAGTTGTTCTGACACTTACACGTTTGCCCTGACATACTTGTATACACACACACAGACACACATACACACACATGATATTTATAAAAAACACATTTTGATGTCTTCATTACTGCATTACATGGTATTTACCAACTTAATAAAGCCTTATTGAGTCTCATTTTTTGCTTCTTTCCAATTAGGAATAATAAAACGATGTTTATTTCCTTGAGTCCTGAGGTATAAAGAGGGGACATCAGAGCATCTAGGAGAGTATTTGATATGTAGGGAACTCAATATATCTGAGGAATTTCCCCTTTAATGTTCTGGGGATTTAATGTGCATATAGTAGGAAATTCTATAGTTTCCAGAAATAGAATAAAAGACATTGCTTTACTTTGTGAGAAAACCCCCAAGTGACTAAGCTTTAAGTTAGATTCACTTACATTATATATGACTATGTTTTTCATCCAAAGGATGTTTAAAAGGCACCTTGCACTACAACAAGCATAGGAACACATCTGCTTTGTGATATCTCTTTTGCAGCTTTTCTTATGCCATTACAGAATATTAGAGTATTTGACAGCATGGGAAAAAGAATCCCTGTTTCTGACATCAAATCACTTTAAAAGTCTGAATTAGAATACCGTAAATCATGTAAAATTGTTTCAATTTTATTGCATTGCACTTCAGGGAATGAATTTGATTTTCTGAAGTATTTCAACAGGAATGGCCTTATTATTCACTTTCCAGGGTTCTATCTATATTGTATTACATAGCGCCACACAATGTTACCAAATTTTATTTTCATATTATATATTACACCTCTGAAATCAATAACTAGAACATTTAATTCCTGTAAATGGGAATTTGCTTATTAAAATGCATAGGATATAAAACAAACCAATGACTATTCCATCTATATTGTGCAATGCCACTCTTTACTCTTCAACACTGATGCATATTATTTTAATCCTACTCTCCTGGAAATTAAAGACGGAAGAATATTGCTTCCCTGAAAATTCTCAGAAAAATCATATAATTCAGGGACAATATATAACACTTGTCAGGTACATGGATGACTCTAACTCAGTCTTGACTGTACAATATGAGGTTCATTCTGTTCTCTTCTGGCTGATAAATATTGCTCAGGAGTAACCCAGTGAGAATTCTATGCTGTCATGCTGGAGTTCTAATGAGGTGAGAGTTTCTTGGGTTGCTAGGGAGTAAGTACAGAACTGGATCAAATGGACATAATTTATAAGCTATGACTTTGCAATTTAGCCAAAGAACTGTAGGCCCCAATGTTGTGAATGCATATGGTTTGTTTTTCAAATTATTTCAAATAAGTTCCACCTTCTTAAAAACTCTTCAAGACTCAAGCTGCTAACTGACATACCAGTTTGTTGAAAATTATCACATGTGTTCAGAGGTCCAAATGCAGGGTAGGTAGCAGTAAAGAACTAAAGATCTCACAAGGGACTAACAAGAGATTTGATGGAGTATGTTGGTGCCTGTCAAACAGCATCTGTCTTCAAAATGCCTATCTGGGAAGCTTCATGCCAAATTTGAATCCTTATCTGAATTTTAGTCAAAGAAAAATATAGCCTGGCAGAATGAATGAATGCTATTTGCTATTATCAAAAAGCCCCATGACTTTATATCATGACTAATTAACTTTTGATCAAGGCCATCTGTTTCAGTAAAAACAAAGGGACATGAAGAAATCATCCTCTCTTAGCACTTTTCTCTCACTGGACAACCCTTATGGGAGGAAATCGGGGTTAAGACTTAACTTTTCAATGTTATAAAACCCAGGACTCATTATTCCTTCAATGCACTTAGAAAGGAAACTTCATGTCCAGCATAGGTATCTTTATAGGAAGTGGATATTTTTTTTCTTAAAAGTAAATGTCGATGGCTACTGTAACCATCAGGGCCCTTGGTCTCTTTGCCATAGGTTGCTGTGTTGGAAACCTTCACCTCGTTGTCTCGCCACACTGAGTGCCAAGGCTGTTTCTGGGCAACTCTCCCTGTCTTCTGAGCATAGCTGATGGCCAACCCTTTATCCTCTGCCAGCAAGGCCAGGAACCAGGGAGGTAGCATCATCTGCCTGCACCTTCTTCAAGCCCAGACATTCTGGAGCCTTAGACCTGGCAGAGCTCATTGAAATAATGACTTTTATGAGACAATTCCTCATCATGGCTTTCTGTTGTCATTGTTCTTTGTAAAATGAAGAAAATAATAGTGCTTATCTCATCATTTTGTTGTGAATTCTGACGTGTAGTGCTAGACAAAAAGGTGCTCTTGGTAAACATAAAAATGTATTATAATGAAAGTAGATGCTGGGACCTCAGTTCTGGGAAAGGACAGTCTCCTGAATCATGGCCTCATGATGTGTGTGACTATAAATTTTACTTCCTTGGAGATTTATGTTCCTCTAGACTACCTTGCTCCTCTCTTGTGCTTCCAGGTAAACCACTGAGACTCAGAGTCAGGCCAGCTTGATCCCAGGGTTGAATTGTTTCGCCTGTAAGCCACCAAGCTATTGTTGCCACAGTACCGTTGGCCCCTCAGAACCCCTCTCCTCAGCTCAACCCCATATGCCCTGCCAGCGTTCCTTCTCCTTTCCTCTCAAAATTGAGAAGCAAGAATACTCTTTGGAACAATGTGAGTAAGGATAGTAGAGAAGGGTCCTGTTAATTTATGCCCTTAGCTTTTTTCTGAATAGATAAATGTTTATGATACCAGTAAACTTTAGGAAATCATCCATCAGGAATTAGGCTTTAAATCTCAGGGGAAAAACACACTTTCCTTTCTACACAGACCAGCTCTCAGAGTGATATTTCAAAAATTCAGCCTCAGGCAGAGGTTCCATACTTGCCTAGCATATGGGAGGACCTGGGGGTCTATCCCTAGAACCACAAAATAAAAGGCATATCTAAAAAGACAGTATCTTATCATTGGTGAAAACCAGTTTTATTTTTGAATTATTTTCTAGATTATTTCTATAGAGATAAAAATCTAGGGAAACAAATACCCCCAAATGATCCAGGACAGCTAACTTTTCCTAAGTTGGTTGCTATACACACAGTTGTACTTGATGAATTATATAGTAATAACTCCATTAAACTCTGATTTAAAATTTGTGTAAAATATACAGTTTCACACTCTTGTATTTATAATTTAAATATGTTCCAAGATATCTAATATTTTAGTTATAATTAAGCTGTTATGGTGGTTAGAAACATTTTTTTTCATGAAATTCAAATCATATTTAAGTGTTTAGCCATGACACCTTCTTCTGGTCTGCAGAAGTGCCAAGCACACATGTGGTACACATACATACATGCAGGCAAAACACCCATATACATAAAAGTTCAAAAAGTAGATTGAATAGGAATTTGCATTGCTGTATCTGAGGAAGTATTTATAGGAAATTGTATTCACTATTTTTGATTCTTTGCTCTTTCAGTTAAAACCTAAGTGCATATTATTTATGATATTCTGATTTATTGACATTTATTGGATAGATTTTGAATTGGGTGTAATTGCCAAGCAACTCCAAATTATGTATCATGTATATCCTTGCAACATCAGTGAGCTGATGTTTCATAAATGATGTTTACACATCACTCCATATAAATCGTGACTGTTAGTAATTTTTAATTGTGTAAAAACAAGACTTTCATTTATTATCATAACTCCATAAAAAGACAGTGAATGCTCTGTCTCAAAAGAGAGAAAACCCAGATCCTTGCAAAGTCATAATGAACCCATGGAATACGATTTTCCCCATAATGGGAAAAAGGGACAGGTTTGCTTTTGGTGCCTGGTGATTCTTTAAATACAGAATAAATACTCTGGAATTTATTTTTCAAGAGAAACCACTCTTGAGATGTCTCTACATCTTTCCATTTCTCTTTTGAACAATGAAGATGAATTCCCTTTGTGAATGGGAAGTCCACAAAATGTCCTCTGAATACTATGTATTCAAAGCAAGAGGATTAAGATACAGCTGTTCAGCAAAGCTCCAAATTCCAGCCTTAGAGCCAAGCCTGGACCTTCAGGGTCAAAACTGCAAATGCTGATCATCCAAAAGCCACAGAGTCATTGGCCAGCAATGAGTGTTTGTTAGTTTATTATCAAAATTCATGCTCTAATATTTTTGTTTCAGTAAGATTTTCTTGGCAGCATTTACCCTTGAATGAACTTGTCAAAGGACTGTGTTTTATGTAACTTTTTGCAGTTCAAAATTAAAAAGCCAGTAAGTCAGTTAGTCAGTTTTACTTTTTAAGGAACACTGATTTGGTGTAGAGAAAAGACCAGAGAACTGGAATTCAAGTGGCCTCCATTGTTCTATTTCAGCCTCTGCATGAATGGGGTAGGTTTCTTGACCTTGAATTGCTGTGACAATGTATAATATAAGGGACCTCACAGAGATAATCTCTAATATCCCTTTTTAAATATCTTTCTTTTATATCTTAATCCATTTAAGCACTAATGGATGGAAGAATGGGAAGCAGATGACCTTAAAATAAGTGCTTTAAAACTCATTTTCTATTTTTACTCATTATTTCTTGGACTGTGTTTGAACCTGAATGAATGGCTTACAGAACCATAAGTAAAATTCAAACCACAAAACTTTTAATTGCTGATAAACTCAATATTATAATGAGTAGTATCATCCAAAGCATTTTCCTTCTTTGCACAGGGCTACTCATTTGAATATCATAACACTCTATACAGTAAAACAGTCAAGCTTTCTAAGATTAGGCCAGCAACAGGACAAAGGCATAAACATGGCCCTGAACAAACTCACTGTTATAAGGTACAAATATAACAATACCTAGCAAATAAAAGTGTTTTTGGCCGGGCGGTGGTGGCGCACGCCTTTTATCCCAGCACTTGGGAGGCAGAGCCAGGTGGATCTCTGTGAGTTCAAGGCCAGCCTGGGCTACCAAGTGAGTCCCAGGAAAGGCCCATAGCTACACAGAGAAACCCTGTCTCAAAAAACCAAAAAAAAAAGTGTTTTTGATGGTACATAATTAAAATGTTAAGAGATCAAGGAAATCAAAACTGCTTATGTTTGGATGCACTGCTGGCTGAAAGACCAGTTCAAATGGCAAAATTGAGTGTCTTCCTACCTAATTAACTTGTATTCTCTTTGTTTTCAAGGATCACCATGATCAATGTCTTCAGGCATTTAGCCCTACTGTCCTGAGAAAAATGTGTGGCTTGCCTCTGATCATCTTTTCTCTCTTCAATGGACCAGAACCTACTTCATAGGTCACTTAGGTCACAATCTTGTACTAATTAACACTTAGGTCAAAATCTCATATTAACTGATTTTCTGGTTAGCTCTTTCCCTGTCTATTAGTGTCTTCTGGATGTTAGTAGCAAAAATAAACTGTGTTATCAAGACACGTGGATCAATCAGGATCCACTGAAAAATACTGAAGAATCTTATATAATGATAACAAGTTGTTCAGAAGAGTCCACTGGTAGAGACGACAACACATTTATCAAATGAAAAAGTAGTGGGCTATGTCATGGGAAAGTGTGTAATATTCCTTACATTGTGTGAATACATGTCACTGTGATTGGTTTAATGAAGAAGCTGACTGGCCAATAGCTGGACAAATGGAGGTTAGGCAGGACTAGCAGACAAAAAGAGAGTGTGAAGAAGAAGAGGAGGAGTCTCAGGGTAGCAAGGAGATGCAGAGGAAGCAGGAGACTGAGCCATGTGGAAGAGCAGTGTTGATAAGAAATATGGGTTAATTTAAAATGTAAGAGTAAGCTAGTAACAAGCCTAAGCTATCAGCTGATCATTTATAATTAATAATAAATCTGTGCAGTTATTTGGGAACTGGCTGGTTGGAAAGAAAAGTTCACCTATAAGAAAGGACCAGGAATTTCCCAGTCCAATTATCATGTTGCAATGTAACACACAGATGAATAAATAAACACACAAACAAATGAAACTGAGCTAGAAGGTAGAGTTTGGGATTCAGATAGAAGAGGGTAGTTCTTGCAAATTGCACAGCATGTGTGGTACAGTCTACTTTCCTTTGCATTCTTACTTCGTGTTCATTCATCTCCATCTATCCTCTGATCAAAGCAACTTCGGTGATCATATTTAAACTTTGAAAATGGGCATATAATTACAAAACCATTAAATTCCATAACATAGTCATTTCTTGTAATATATTCAATTTTATTTAACTCAAAGCAATTCTTCAAAATTCTGCAATGTACCACAGACACTGAATCACTCAATCAAGGTAATATTTGTCTTGAGAGCAGTAGAAGAAGAAAAATAACAGCATCAACAAGAGCTGCTCAACATCATTAAGTCCTTGTTATATTTAAGCAATTGTATAAAGCTATGTATGTTCTCTTTCTCATTTAATCTGCACAATAAAATGATGTACTGGGAATCACAGTTTTTGTAGATTGAAAAGCAGGAGACATACAGATGCTATAGATGTGGGAAAGGAAAAATGAGAGAAGTTTAACTGGAGCCAAGGAGAGAGTATCACAAATAAGGGAGGAAGGAGGGATAAATAACAGCAACAATTTTGGAAAAGGCAAAGCAAAACATATTTTATAAGCTTACACAAAATATATTTTATATATAAATGGAGTATAAAATATATATTAAAATAGAATTATGCCACATCATGTGATAATGCCCCCTGAAGAACCATAGACTTGTGATAGTCCTCCCCCAAGAGCAAGAGACCATCTAACAAATACCCCAGTGGCAGACAAGTGAAATTTCCCTTCAAGTTGCTGGTCAGAAGGTTCCAAGAGAACTTCAAAGCAATATAGACATTCTACTTGCTTGCTTCCATGAACTTAAAGATAAGACCCCACTGCTAAAGACACACCAATTTTTGGATCCAGGAGCTGATGGAATCAAACTGATTCTGGAAGCTTCCTTCCTGAGGAATACCTCTCATAATATTGGAAGGTGCTATGCAAGTTGTCACAGAAGAAAAAGAATCAATAGTGCCACCTAGATGTAAAACCTGTGGACCACCACATGATCAGATTGGCAAGATATCCCCAATGATGCAATAGTGGTAATGATACCTTAGTCTAATCGGGCTTAAGGCCCATACAATAGAGGGAATCCATGCATGGCACTGTAAAACTAGCCAATTGCTGAAGGCTGGTGCGTACATAGACCTCAGAGGAGAACAGGCTCCTGTCATTTTCTTCAATAAACATCGCTTCTAACTGTACTCTAAAAAAATCAATCATGATACTCAAAGATTAGTATAGCTCTGCCGCTCATCAAAAGAACTATAGAGAATGCAGACAATGAGTGACTGGGGTGAAAGGCCTAGCTGCTACATCTACCAAAACATCCCTATACCTACAGCTTGGAGAACATTGTGAAACAGTAGCCAGAACAATTCTAAGGAGCAGAGGACAAGATACCTATTCTAAGATGGTGTTTTGTAGACATCACAGAGATGTTAACCCATGAAATCTCAACAATATGGTTGTCTAAATAAGACCCAAATGATGACTTTATCAGTCAACATATAAATGGGAATAAGGGAAAGTTCACAAGACTCCACCCCTAGATGAAGAATTAAGGACAGTCATTTTCTGCTTGGGGAGGAGTATCAGTCTTCCCCAGGCCAGAGCCTCCCGATAAGTCATCCAATCCCAAGCATTCAGTCTTAGGCTTAAACACATGTATACACAATCACCTGTAAATGAACTCTGCAGCTTGTCTATATAAACGTGTGTGTGTGGTGGGGAAAGACATGCATGGATAACAGTAATAGGTCTAGAACAGGTCAGAAATCCTTGAGGGATCTTGTGAGTTGGAGATGGAAAAGGGAGGGTTTAAAATGATGTAAATACAGTGTGCTCTTACATGAAATTCTCAAAAAGCTAATTTTTAAAAATAGAAAATCAGAAGCCTAAGGATTAAATAAGTCTCCAAGGTTCCACACAGTAGCTATATTAAACTCAGATTAGGAAAATAAAAATTCTTATAGGTACAATTTGCTTTTTGATAAAAGAGATGGGCAGTGTTTCACAACTGTTAATATCTATAAAACACAGCATTCCTGTTATTTATATTTCCAGGTGTAGCATGATGTTTCACAGATGACCTGGCCAACCTTTACTGTGTGTGATACTCTTTTCTTTAGGTAACCTCAAGTATGCCATCACATCTGTGGAACTGCTGAGTGTAGAAATTTTATAGAACAAATAATTGACATTTCTCTTCTTAGCTAGAGATGCAAAAACATTACATAGGAAACAAGGGAAGACATTTGATGACATTGAATTGCTTATTTTTAAATTTTTGATACTGCACATAAAGACAAGAATTCCTTGAATAATAAAGTATCCAGCAAGTTTTTAATGAAAGAAGTAATGAAACATAATCACTATGACAACTATCATTTATTGACATCTACTACTTGTCAGGTATAGTACTGGTGTTCTATATGTATTATTCACACTTTGTTAATGAGATTGAGATATTAAAGAGTCAGAACTAGGATTTGAATGTTACTCTACCTAACTTGTGAATACAAAATAGATCTTTAAATATAAATATGATAGATACATAAAGAAATGTGTGACAATAACTTTCATTCCCAATGTCCATTTTCTTCCTCAAATTGTAGTTGGTCCCAAGGATGACAGTTCAAGACCAATTTTCCTCATCATTCCTTATGGCAAGATGCTGTCCTCTATCTGCCTTCTAGTGTGTGAATGAGACCTGAGGGATCTGAACTCTTCTTAACAAGAGACAGCTCACCACCTTCGCTCTTGCTATGGTTGGAATGTGAGCATGCTGCTGTGCATTAGGACATAACCAGCTTAGGTCTTGATCGGAAAGCTGTGCTGAGACCTGTAGGAGGACAAGAGGTGTCCACCATGGGGTAGTGAAAGTGACTCTGGAGTTACTGTGTTCTGCTCACTTTTGAAGAAAAAATGTAGCTCTCTCTTGCTTACACTGTTGCCATTTCAGATTTCATATTAGAGTCTACCCTGTATCTCAAAAAAATTCATGAAGTGAAACAGCAGAGCCAAAGAGGCAGACACAGTCCCAACAATTGTGCTGGAGAATAAAGGAAAGCAGGGAATACTGTCCCTCAAATGAACAGGTATCCAACTGTGAAAAAGTTCTTTGTTTGAGTTTATATAATGAAGCTCTTAGGATTAGAATTTTCTAGATGTTTTATTTGCAGAGGTGAAGATGGGTACCCAAGAGACCCTGGTGCGAGATGAGGACCTCATTTCCCCAGAAAAAACATCTATATTCTAGGTCTGATAACATGGATCAACAGCAAAATCTACATATGTGTGTCTCCTGGCTTTTGTTTTATCTTTTCTATAAACTGTGACACTGCTATGAGCAAATGCAGAGTAGCTGGCAATTCCCCTTTCCCAAATCTTTAAAAAACTAATCCATTTCCTTTGATTAGTTCATCCCAGTTTTTCTGTAAATCAGTGATAATGAACAAGACATAGATTCTCATAACATTTAATAGTATGGATTTGAGGTTTAGTAAATAAAAGCAGTGGGGGTGGTGAGCACAATTTGTATACTAGTTTATTAGGTTGCTCAAGCATCCAATGTATATTGATTATGTAGCCTGAGTTGTGTGATTAAAAATTCTGTTCTTCAGTATTAAGCTCCGATTTAAAACAGGTAACTAATCATTTGGGAGCATATCTGTAAGAAAGAGCCAGGACATGAAAATGAAAGTTAGATTATTCAATCATTTATATGTGCAATTGTTAACATGCAAATTAGAAATTTTAACATCAGGGTGAATTGAATTAAAGAATAAGACATTAAAGGCTGAGAGCAATGCTCTAGAATAAATACTCAGAGAGTGAAGTAGTAGAATACACTCTTAGCATATTCCAGGTTCTGAGGTGAATCTCTAGTACACAAATAAGCAGACAGGAAAGACTTAGGAGCCAAAGAAACAAGTCAAAATGCTGGTAGAACCCACAGGATAAATTTTAACTGACTTAGATGATCATTCTAGAAGTGTTGCTCAAGAGATTAATTAAAAGCAGACAAGATAAGGAGAAAGTAGTCCATGATAGGGAATATAGTGGGCAGAGCCCAAATAAGAAAGCATGGCTCAGTCTAATAAGCAATGCAGAATGGTTAGATTGTGAAACGTGGGTGGATAATTAAGGAGTGGCAGGATGAAGTTTTCTAAGTACAATAATTAAGAAGGAGAAGAAAAAGTTAAATTCCACATCTTCAGCAATAGAAATGGTAGCTACCTGGGAAACTGAAGAGGAATAGATAGACCTGTTACATAGAGAAGACTGCAAAACATTGAAAAAGAGGATGTGTCCCATCAGCATGACTCGTAGGTATCCCTTGAATCCCCAGACATGCTTTCATCAAAAGATTTCCCCCCTTCTTGATTGGTACTGGGGTAACTCATAAGAGGATACTGCTGTGGATATCGCTCTATATAAATAAAACACTGATTGGCCAGTAACCAGGCAGGAAGTATAGGCTGAATATAAGAGTGAGAGCTAGACAATGATAGGCCTGAGCTAATGGCCAAGCAGTTTAAATAATGTAAGAGTCTGTGTGTTTATTTTATAAGTGGGCTCCGGGACTGGCGGGACTTGGCTGTGAGAGCTGGCTACAGAATACTGAATATAAAGACGATAGAGGATCCCTCTTCACAGAACCAGTGTTCCAGCTGTGAGAACGTTCAGGGTTGTGTGGCTGAGCACTGTCCTCTGAGTTGCTAGTGCTTGTGTTGAAACCATGCATGAACCCCCGAACTTGTCAACCTGTATTTGGAGTAGAACGCGGGTGGCTCTGCTTATGCTGTGGTCTCTACATTCACTGAGGGAACCGCAGGGAGACCATACCTGAGCATCCGGCAGGCCCAGCGAAGACTGTGGGAGAAGATGGGGGATTGCAGGTCCTGCAAAGTTGGAACGAATGAATGTGGCTGTCCAGCACAGTCACTTTCAGCTGAGCTCTCAGTGGCTACAGCTGCATGGGAAGCCCAGCCAATATATAATGGAGAAGAATCAGGCATCTAAGAGTAGCCACCCGACAGATGTGAAAAGTAAAGAATTGTTTCAAGGTCCCATGCTTCGAGGTGGTTGCTCATGCAATGACAGCTAATTGATAGGACGGAAGAAGCACAAATCTGAGTGGTTTGGAGAGGAATCGGAGTCATTCAGTGTGATGGAAGAGGAACATTTTAAGGAGAGAACGATCTACAACAGCAAGTGTTATAAAGAGATATGATAGCATGTCAGACTTAATATGAGCATTGTTTATATTGTCAGTTAGCAAAGTAAATCTGTCAGCTTGTTAAGTGTCTTTAGTTTGTAAAAAGAACATTTTCCTTTTTTTTTTCCTATTCAGTGAAGTGCTGCTATACGGAATTTTCTCCTCTGAACTGTGATTATACTCACAAAAGAAACTGTACATTGTGCACCCTGTAGCACACAGTATTTGTCATTATTCATGACTCACCATGAGGGCGGAATAAGCTAAGGTTCCCTTGAGTCTCTGTCCGCTGAACTTTGCTCAAGCTCTCTGTGTGGTGTGGATATGAATTAACTGTGCCTCAACGTGTCATGTGTTGGGAGCTTGGTCTCGAGCATGGTGATGGTAGTGGCAGGAGTACTAAGGGTGCGGGTCGTGGGATGTCTTTAGGTCACTGAGGCATGCCCTCAGAAGGGAATAAGATAGGTTCTCAAGGAACCTCATTTTCTCTCTGGCTTCCTGTCTCACCATGTTATCTGCCCTTGGTGCCTACTTTCCTGCCATAATGCCATCCACCACGTTGCAGTACAGCTCGGGAGGCATTTCACCAGCCAGAGCCACACTGTTTAGACTATTAGTCTTCACAATTCAAGCTGAATAACTCCCTTTCCTAGATTAAAGCTCTCAGCCCCAGGTCGTCAGCTATAATAGCTAAAATGGATGAACACCCCTTCAGTCTTCCACTAAGGGGGTTAAATCAATGCAACATAAAGTGCCTGTGCCTTTTATGTCAGGTTCTTACTTCCTGGATTTTTTTTTCCTCTATAAGTGTCTGCTGTGCTCATTAACATCTGTTGCAGCATCTACTATCTCTTTTAGTTTTAATCTCCCACTGATTTTCAAGTTGCTATTCGATTGTAAGTTTGGTTCTCTTTTTAAGAGGCCCCTCAAAGTGACCGAAATTAAGTCAGCACTTACCCACACTCTCTGCAGGGCATTGCCCCAGGACCCTGGGCATGCTAGTGTCGTGAAATGTCACTTGGGACCAACATCTCAATGCTCCCACTGAGAGCAGTAGCAGATTCAATCACAAGTTCAGCTGCCCCTTATGTCGTCAGTTTCCTTAAGGGCTATAATTTGACTTATCAAGCTGCCAGTCTCAGTTCTGGCTGTCCTCCTTCCTTTTCCTGGCTCATCAAAATGGTTGGAAATTGGCCTGAACTGCAAAGCTAGGAAACTTGAAAGAAGAGCCCATCTCATTAGTTTTCTCCTGGATTACCCACAGGCCATGATGAATTCACTGAGTTAAAAAGAAAAGCAGAGCCCCCAAATGATTAAAATATTAAGATATTATTATTTTCCTTTGGAGTCATGTATCATTATGTTATCAAGTAGATGACACTTGGCATTTGATTTTTATGATTTGGGATAATTTAAAAACTCTTGAACAGTTCTATTATTCCTAAGTTATTTTTAATCAGAAAAAAAAATCTGAACCCATTGAAGTTAAAATATCTGTTTAAGTACAAAGAAGGACATAAAATTTGAACTATCAGGCACTTACAAAGCTTGTAGCAAGTTAATAGGGAGGGTGCTTTAGTTCTCAAACCAACTCATTGGGAAATAAGAAAAGTAAATTCTGTCCTACAATTTCAGAAAATGTGCAAGCATATTCTTTTATTATAAAGTAATACATATTTGCATATACAATGATACGATGAAAATTATGACTCCTGGGATATGATGCTAGGTATGCCTTATGTACATGATCAAGCAAATTATCCCTAAGGCCAGGGAATGGAAAGGCACACAGACTAAATTAAGATACTTTAAATCACTTGGTTTATTAAATCAATTTAAGCACATAATGATAAAAAGAGGGGGGGGAAACAGGGCAGGGAAAGTGCCAGCAAAGCAGACGTCTACTACTGGAATTCTGGTTTATGTAGTGTTCCATATTCTATTTCTCTCTCCATATGGGGGTGTGGTCATGGGAACTAAAGCTAAGGTATCAACAAAGCAACTTTGCAGGTGGATGGTATGCAGATGAACACACACTTTTAAAAAGAGGCACGTGTCCAGTGAGACACAAAGAGCTTCATTTGCTAGAATCTCTGTCATTAGGGGGTGAACAACTCAAAACACGCCGAGTACTTGTCTAGAGAGAGGGTGAAGTATTATTTGGGGTGTGTCTGTGTGGGCATCTCCAGAGATTCGTGGTGTGTGAGTTAATGAAGTACAGAGCAGCTTCCATGTATGTAGCTTATGAGTACTAGATACTTAGAGCTTACATGGTTTCCTCTGTGCAGGTTGTGAATGACTTGATAAGGTAGTTAATATTGGTGTCAACTTGACAGGGTTGAGGGATGTCTAGAGAGAGGGTGAAGTATTATTTGGGGTGTGTCTGTGTGGGCATCTCCAGAGATTCGTGGTGTGTGAGTTAATGAAGTACAGAGAAGATCTACTCTCAGTGTGGATGGGTGTTGTCAGAGAGACAAACAAACCACTGAAGAGTATTTTATTGTTCTTTCCTAAACCTGGGACTTTGCTCTTCTAGCTCCCAGATTCTTAAGCTTTGGGTCTTAGGCTGGAAATTATACTACTTATTGCTCTGAGTCTAAGGCTTCTGAATTTGTACCATCCCATGTCCTGGCATCCAAGGCTATCCAGCTTACAAATGACCTTCATGAAACTTTTCAGCCTGGAGCATCCTGTGAGCCCACTTCCTTAACAATTTTCTTTTCACACATATATCTGTATCCACATCTGTCATATTGGCCCATTTCTGGGGAGCCCTGACTGATACATCTAAAAAGGACACATAAGTTCTGCCTGTATCAAAAGTTCCTTATTTATTCATTATCTTTACCTAACACAGCCCATGAATTTTCCCCATGCATTATGAAGTGGTAAATTATTCAGTATCAGTGCCTGACATGTTCATCCCATTTCTTGTATTCCACAGCAGAATTAAATATTCTGAAGTATAGCAAAATATATATTACATTTCTTTATTAAATATAAATTTAACTTCTACTACCAAGTGAATGAAATTCAAATGCTGAGTACATGGCAGGCAGTAGGATAAACATCTGACCCATTAGAGCTCAAAGATTCTGAGTGGTAAAATTCATGGTGCTGTGATCATATCATTTTAAAAATGTTTCTTATAATTGATTCATTTTTAGGCTTTTGGTATTAATATTTGATATTAGAGAGAAAAGACTTAGGAGACAGTGTAGTCATGTTTTAGCTCACTGTCATAATGACAGCAAAGTGATTACACAATGAAAAAAGGTGTCCCTCTTACTATCAGTGGAAGGCAGTATAGAAAATACTTGGGAATGTTATAGAATGTCTTGGGAATGTTCAGCAGTGCAGAAAGAGGTCCCTTTCCATGTAGCAAAGATGAACGCTGCTCAGTGTTTAACCTCGACATATATTGAAGTTAAAGGTCACACTAAGTACACATAAAGGTGAGTCCTGGCTATCTCAGAGGAAGCAGAAGGGGGAAAAGGTTGATGAGAGGGAGGAGAATGGGAACAAGGAGAGGAGGAGGAGGAGAAGAGGAAACAGTGAAGCAATTTTCAACTACTTGGAAGACTTTCAGTTCTTAAAAAGTTATAACTACCTAAAACATTAGAATTAAATGATAATTGTCAGTGAATATAAAAATTTCATTTCTGTATGTAATATTATGATATTTTACACTCTCCTAAAGACTAGAATGCTGACACTTTCAGCTGTATATCTCCTCTCTCTTTGTTTTCTTTGAGACTAAGAATCAGCATGTAGCCCAGGCTGGCCCAGAACTCACTATTTAGTCTTGGATGATCTAAAACTCATGCAATCTTCCTGCACCAGCCTCTGAAATGCTGGGATTACAGGCAGGAATTATCAGGCAAGTCTTCTATTACTGAATTATATCTTTGGCCCTTTATTTATACCCTTACTCTTATTTTAGATTAAAATGTAAATTTTAGTTATTTATATCTTGTGATTCAGCCATAGTTTGAAAGTCATTAAAATTCCATATGGAGAAGGTATGTCTGCTTGGACTGCATTCTTCTGTATGTAAATAATCTATAGGAGGGAAAAGAACAATGGAGATCATTGGTTCAGAGCTTCTCCACTGTGCAATTAATTCCTGTTTTAGTTCATTGACTCTGAAAAGTAAGCTTGCCATCTGTTAGTGATGGAGCAAAAGTAAGATAAATTGGGAGGATATTTGTTGAAACACGAATTTAGCTTTCACTCAAACAACCCTGCAGTTCCTACAAATGGCAAAGCCTTGTTAACAAATGACCTCCAAAGATGCCAATAAGTCAGAATTACTGAATACTAAGAAGGGACAGGGACAAATCGGGAGTAGATTTACAGGGTGTCCTCACTCATCACCTAACCCTTTTAGATTGTAAAAGACTTTTTTTCATAAGAACTAGAAAAATTTCCCCACGATTGACTCAAAATTCATCAATGACTGATTGTAAGATTTCACTTTCATGAAACATGCATATTACTGGCCAGCTTCTTATACTATTCAGTGATTATTTAAAAAATGTTTTATTCTGTAGGCCATTTCAAATGTTGAATGCTTTATTATAATTATTTTTGAGTATTTCCCTTGAAAATTTGGTTATGCTTTTTACTCATATTTTATAGTTGTTTTTGCTTAATTTTTTAATGCCTACATTTTTTTAAACTTCACAATCTCACATCAAACTCCCTGATCCTCTGGCTCATACAATCTTTTTGCCTCTTGCCCTGCAATATGACCCGAGCCTTAGGAGAAGAGTTGTTTTGCAGCTGTATCCATTGTGACTGGACTCCACAGCTCTGCATTTTGATTGGTTGTCATTTTCTGTAATGGTATCCATCTGTTGCAAAGAGAAGTTTCCTTGATGAGGGTTAGGGACTACATTTATCTAAGGGTCTTATATTCTCAAGTAGTAAAAATATAGTTAGGGCTTATGCTGGTTTAGCAAGTGGCCATTCTAGGTTCTCCTTCAAGATCCATGACCACACTAGCCCTGGGTATCTGGTCAGGTTTTCAGTACCAGTTTTCTATCACTAAAATATCATGCACTTCAGAAACAAGGCACAGAGGTCCTTAAGCTGGAATTGACCTGAAAGTCTTTTCAAGAGGACTAGCTTCCTTGGCACCAGAAGGTGGCATTAAAGCTTCCAAAGGAGAAAAGCAACCAGCAGTCCTATCCGGCTGTGATGCCTAAGGACCACAACAAAAACAGCATAGTATGATAACCCTAAGGTTGTAGCAGTGGCACATATACCTTTGTAGTAATTAACATCTCTCTAATTGGATTTAATGCCTATATTTTAAAATAATTATTTGTCAAATTTTAAATATGATTTCTAGACTTTTTTTTAATTGCTGTTTTCTCTGGTATTGAAAGATGGTGTACATGTATCTCAAAACATGTGTAATGGTTTTGTAGTTTTCAAAACATCCCATTTTTTTCAGTTTTCCTTCATGGTTTATTTCTTCTACCACAAACTCTTTTTATGTCCATAATTGTAACTATTAGATATTTATTATTAAACATTAAATATTTGTCATTCTAGTATAAATATGACTGTTGATAATGATAGGCCCCAAATTCCTTTTTATCCAACAATATATCTGGGATAATCTTCTTTTTTCCCTTTATTTATTTTTTTAATTAAGAAATTTTTTTATTCACTTTACATACCAGTCACAGATCTCCCTCTTCCCTCCTCTCCCCTAACCCTCCCCCCATCCCCTCCTACAAGAAGGTAAGGCCTCCCATTTTTGAGGGTGGCATTCCTATGCAAACACATACATGTTTGTGAATGTCTGCATAAGATGAAGATAATGAGATAATGTACATTTTGTGACTATTATTTCTTATTGACTTATTACTAAACTCATGCTTTTCTCTCCACTGCTGCTCCTCCACCAGAGTCCTTTTCCGTCTCACTGGATTCGAACCTTTGGTTTCTAGTTATTGAAACTGAAACTCCTGTCCTGCATAAAACCTTTTTTACCAAATTCTTCTCAGTTCCATAGCGAATCCTCTTGACAGTGTCATCAAAGCATATCCAAAAAATAAACATTCCTCACATTTTCTCTGCAGATGCCCTGGTCTAGGTGCTGTGTTCTCACTCTGAGTTATACTCCAGCCTCTCTGCTTCTGAGTCCCCAGAAGAACTGGGATGACCCTCACAAATTTCAGACCAAATCACCTTTCTTCTCTGCTCCAGCTCTTCCAATGCCTCCCCAAATCTTTCAGAGTCTAAAAGTACAAAGTGAGTAGCCGGATACCTTGCTGGGGATTCAAGAAGGCAAGGGAAGTTTATTGTATTTTAGACTTATTTCTTGCCATGTACTTTCTCCCTTGCTGATGCTCCAAAATTTTACTATTGTTATCTTTCTACTGAGAAAAAACACTATAGCAATTCTTTTAGGGTAAATCTGCTGATGAAAGGAAATTTTAATTTTTCTTCATATGAGGATGTTTTAATATTCTCTTCATTCAATGTGTGTGTGTGAACATGTATTTGCGTGTGCATATATATGTGCATACATACATATGTATGTACGTATGTATATCTTCAAATATAGGGCTTTAGATTGTTAATTAAACATGTGCTTGGTCCTCCTCTGAGAGGTAACCCAGACCCAGAAAGATAAACAGTAAATGTTTCCTCTTGTTTGAATGCTAGCTTTTAGTCTTTAGATATGTGTGTTTCATTCAGAATACCCATGGAGGTTAGGTAACTAGTAAGAAACCAACTGGGGAGGAGGGATCTTTCAGGGAAGGAGTAGAAAGTGTTGGGTCCTCTGTGGTTTTAAATGAAAATGTGCATGCCATTCATATTATTTTTCCAAATACTGTATTTTTCTCTTGTTGCTTTCAATAACCCTTTTGTGTTTCTAGAGGGGAAGTTTGACTAGGGAGTCTCTTGTGGTTCTTTCCTTGGGCTTACCTCATTTAATATTTTGTTCTGCATTTTGAATTTATGTCTTTGTGGCTTTTTGTTCAACTTGAGGAAATTTCAGCCAGCATTTTTTTCTAATACTTTTTAAAATTCATTTTCCTTATTCTCTCCTTCCATGAATCTGATGATAAGAGTGCTACCTGATTTCTGTTCATCTGACAGATCCTCGAGCTAAGTCCTTGGTCTCCTTGGTCTCTCTCTCTCTCTCTCTCTCTCTCTCTCTCTCTCTCTCTCTCTCTGTCTTTCTTTCATCTAGTTTCTTTTATGTTCATATTGAGCAATTTCAATTGTTCCACTTTTAACCTGATCAAATTCCCCTCTCTGTCCCCTCCATTCTTTTGGCTATTGTTGGTTTACGACCTTACTATAGATCTTTAGCTCCAAAATTTTTGTTCTGTTCTTCTTTGTATTTTCTGTTTCTTGGTTTCTTTGTTAATGTTGTTGCTTTCATTGGTCTTCAGTTGCACATAACTGCTGTGGAAGCACATTTACCTCGGTTCTCTTACCACCTTTGCTTAAGAACTCTAACATTTTGTCAGGTCCGCAAGGTATACTGAGGACCCAGGGTGGTATCTTCATTGCCTCAATAGACAGTTTACTAACGGGGCTTTTATGTCTTGTGTTTGTTTGATTACTTCATATAGGAGACTTAGACTTTGATGAATCACAAAACATATCTTTGGTAATGGGGCTGGGAACTGAAACTATGATCATCTCTGATCAAAGTGAGGCTCTTAAACTTTCAAAATCCACAGTCAAATATGTATCGTGTTATTCTATTTTTATAACAAAAAATATACAGCTAGATATGGGTTGCTGCTATGGAAAAAAGTTAAGAATAGATCTCGTAGTATTAGGCTGTATTTTAATGAATATAATTTGGATGGTTTCCATTTTGATTCTATGTGCCATAAGCAATAGACCAGAGCCCCAAACATCTAACTTGGTTGTGTAAAGTTGCAATTTAGGGATTTTGTTTCTTGACCAATATAACAAATTACATGCTTTAAGTAATCAATTTAAATGATAAAGACATTCTGATGTTCCTCTCTATTTCTAGACTCTTATAAGAATTAAATTTCACACATTTTTGTAAGGAAGCAATTTGTTTTCTGTTTCTTTCTCATATTCTTTATCATAACATCAATTTTGGTTTTAGTTAAATTGATTTAGAATTTAGATCACATTATTTTCAAGTCAGTGTTTTCCTAATAAATATTAAATGTATTCCATACCCTTCAAGTCTCTTTTCCCTTCTATTTTTTCCTCTTCTGCAGTCAGTATTCAAAGTACAACAAAAACCTTTGGAATGATAATTTCTTTTTCCTAATAGACTTGAATGACATGGTATATTTTCACATCCTGTTGCCATAGCTACCAAACCTTTTAGCTCATCTTCATTTAAATATGCTCAGTATTAAATAGAAATGTGACTTAAGCAATTTGAAATACTCTGTAATTTTTTTGTTTAAAGTAGTATTTATATGATAAGTTTCAAGTTCATTCTTTCAAGGAGAATAAATTGCAAGAGACTCACTAGCAGTGAAGCACCCCAACACCCATAATCCCTACAAATCAAGTTTTTTTTTTTTAAGGTAACATTTGTTGAAGAGAGTTTCTTACATCTGTGTAGGTATTTGTCCCACTGACTCACAGGGCACTATTTTTCTACTTAAACTCTAGTACTGAGTCCTTTTAAAAACACCCAACAAACACACTAGGATACGGAAACACCTTGATAATAAAAGCCTTTTTCTTTATTAGGACTCTCTCTCTCCCTCTCTCCCTCTCTCTCTCTCTGTTTGTCTCGCTGTCTTTGTCTCTGTCTCTGTCTCTGTATCTCTCTCTCTCTCTCTGTGTCTGTCTGTCTCTCTCCCTCTCTCCCCTCTTTTCCTCCATCCCTGACTCTGTATCACCTTTCAGAGAGGTAGCAGGCAGCTAGCTGACTAACTCTGGAATGTTCAGTATGGGGGGGAGGGGTTACAGGGGCAGTGGATCTACAGGATCATAATGGTGATCCTGAAGTACACGCTGGGTTACCTCTGTCTGGGAGCCCTTCACACTAGGGGCTTTGGTTAGGAGTTCCCTATGAGTATGTGTATGTGTATATGTAGGTATGTTGGAATCCGTATGGAATAGGATCACCATGGAGATTTTTCACACCCCATGTTACTTAAATACTGTCTACAAAACCTTGACTGGCTTTGCAGTAGAAGAGGGGATCATCCTCAGATATTGCCAACTGGAAATATAAACAAAAGCCTTGAAGTAAGTAGCAATGTCACTGTTTTTGATAACTCTTAACTTTCTGATAACTTTAAAATAATACCTTCAATATTATAGAATTTGAAAGCATAGTAAGTTTATCCATATTCTTCTAATATCTATGCATGTACAAACATATATACATGTATAAGCACTACTGAATTTTCTAAAACCATGTTTCAATCCTTATTAAAAAAATCTTGGTTTAAATGGCTGAGGTTTTACCCACGTCAAATTATGAGATCAAATCCTATGTACATATAAAATTTCAATATCCAGTAAATAATCATGGATGCTCATTTGTGTGGGGATATTGCAATGACATGTAAGAAATGTTTTATCAGTAAACTTAATTTCCCACAAAATGCAAAAAAAAAAACTTTATTAAGAAATCAGCTGTCCAAAAATCCTAACGCACCATCTAATCCCCCTACTTCCAGCCTTTCCCAAAACAGAACGCTAATCATAATTAACAAGTCGAGGCAGAGAAAATTTGAATTATCTTTTACTTTGAGTTCCAGGATCACAGAGTGACAGTCACTGCTTATTGCAAATGACTCCTGATCTTACTTCCATCTTCAAAAAAGCAAAGCAATAATAAATAAATTAAAGTTGACCTTTGCATCTAAGCAAAGCTGGGCAATAAAATATTTAACAAGTGTAAGAAAGAAAGCAAACAAGACAGCAAGTGTCCCAAGTTTATTTAAAATTTTCTGAGAGGTGTCTTTCTGGCTTACGCACTTAGCCCTCCAGGAAAAAGAAGCTTAAGGAGCAATCAGCTGGTGCCAGGTCAGCTGCACACACCTGTAATCCTGTAATCCTGGCATTAGAGAAGGTAAACCAAGGAGATCACCAGTTCAAGGCTAGCCTGAGCTACACAGTGAGACCCCATCTTTAGAACTCCTCAGTAGTATCCTAGCAACAAGTATGAGGAAATAGGAATATTTTATCACTACTACTACTACTACTTATTATTATTATTATTATTGTTACTATTATTATATTAGGTCTTGCTTTGTTGTGTAGGCTGGCCTTGAACTGGGTTTATAATCTGACCTCAGCCTCCCAGGGAGCTGGGATTACAAAGGTGTGTTGCCATGCCTGTCTTAAAATCTAAACCATTTACCTTGGTCTATAAGGCCTCTGTCCATGGCTCCTATTTCACCTCTGTGCATCACTCTCCTCTCTACCTTTCCCATCCTATTTCCAGTTCATAAATGCATCAAGCATGTTCTTGTCCCAGAGTGTCTTAGGGCTACTATTGCTGTGATGAAACACCATGACTAGAGCAATTTGGGGAAAAAAAGGGTTTATTGTACTTACAGTTCTATACAATAGTTCATTATCAAATGTAGTAAGGGCAAGAACTCAAGCAGGGCAGGAACCTGGAGGCAGGAGCTGATGCAGAGTGAATGGAGGAATGCTGCTCACTGACTTGCTTCCCATAGCTTACTCAGACTGCTTTCTTATAGAACTCAGAACCATGAGCCCAGGAATGGCACCTCCCACATCAATCGCTAATTAAGAAAATGCCCTACAGGTTTGCCTAGAGCCTGATTTTGTGGAGGCATTGTCTTCATTGTGTGCCTCCTCCCTCCCAGATGACTTTAGCTTGTTTTAAGTTGATATAAAACTATCCAGCACACATGGCCATTACATCTGTTCATCAGATCTTGAAAACTCTGAAGTAAAATTTTGGATCTTTTCTGAACTTCTTCTATTAAGCAGCCCTCTAGGAGTATGGCTGGGCTACTTTTAGAACTATGACATGCAATTCAGAAATATAGATGGACCAACTGCCAAGTTATTTGACAGGGGGAATTCCATGTCAGTCTGAGTTTGATTAAGAACTAGCACTGAATAGTCTTCATGTCTAAGATCTTGTAAGCCTAGACCAAGAAGTAACGAAACTGGGGAGTATGATGCTTGTTTTCACAGCTTAGAGTCAGAAGTGGCCATGCATACCCAAATCTGAGGGACTACACCTGATGATCTTTTGATTTTGATGGCCTTCAACGTAATTTGCCCTTTTGTTCTGAGATCCACATGGCTGTGATTAATGGATGCACAGTAACATATGAACTGCAGATGACTGTGTCCACTCTGATCTTACCTTTCAGCACTTGAAATGAATTCCAGCTGAGCTGACCACCAAGCCACTGCCATGACCACTGGGCACAGGCCATCTATTTTCTTCTTCTGCCTTAGCTTCACTTTGAATACAGTGATGATGCCTTGTGGTTCAAGCATTGTATTTTTATTTTATACAGTTATTATCATAATATTTCTGTTATAGCCTAGGAGATAAAAACAGATACTTCTACTTATCATCAAAGCTGGTATTTTGCCTGAATATGAAGACCTTGTTTTTGAGTTTGTAAAATCGTTGGAGTAGAAATCATCTCTTTTGGGTTAGGAAAATGGCTTTACAAAGTCATCATATCTAACATGATGACTTACTCAGTTAGGGGAGTGCCAGGATTGATCACACAGATTTCTATCCTTCCTCATCTTCCATTCTGTACAATTTATTTCTGTGTTGAATTGAACCAAACACTGGGTAGAGTGTCAGGGCTTGAAGGCATCAAAACTGGCAGGTAGCATTTTGGTAACATGTACACTTAGTTATAGTCAGTGTTTCTGTATTAAATACATACAAATAAGCTATTGACTCACTTGGCAAATGCTAGTCACATGCCGATTTTGTTGCAGGCTGTACTCTAGACCTTAGAAGTGAACATGAAAGATTACGGCATCTCTCCTTCCAAGAACTCACAGTCAAATAGAGAGATGAGACAGTAAATGTAGAAGTAGAATTTTGCTTTATTTTAGTTTTTTTGTGAGACAAAGTCTTGCTATGTAATAAAGGCAACCCCAGAACTTGCTTATGTAGCCCATGTTGACCTCAAACTTGTGATCTTGCTGCTTTAGCATCTAAGATTCTGGAGCTACATGCATGCATCACCATGCTTGGCGGACTGCATACATTTGTTACATTGTGTTAACAGTGGGGAGTACAGAGAGGTGGCAGTTAGGCCAGAGAGAATTAAGCTTGCTGTGAAATGCAGCAAAGCTGAGAGCTACAGGAGGAACCTGAGGGAGTTGGGGAAGGGAGGAGAGTGTGCTGGGTAGAGCTAACAGCACTGTCAATATGAATGTGTTACTGTATCCATCTACTGGGTAGAGTTCAAAGCGCTGAGTCAATATGGATGCATTAGTGTTTCCAGCCACTAGAGCCAAAACAGAGATAAGAGATCTGCTGGACTCTCATTCGATAACAAATCCTCCATCCTGGAACAGGGGATTGTGAGGTCTCAATGGGTAGAACAGGAGAGACTGTTTCATGGAAACGAAAAGGTCAGGATGATCAATGCAATCATCCCACACCTTCCTTGGAGGGTCTTTGGTGCCTATGGCCTTCATGTCATTTTAAGAAAAGCCAGTAAGGAAAGCACTATGCCTGACAATACCAATATACTGTTAGGAACAGGGCAAAGCACTCTCATTCTCTAACTACAGAGAGCACCTGGGGAATCGGCACTTCTGAGGATTAACAGTTCTGAAAAGCAAGCGAATTGTTTTTCTGGATTTCTCATGATTATGAGTCATCTTCACAATAATCATAATAGTCGTAAATTAGAATTATCTCCCAACAGGAGAAATGGAAATAAATGTTAATCAGAATGAAAGCTGAATGCTCTTCCTGTTGCGTTTTTTTTTTTTTTTAAGTCTTAGTACAACCGGTGCCTTCATTCAAGATAGTTGTTAAAATGTCACGAGTTTCTAGTTTTATTAAATCAGACACAATGATGTTAAGCAGTGCTTCCTTTCTTCATTTAAAAATAATTACAGGGAGCCATTCATGTCTTAACTGTATTGCTAGATGCCAAGGCTGGGGATATAGATGCAATCTGAAAGGAATTGTTGGCCAGAGGAGAGGGAGGGATACAGTGAAAAGGTAGAACTGGAAGTTTCTAAGGACCAAAGAGCCTCAGCCTTGCTGAGAACCTCTGATCAGTTCTTGCTAGAACCTCTGATCAGCATGATTTGGTGTGAGAACTTAATGTGTGTGAGCACGTGTGGTGACATGCATGTGCTGTACTATTGTGTAGGAATCAAGCCTTCTGGATGCATACTTACTACTGAACTAGAGCCCTAGCCTTGAGAATTACATTTTACAAAGCTCCTAGAGTTATTCTTGTACCTGAGTTAGAGAACCCTTGCTTTGATAACCAAGGCTATTATAGAGTTTGAGGCAAGAACATAGGGTGAGGGGGCAAGTGCTTTAGGAGTGCTCTGCTAACTATGAAGGGAGTCGGGACATTTTCATTCCATAATGCAAACAGAAGTTTTTTGATACAATAATCTTAGTTGTGGAATAGAATATAGCAAGACTCAAAGGATTAAAATAGCATTTAGGACTTAGGTTGACAGCCTATTTGACAATTTTCAATTTTAGTTACAGGGTCAATATTTTGTTTATTTTTTTAAGTTTACTGTGGGACCGTAATTCATACTTAAAATATCAGGTTATAAAAGAACAATGGATTGCTCACAGCTAGACAAGAATAGTGGCAGAAGCTCTGCTCCGTAGTTGCCTAAATGAGCCACAAAGAGGAAAGAAACTAAAGTGAAAGCAGAAAAATGAGGAGAAGGGGTTCATCGACACCAAGGGACACTGAGAGGACGTGGCCTCCAATTAAATGAAAGGTGAGCATTAAAAACAGCTGTCACAACATTTTAGGGAAAAATAAAGTCATTAGTTTGGAAGATAGATCTGGCTTAATGCAGTTTTACCTTAATGAGATCACTTTGTGGGAGTGGTTCATAGCAAGCCAGGTCAAAGAAAAAATTAAAAAGGTAGAGCTAAGGATACATTTCCATTGTTCTAAAAAGAAGCGGTGGTTCTGACAGCCTGCACATCACGTTTGGGTGTGGCGCCCATTCCTGAGCACCTGCTCTCACCACACTGTGATGAAATTTTGTACTTCCTTGCCTAAGCCTCCAACAGCCCAGCTGCAGGCTCTGCATTCGTCTACTAGAGCCACAGTAATGGGCCCTTCAGGTGTGATCTTATAATACACAAATAGATTCATTAATGTTTATTCTGATTGGAAATGTCACTCTCTGGTTTGAAATAATGTCCTGAGAACCTGTTAACAGATGCTTCTGGTTTGGAGCAAGGACATACCTAAAGCCCTACTGTGAGATCAGTTGTCCTCTGGCAGAGTCCTTTCACTGAGAGACACAAAGGCAAGGTGCTCCTGTCGGTCACACTACTATTTAGGACACTGTATGTCATGCAGGGAACAGACTGAATCTGAGAGCTCTAGCATGAATGGTGGCAGATGGCTTTCCAGATGTTTTTAGTGGTTAACAGCAGCCGTCAATTTGACTTTGGAGAAATGACCTGGATTTGCCTGTGGTCTCGCAGACTCAATTCTGTAAAACTTTTCCACAAACAGAGGGGAAGACTGATATATAATATATATATATGTGTGTGTATATATGTGTATGTATACGTATATATATGTGTATGTATATGAATATATGCGTATGTATATATGTATATGTATGTGTATATATATGTATATAAGGACAGCTGCTATACTTGCTAAATAGAATTTTAAATAAAGATTGGAAGGTTTAAGGTTTGGTTTGGGAATTACTATTAAGATTTTAATGGCTAAGACTAAATTCAATTTAAAGTCAGTTGTAAGACATCAAAATTGAGTGAGTCCAAGTCGATGATTTTTGTCTCATCTTTGTCTTATAAGTGAGGAGAGTTAGACTCATGAAAGTTATGTTACCTTTGAGGTCCCTGGGTCCTGGACAAGGACCAGGTCTACGGTTCAGGTTCCAGGGCAGTGCAGCAAGTGTCTGAAGATTCTGTCAATTTTGTTTTGTTTAACTGCTCATGCTACTCTCTCACACCAACTGCTCATTTCACTAAAAAATTAATTTTCTTCAATTTCTTTGATGTTCATTACTGTTTATTTTATTGATCATTTGAGATTACTAAAGTTTTACCCAGGTGGGGTACTTTAATATAAACCACCAAACACCATTATTGGTTATTTAGTGAATAAGTCCATTTCTATGAAAACCAATTATTTATTATTCAAACCAATTATTACAAGATGCAATGGAGAAAGAAACTTCTATTGTCAAATGAAAGTAACTGCAAATGAGCTTGGGTTAGTGAAAAAAAAAAAACATTAGTACATAGTGTTTGTTTAAGCAGTAGCACTGAAGCCAAGTCTGCCCGTTCTCCCCCCTAAGTAGTTCTGGGATGGAACCCAGGGGTTTTGCACATTCTAGGGAAGCACTCTACAGCTGAGCTACATACCCAGCCTGTATGCCAAGCCTTAAAAACCCTTATGGTTAATATATGAGGTATAATTTTCCATATTTAAAATTTAATATATAGAGGTTCAGAAATATCACATAACTTGCTGAGAGTCAAATGACAAAAACATTAGAGCTTAGAATTTGCCCTGAAATCTGGACCTGTGTGACCCACAGCTCATCTTCACCTACTCTGTCAACATTCATCTCAAAGAGGAACACCATGAGACCCCTTTAAAAGTCTCATGGGCTGCCTAGGACTCATCTTTTTGAGGGTTCATTGGGGTAGACAGAGTAAGAGATAACTCACTGTGGTAGTTTGAATGAAAAACATTCCCATCATCTCAGGCATTTGGACAATTGGTCCCTAGCTCGTTGTACTATTTGGGAAGGTTTAAGTGGTGTGATCTTATTGGAGAAAGTATGTCGCTGGAATCAGGCTTTGGAAGTTTAAAGGCTTAAAGCACTTTCGGTTCCCTCTGTCTGCTTTATGGGTGCAATAAAGGATGTGAGCCCTCAGTATCACGTTCCTGCTGCTTCCTGCCATGTTTCTCTGTCATAGTGGATGCTATCCCTCTGGAACTATAAGCCAAAATAAATCCTTTCTTCTTTGAGTTATCTTGTGATGGTATTTTTTATCACAGCAACATAAAAGTAACTGATACATTTACAATGCAGATGGTTCCCCAGACTTCAGAGGCTCATTAAAAAAAGGGATAGGGACAAACTAATTTGATTCAAGTTCCTTGCTTTATATAGTGCAAAATCCTGCTTTGAGGGACTGATGGAAAACTGTAGTTAATGGCTAAAACTTTGCTTCTCTAACAAAACACGATTTATATGGGTTCATATTTACCCCATGGCCCTCTCTCAAATGTGAGCTTGCCACACTGTAGGAGGCATGTCCTCTCTTCCTCATCCTTCAATCCTCCTTTGAGCCTTCTCTCTGCTTAAAACTGGACCCTGTTACTGGATTTGTCCTATGTATGTGTTATGCTTTCTAGTTAAACTCTGACAGTGGCTATAACAACTTTGCAGTTATTAGTACAAGATAAGGCGATCAGTCTTATAAATTTTTAAATGATTGTAAAAAAAACACATCACACACACACACACACACACACACACACACACACACACACACATGCACACGGGCGCGCGCGCAAACACACACACAAGAAAACAAAAACATGAATGGCCTAGCATGTTTCCCATCAAACCTACTAGTCCTCTAAAGAGGTTCTCTAATGAGAATTACCTAGATGAGTATCAGGACAGAATTCAAAAGAGTAACCACAAACTTTATTGAAAAATTTAAGACATGAACAAATGCTTCATTAAACTCCAACAGGTTAGCAATAAATGCCTGAGTGATGTCAAGAAATATAATGATGAATGAAATGATGGAGACATTTCAGGATTTGAAAACAGAATTCAGAAAAGAGTTAGAAATACTAAAGAGAACTCAAGCTAAAATGAAGATGGAATTGAAAAGCTCAACAACCCAAACAGAAAACTCCTCACAAGGAAGAAAAAGCTTTACAAGTAGAAAATACCTTACATGTTGAATGGATTAAGTGGTAGATAATTATGAGGACCTAAGATAAAGTAGAGGAAGTAGACAACAGAAGCAAAGAACGTGAACACATTTAAAGCAAAGAAGAGAACACGCAGGAAATGTGAGACATTATGAAAAGACCAACTCCTCCAAGTATATGCATGGATGAGGGAAAGGAATCCCAGGTCAATGGCAAAAACCGGATCTTCAATAAGAACACAGAATAAAACTTCCCTCAATGAAAGGCACCCATGCATATACAAGAAGCACATACAAACCCAATTATACAATACCAGAAAAGAAATTCCCCACAGAATACCATAGATAAAGCACTAAATACAAAATACAAAGAACAAATATTAAAAGCTGCAATAGAAAAAGGAAAAACAAAAACAGAGGATATATATGTGTGATATATCTGTGATTACATTTTATATATATATATATATATATATATATATATATATATATATATATATATATATATATGGAGAGAGAGAGAGAGAGAGAGAGAGAGAGAGAGAGAGAGAGAGAGAGAATGACAGCTACTTTCTTAATGGAAACTTTGAAAGATAGAAGATCCTGGAGGGCCCCGGACCCCATCCCTGGGCACCAGCCACTCCAGGGAAGACCTGCCCAACTTGGCCCCAGGTTCTGGCCACCGGGCAGGTTCCCTGCTAGCCCCACCGGGAAGGATCCCCTTCTCTAAGACCCCTGGCAGACCCTGCAGTCTCCACGCCCTGCCCCCACGCCCATCCACCTGAGCCCCAAGCCTCTGCCTGAGACTTAGAGGCCGGCCCCCAGCTCCCATCTTGCTCCGGACTTCCCTTTTGGAACACTGGTGAGTGGCCTTCCTTGCCCCGGACCCCATCCCTGGGCACCAGCCACTCCAGGGAAGACCTGCCCAACTTGGCCCCAGGTTCTGGCCACCGGGCAGGTTCCCTGCTAGCCCCATTGGGAAGGATCCCCTTCTCCAAGACCCCTGGCAGACCCTGCAGTCTCCACGCCCTGCCCCCACGCCCATCCGCCTGAGCCCCAAGCCTCTTCCTGAGACTTAGAGGCCGGCCCCCAGCTCCCATCTTGCTCCGGACTTCCCTTTTGGAACACTGGTCTGTCTGAACCAAGTGTGCGGATAAGGCCAAGAACGAACCACAAGGAGATGGGCAGACGTCAAGGCAGAAACATATACAACAAAATGAATAGCAATACAGCATCACCAGGCCCTAGCCCTCCTCCAACACCTAGACCTGAACATCAGAAATTGGAAGAAGCAGAAGAAAACAGCCTTATGAATGACATCATGAAGAAGCTAGAGGCTTGTGTAGAGGAAAAGACAAAAAAATGTGAAGAACGCTGTAAACAACTAGAGGAAAGGGCAAACAAATTAGAAGAAATCAATAAAGTCCTGGAAGAAAACAATAAAGTACTGAGAGAAAATCAAGAAAAATCAATGAAACAAATGAAGGAAACAGTCCAAGACCTGAAAAGGGAAATAGAAAAAATGAAGAAGACACAAACAGAGGGAATGCTGGAAATAGAAAATCTGAGAAAACGATTGGGAACTTCAGATGCAAGTATAATCAACAGAATGCAAGAGATGGAAGAGAGGATCTCTAGCGTTGAAGATACAGTAGAAGAAATACATTCATCAGTCAAAGAAAACACTAAATCCAACAAAGTCATGAACCAAAATGTCCAAGAAATTTGGGACACCATGAAAAGACCAAACCTAAGAATAATAGGGGTCGAAGAAGGAGAAGAATACCAACTCAAGGGCACAGAAAATATATTCAACAAGATCATAGAAGAAAACTTTCCCAACTTAAAGAAGGAAATGCCTATGAAGATACAAGAAGCTTATAGAACACCAAACAGACTAGACCCCCAAAAATAGTCCCCTCGCCACATAATAGTTAAACAACTAAACGTACAGAATAAAGAAAGAATATTAAGAGCAGCAAAGGAAAAAGGCCAAGTGACATATAAAGGCAAACCCATCAGAATAACACCCGATTTCTCAATGGAGACTTTGAAAGCCAGAAGAACCTGGACAGATGTAATGCAGACACTAAGAGACCATGGATGTCAGCCTAGACTAATATACCCAGCAAAACTTTCAATCACCATAGATGGAGTGAACAAGACATTCCATGACAAAGCCAGATTTAAACAATACTTATCCACAAACCCAGCCCTACAGAAAGCACTAGAAGGAAAATTCCAACCTAAGGAAGTCAGATACACCCTCGAAAACACAGGCAACAGATAAAGCCACAACAGTAAACCCCAACGTATAGAAGTACACACACATCACCACCAAAAAATAACAGGAATGAACAATCACTGGTCATTAATTTCCCTCAATATCAATGGACTTAATTCACCTATAAAAAGACATAGGCTTACAGAATGGATACGAAAGCAGGACCCATCTTTCTTCTGCACACAAGAAACACATCTCAAATTCAAAGATAGACACTACCTAAAAATAAAAGGCTGGGATAAGACTTTCCAATCAAACGGTCTTAAGAAACAAGCGGGTGTAGCCATCCTGATATCCAGCAAAATAGACTTCAAACTAAAATCAATCAAAAGAGATCAAGAAGGGCATTACATACTCATCACAGGAAAGATCCACCAAGATGAAGTCTCAATTCTGAATATTTATGCCCCAAACACAAGGGCACCCACATATGTAAAAGAAACATTACTATAGCTTAAACCACATCTAAAACCCCACACATTAATAGTGGGAGACCTCAACACCCCACTTTCACCACTGGACAGATCTCCCAAATTGAAACTTAACAGAGAAATAAAGGACTTAACTGATGTCATGACTCAAATGGACTTAATCGATATCTACAGAACATTCCATCCTAACAAAAAAGAATATACCTTCTTCTCAGCACCCCATGGAACCTTCTCTAAAATTGACCACATACTTGGCCACAAACCAAATCTAAACAGATACAGAACAATTGGAATAACCTCCTGTGTTCTATCAGACCACCATGGTCTAAAGTTGGATTTCAACAACAACAAAAACTACAGAAAACCTACAATCTCATGGAAACTGAATAATACCCAACTGAATCACCAATGGGTTAAGGAAGAAATAAAGAAAGAAATTAAAGACTTCCTAGAGATCAATGAAAATGAAGACACCACATATCCAAATTTATGGGACACTGTGAAAGCAGTACTAAGAGGAAAATTCATAGCACTAAATGCCCACATAAGTAAGTTGGAGAAATCTCACACTAGAGACTTAACAGCATACCTGAAAGCTCTAGAACAAGAAGAAGCACAGTCTCCCAGGAAAAATAGACGCCAGGAAATTATCAAAGTGAGAGCTGAAATCAATAAAATAGAAACAAAGAGAACAATACAAAAAATTAATGAAACAAAGAGTTGGTTCTTTGAGAAAATCAACAAGATAGACAAGCCCTTATCCAAACTAACCAAAAGACAGAGAGAGAGCATTCAAATCAACAAAATCAGAAATGAAAAGGGGGACATAACAACATTGAGGAAATCCAGAGAATATTCAGGTCATACTTCAAAAACCTCTATTCGACAAAACTGGAAAACCTAAAAGAAATGGATAACTTTCTGGATAGGTACCACATACCTAAGTTAAATCAAGACCAGATAAACTATTTAAATAGTCCAATAACCCCTAATGAAATAGAAACAGTCATTAAAAGTCTCCCAACCAAAAAAAGCCCAGGACCAGATGGTTTCAGCGCAGAATTCTACCAGATCTTCAAAGAAGAGTTAATACCAATACTCTCTAAATTGTTCCACACAATAGAAACAGAAGGAACATTACCAAACTCCTTCTACGAGGCTACAATTACCCTAATTCCTAAACCAAACAAGGATAAGAAAGAGAACTACAGACCGATCTCCCTCATGAACATTGATGCAAAAATACTCAATAATAATACTGGCAAACAGACTCCAAGAACACATCAAAACAATTATCCACCATGATCAAGTAGGATTCATTCCAGGATGCAAGGGTGGTTCAACATACGAAAGTCTGCCAATGTAATACACCATATAAACAAACTCAAAGAAAAAAACCACATGATCATCTCACTAGATGCAGAAAAGGCATTTGACAAAATCCAACACCCCTTCATGATAAAGGTCTTGGAGCGATCAGGAATACAGGGAACATACCTAAACATAATAAAGGCAATTTATAGCAAGCCAACAGCCAACATCAAATTAAATGGAAAGAAACTCAAAGCAATTCCACTAAAATCAGGAATGAGGCAAGGCTGTCCGCTCTCCCCATACTTATTCAATATAGTACTTGAAGTTCTAGCCAGAGCAATAAGACAACATAAGGAGATTAAGGGGATACAAATTGGAAAGGAAGAAGTCAAGCTTTCCCTATTTGCAGATGACATGATAGTATACTTGAGCGACCCCAAAGATTACACCAAGGATCTGATACAGCTTATAAACACCTTCAGCAACATAGCAGGATACAAGATCAACTCAAAAAAATCAGTAGCCCTCCTATATACAATGGACAAAGAAGCAGAGAAGGAAATCAGAGATACATCACCATTTACTATAGCCACAAATGACATAAAATACCTTGGGGTAACACTAACCAAGCAAGTAAAGGACCTATATGACAAGAACTTTAAGTCCCTGAAAAAAGAAATTGAAGAAGATGTCAGAAAATGGAAAGATCTGCCATGCTCATGGATAGGCAGGACTAACATAGTAAAAATGGCAATCTTACCAAAAGCAATCTACAGATTCAATGCAATCCCCATCAAAATACCAACACAATTCTTCACAGACCTGGAAAGAATAATACTCAACTTCATATGGAAAAACAAAAAACCCAGGATAGCCAAAGGAATCCTGTACAATAACACAACTTCTGGAGGCATCACGATCCCTGACTTCAAGCTCTACTATAGAGCTACAGTAATAAAAACAGCTTGGTACTGGCATAAAAACCGACATGTGGACCAATGGAATCGAATTGAAGACCCTGACATTAATCCACACACCTATGAACATATAATTTTTGAGAAAGAAGCCAAAAGTGCACAATGGAAAAAAGAAAGCATCTTCAACAAATGGTGCTGGCAAAACTGGATATCAACATGTAGAAGGCTGCAAATAGATCCATATCTATCACTGTGCACAAAACTTAAGTCCAAGTGGATCAAGGACCTCAACATAAATCCAGCTATTCTGAACCTGCTAGAAGAGAAAGTAGGAAATAGTCTTGAACGCATTGGCATAGGAGATCACTTCCTAAATAGAACACCAGTAGCACAGACTCTGAGAGAAACAATCAATCAATGGGACCTCTTGAAACTGAGAAGCTTTTGTAGAGCAAAGGATACGGTCAACAAGGCAAAGCAACAGCCTACAGAATGGGAAAAGATCTTCACCAACCCCACATCTGACAGAGGACTGATATCCAGAATATATAAGGAACTCAAGAAATTAGACATCAAAATGCCCAACAGTCCAATTAAGAAATGGGCTATAGAACTAAACAGAGAATTCTCAACAGAGGAAACTCAAATGGCCGAAAGACATTTAAGGAATTGCTCAACATCCCTAATCATCAGGGAAATGCAAATCAAAACAACTCTGAGAAACCACCTTACGCCTGTCAGAATGGCTAAGATCAAAAACACTGAAGACACCTTATGCTGGAGAGGATGTGGAGCTAGGGGAACTCTCCTCCACTGCTGGTGGGAATGCAAGCTTGTACAACCACTTTGGAAATCAATATGGTGCTTTCTTACAAAATTGGGAATCCATCTCCCCCAAGATCCAGCTATACCACTCTTGGGCATACACCCAAGGAATGCTCAACCACACCATAAGAGCAGTTGTTCAGCTATGTTCATATCAGCATTGTTTGTAATAGCCAGAACATGGAAACAACCTAGATGCCCTTCAACTGAAGAATGGATAAACAAAATGTGGTACATATACACAATAGAATACTACTCAGCAGAGAAAAACAATGACATCATGAGGTTTGCAGACAAATGGATGGATCTAGAAAAAATCATCCTGAGTGAGGTAACCCAGACTCAGAAAGACAAACATGGTATGTACTCACTCATAGCAGGATACTAGACATGAAACAAGGATGACTTGTCTGCTACTCACATCACCAGGGAGGCTACGTGGAAAACAGGACCCCAAGAAAGACACAGGGATTGCCCAATGACAGAAAAATGGAATGAGATCTACATGAATAGCCTGGACATGAGTGGGGTTAATGAAAGGCGAGGGTCGAGGGAAAGAGAGCTTGGGGGAGCGGGAGATCCCAGCTGGATCAACAACAGAGAGAGAGAACAAGGAATAGGAGACCATGGTAAATGAAGACCACATGAGAATAGGAAGAAGCAAAGTGCTAGAGAGGCCCACAGAAATCCACAAAGATACCCACACAACAGACTGCCGGCAATGGTCGAGAGACAGCCCGAACTGACCTACTCTGGTGATGGGATGGCCAAACACCCTAATTGTTGTGCTAGAAACCTCATCCAACTACTGAGGGATTTGGATGCAGAGATCCATGACTAGGCCCTGGGTGGATCTCTGGGAGTTCAATTAACGAGAATGAGGAGGGTTTATATGAGCGAGAATTGTTGAGACCAAGGTTGGATAAAGCACAGGGACAAATAGCCAAATGAATGGAAACACATGAACTATGAACCAATGGCTCTGAATGGGTGAGACAGTTGATTGGCTTGATCTGTTTGGGAGGCATCCAGGCAGTGGGACCAGATCTTGTGCTCATTGCATGAGTTGGCTGTTTGAAACCTGGGGCCTATGCAGGATTGTTTGGCTCGGCCTGGGAGGAGGGGACTAGACCTACCTGGACTGAGTCTACCAGGTTGACCTCAGTCTGTGGCTGTGGAGAAGGCTTTGCCCTGGAGTAGATGGGAATGGGGGGGGGAGTTGGGGGGAAGGTGAGGGGTATGGGAGGGGGAGAACAAGGGAATCCGTGGCTGATATGTAGAACTGAATTGTATTGCAAAATAAATTAAAATTTTAAAAAAAAAGAAGATCCTGGAGCAATGCATTCTAAGTTCTACCACGACAGCCAAACTAGATTACTGAACCTAGCAAAACTACCATCCATTTTGGACAGAGAGAAAAAAAAAAACTTTACATGATACAAACAGCATAAAAAACCTTGTCCACCAAAACAAGTCTAAAGAGAATATTGGAAGCAATACTTCAAACTGGAGAGGATTAAACATAGTCAAGAAATTGTCGGGGAAAAAATGAAGCTATACTTGATGAAATAGAAATTACTTATTAATGGCCTCAATTCTCCAATCAAAAGGCAGGCTGGCTAGTAAGAACTAACATCTATCTTTCTGTTGTCTACAAGAAACTCATTCTAACTTTAAACACAGGTACCAGCTTAAAGTGAACGAGTAGAAGAAATACTTCATACAAATGGGAACAGGAGGCAAGAGGCATCGATGTCCAAATATTTGACAAGTAGACATCACACAAAACCAAATCAGAAGAGACAAAGAATGGTATGACATTTAACCTTGAGACCAGCTAATGAAGAAAATATTACAATACTAAACATATATGCTCTAAACTCTGGTGCATTCAATGTCCCCCCAAAAAATAAAAATAAAAACAAAGTATACCTCTATAATTAAGGATACAGATTAACAGCAATCCAATAATAGGTGATTTCAACATCCCCTTCCTTTGATAGGTCATCTGTACAAATAGTAATCAGAGAAATTTCATAATTAAGTATCACTTACCTCAAATGGACCTAATATCTATCTATAGAATATTCCACCCAGATACAAACACACACACCAAACAAAAACAAAAAAAAGCCAGAAAAACAAAACAAAAACAGAAACAAACAAACAAAAAACCCACATTCTACTCAGCAATCCATGGAACTAAATGAAAATGAAAACAACACATGAAAACCTCTGGAACACATTAAAATTAGTTTCAAGGGGAAAATGTACATCTCTAAGTGCCTATATGAAAAAAAAGAAAGAGTACTTAATGATGCAACTCAAATATTTTGGAGAGCAGGAATAAAGCATAATTCACTAGATGGCAAGAAAATAATAAAAACAAAAGCAGAAATTAATAAAATAGAAGCAATACAAAGACTCAATGTGTCTAAGAGCCAGTTCTTTGAGAAGACAAATAAGATAGAATGGAAAAGATAAACAGACGGACAGCTCCATGGCTCAACAAAACAAGAGAAGGAAAGGACACAAACTCGTCTAAGATGAACTACACAACAGACACAAAGAAAGTCACCACAGGGTCAACTCTCATCAGAGAGACTTCTTGCAGTAGATGGTAATTAAGAGAGACTCACAACTGGACAATGTTCTTGTGTTATTGGCTTTTTTTGTTTGTTTGTTTTGACTTTTGCCACGAGTACTCAGCCATATGCTATTTGTCTTTATCAAACTCTCCCCTCAAGGCCCAGGGATCTATGTGGGAGAGAAGGTAGAAAGATTTTCAGAGTCAGAGGTGATGGATGACTCCGATGAAACAGCATCTACCAGACACAACAGGACTGATGCACATATGAGCCAAGGGAGTGTGACAGCATGGAGAAGACCTGCATAATTGCAAACCAGACAAAAATCCCAGTACAGAGAAGGGAAAGTGGGAACCAAGTCCCACCCAGAACCAAGAAGCTATTGTAGTTGATACCTGCTGGGAGAGGGGGAAAACCAGCCCTTTTTCAAATGAGTGTCACTGAGTATATCAACTGCATTCTAGGGTAGGCTCCATGCCAAGGAAAGGAGGGAGAGGAAGAGGGAAAAAGAAAGGGAGGAGAGGGAGAACATGAAGTAGGGTGGGTAGGGATACAGGTAGGATCTGGGAGGAGTTGGGGGGAAGGAAAATACTATGAATAAAATATACTGTATATAAAATAATTGGTTTTATTTAAAAGATTAAAAAGAATGAAGACTGAGCAAGGCATGAGGAAGAAGCCAGTAAACAGCATTCCTCTATGGCCTCTGCATCAAGACCTGCCTTCAGGTCCCTGTCCTGACTTCCCCGGATGATGGACTATACGCTGTAAGATGAAACACATTCATTCCTTCTCATGTTGCTTCTCATCTATTTACTTGTCAGCAGCTTTCTGATCTGTTGGAACTGAAACAGGCATGTACTGAGCTTTTGACCACATCAGAAGCTACAGTACATATCAGTTAACCTGTTCTCTGCATCTAAAACAGTGACTTAACTTTTTGTTTGATAATTTCTTTTCACAAAAACAATTATGTAGAATTAATTCTATGTCAAAAGTATATGCTTGGAATGAATTACCAGAATGAGAAAGGAAAGCAACTAGCTTTTATAAAATGCCATGTTCCCAGGTTTCACCAAAGAACAGTGAAAAACAGAAGTAATTTAGACATCTATATGACTTATTAAGTAGAAAGAACTCATGTTTATGAATTAGAAAGAGCATCATCAGATATTACATTCTATTTAAAAGGTGAAACTTAAAAGGAAATATAGGCCATTGGCTACAGGGCAAGTGACAAGGGATGAACAATCCCTTCCATGTCTATCAGAAAGTTGAGATACCTGTTTGGAAAGCAGTCTTTGACCCTAAAATACACTAAAGCTGGACAGTATGTATTTTACAGATAGTGAAATAGCAAGAGTCAACTTCTAAAGGTGAGAAGACTGGTACTCAGAAGTAGTGAGTGACTTCATTCAGAGCCATTCGCCTAGTACAAGGCAGACTTGAAGATATTCCAATGCCCACATTCTTAGCTATCCATATATCAGGAAGATTGCCTGAAGAGAAGAGACTATAAATGCCATGAACTGGTGGATGAGAAGAATAAGCTTAAGAGACTAGAAAAATATATGTAATACAGATGTAATGTTTAACTATTTCTTTGGAAAATAAAAGTAGAAATACATTTGTCTCTTATATTTTAAGATGTTGTATAGTAGCCTGGTGTGGTACTATGTACTTGCAGTCCCAACACTCAGACAGGAGGATATCAAATTTGAGTTGAGCCTGGGTTACATACTTGAGAATCTGTCTCATTTTTTAAATGTTATTTTATAGGGGGAAAGTCCCACTTAACTCAAATATAAATGCATATATTGAATGAATAGATCTCTATCAAATAAGTATTGCAAAGTTTATTCACAAAATAATTATAAGCACATTACTTGAGTTTACTTTTAAATATTTTCAATTTCTGTTATCACCGGAGCTGCAAGCTGCTGTATTGTGATCTAGCATTCTTAGTTTTATCAATTAATAAGAAGGTAGTGAGAACTGGAAATAAAAAAATTATTATAGGAAAGCCATTAGCCATGTTTTGAATTTTTGAGTTTAAGCCCCTCACTGTGTTGACCTCATGAAGAAGAACTAATTTTGACTATTTCAGGAGCACTTCTTGGGTTTGTTGGGTACAGGGATAGGGGCAGGTAAGTAAGAAAGGAAACGTGTTTCAAGTAGGCTGCACTATAGATGAAACTTGCTAGTGTTGAAATTTAATTTTCAAATTGAAAAAGTGATCTGTTTGTGCATCTAAGTTCAGGTGCTCCAACCTCCAGGTCAGTAGAGCCTATAAAATGAAGGCATTATTAATGCCTGTCTCACAGAATTACTATGCAGAAGACATATTTAAAACATGACTGTGTTTAGAATGTCCCTGGTAACTTGCAGACTTTTAGTCAAAGCAGGCTGCCATGGTGAAACCTATGACAGATTCTGTCAGAGTAGAGTGTGGTGGAACATGAAGAGACTGACTATGTAGAGTTGAAGAGGACATCCTAGAGAGTAGGATATTACCCACTTATCATTTACTTGGATGGCAGTAATAAGAGGGTCATGGGAAGGTAGACATGGAAACACAGGAACAGAGGCCATAGACACTTGAGACACTCAGTGAATGTTCCCAGCAGGGAATGGTTGGATGTTGCAGTGTGACTCTTCTTGATGGAGAGACTCTGGAATCAGAGTCTGGCTGCTATAAATTATGCCAAAAGCATGTCATGAAAGCTAGCAGCAATGCTGCCCCATGGTAGAAAGTTCTGAAGAATTGCTGCAGGCAGTGCAGCAGAGATTTGGGCAAGGACGGCACAGGAGTCACCCAAGGCAGAGATGTTTTTGATTCTTTCATACACAACCAAACAGTTAATTATGAAGGTACATACTAAGAGATGTCTTATTGGCCTGTTTTGTTTCCTGTGTGATGATCTGAGATCCCTCCTGGAAAACTAGTCATCTAGCCTAGGCTGTGGCATAGCCTATTGCTCAAAGGCTACAAATCTGAACTGTATATTACTATACTGAATACTGGAGCACAATTACAACACAGCAGTATATGTGTATTTAAACATATGTAAACACGGAGAAGGGGGAAAATAAAATTTCATCTCCATTATAAGTTTAAGGGACTACCATTACATGGGTGTGTCCAAGTTGACCTTAATTGTCAACTTGGCATAACCTCCATTCACCTGAGATTCACCTTACATACTCATGGGAACAACAGCATAATCTGTCCATTAAACAAAAATCTTGGATGCAAATACACTATTATTGCCCATGTAGGCCTTGGGTTTACAGGCGACCTTTCTGCTTGTTCATTTATACAACTGCTATTTTGTGTCCCTTCACTTCAACTTCCTTCCCCATCCACATTCTTACTCTGGTAACCACTATTTATTCTTTATATTTTCCTTCCTTAAAAAGACTTAAATTCAAAATAAAAACCCACAAAAGCTTTTAATCAAAGAAGAAATATTGTTAGGGTTCGATTTCAGAATAACTTTGAGTGCTTATTTAATTATTTAGGAAACATACAGCATGCCAGAAAGAGTTCTAAACATCTCATGAATATTAATTCATAGAAGTTGGATGAGAGGGGATGATAAATAAAATAGAGATTTCCCACTCAGAGGATGCATCTGTGGTTCTGAAAGCCTTTACTCACTTAAGAAAAATAAGCCCTTCACTCTGAGGACTTTCTGCTTCTTTGAGACTTTCAATTTCCCATCATATATTTTTGAGAACAGTTTTTTTTTTTCAAAAGACCTTTGTGATATAATTTTTTATTAAGAAAATTTTTATTCATTTTGAACACCAACCACAGATCCCCTCTTTTCCTCCCTCATGGCCCTCAAGCCTCCCTCCCCTGCAAACTAGCCCCCATTCCCCTAAAAATTATTTTACACTATCTTGAATTTTGAATTTGTAAGTAATGATTTGTCAAAATGAAAGGTAAGAATAGAGAAGATGTATGCAGAGCAGACAACGCCCTTAGCCCATGTAGTTCTCCAGGATCTTAACCAGACAGCTCAAAGATTTGCTTCACACTCTTATAGGTAGTGAATGGTGTGAGTGTGCTTTGACATGCTAGGAACAGAGCAGGGCTGAATCGGGGGTGATAAAGTGACATGCTGAGTTTCAGGTATGGTTCTCAACAATGTCTTCAGTTTTCATGACTTGGAGAGTGCTGTGAGAATCTGTGGAGATGGTTTAATTGCCACAAAAATAGAGAGGTTGCTGATGGGATCCTAGAGAGACTGCAATACAAATACTATGATTCCATGCTGACTCCTGAAGGTGACTAGCCTAGTTATAATTATAGAAGTTAAAAACATGTTTTAATAGAAATTTGTGGCATGGCTTCAACAAATCCTCTATTCCTCAAGAATGGGGCTGTTGTGTGAAAGGGGAGACATTTTGTTCAGAGATACACCTATGTTTATACATGTATCTATATATAAAGGGACATATGTAATACATATATTTATAAATGGAAAGTGTAATACATATAATACATTACATAATACAAAATGTAATACATTACACACATACACATATAAAAAAAGGAGTTGTTCACTGTTTTTGAAAATAACATCACAGATAATGATACCATTGATGGAATTTGTGTCTGGAATAAGTCTATATATTTGAGCCTGCTCAACTGACAAGACCCTACCTGGGCCTTCTCCAGTATAGTGCTGTATTTGATGACTTCATCATGCCTTTAATGTAGTCCATCTCCAGACAGTTTACACACTTCTTTATATAACATGTAGGGCATTATATTCACTTCATTGAAATGGTCAGTGCAGCTGATTTATCCCCAAGTTTCTTTGAGGAGAATAAAGAGGTCTCATAAACTCTCTGCCATAAAAATAGGGCTTAGAGGATGACAGTGAGTCAAAGTAACATGACCCTGTTCTCAAACCATTCAGATTTTTACACTGGGGGTAACTGAGAAGTGGCTTCTTTCTTGATTTGACTTGAATGTTTCCAAGCAGAAACCATTTTAGTTCACATACTATAGAAAACAGAAGATAACAAAGCATGCCAAAAGCAAGAAGACCCTTGTGCCTGCATTACACAAGAGCCAGGCCATCAAGTTGTACAAAGTTTCCTCTGGCAGGTCCAGATCAGAGTCCTGGACAAGATGCTTGAGGCAGTTTTGTGTCTGTAATTTCTGAAAATGCACTTTCAGCATCAGGTCCCGTGGCAGCTGCTTATCTTGAAACCCAGTCAAAGATAATCTCAGGAAGTGATGTATAACAGCCTTGCCTTCTATATCAGAGGCAAGGTTTTATAAAATAACTTGGTAAGTATTTTATATGTAATATAAATTTAAGTTTAATGTCACATTCCCCAGGATTTCAAAATAGCTAAATATTCTAATTCTTTGTAAAAATACGTATTTATAAAAGTGAGAGAACTCTTAGTTCTCCTCTTTAGTTCTTCATTTCTTTGGCCTAATATTTTGATTGTTATGTTGAGCATATCTATAATACATTTCCTGGGAAGTCATTTACATATGTTCACAGTAGGCTATTGTAGACTCCTTTTAGTCAGCCTGGCTCTATATAGCACTGAACAGATACACGCCTGATGGACTATTTGGCTGATTCAAATTTGTTATTTATTAAAACCTTCTCAGCAGACTGTATCAAAACAATTTTTTTTTCAGCTCAGACATGGCCCCATGCCCACTAACTGGCCATTTTGTGTTACTAATGCATTTATAAGTGTTATTCTTTGGACTGAAGGAAATACATTGGAACACTTACTAAAAATGACTTTCTCAGGAAAATGAAAGATATGTGTATCTGTGATGAGCTAGGAAACACAGAGGGACAGTCAGAGACCATGCTTTTATCTCATTAGCTTCCCACTAATAAACTCAGATAAATTCTTGCTTTGTAACTCTACTGGGTATTTCTGTCCAGATTGTTGGCAGGTACTGTCTGAATAACAAGCAAAACTACTTGATTCTCAGTCTTGGAGTCTCAAATATGAATGCAAATTTCCCTACTCCTTAATCCCATTATTAGAGGTACCCAATTTTTAGATCCTGGTAATTGGTGGCTCATAGAATCCTTAGACCACTTACTGCTAATTAGTACAGCTGTTTAATTAAAACAATGACTTCAATGAAGAAATAGAGAAGCTGAACTCAGAACTAGTTAAGATCTAACTTATAATTTATCTATTAGGATTAATCCTGCATAGCTGATGTTGTAAAAATCAATCATTATTTTTATCTTTGTTTATCAGTGTACTGGGGGCATTTTATGATTATTAAGAAATAATTACAAATAGTTCACTCAAAAAGCTTTTTAGACAACAATATTTATATATGAAGTCTACATATCTAACTAGATAATTCTGAAGTGGATAATTTTTGTAACTATTATGACTACTCATTGGGTGTTTTGTGTGTTAATGCCATGTTTAAAAATATTCACTAGACTATTTGGGGGCAATGTAAAAATGTTGGTGTTAATTTTCCAAGTATCTACTTAGTAACTATTCACTAAGGGCAATGTCTACTGCACTTGCGCTAGCTTGCTCCAGTATGTTCTCTCAGCGCCTGGCTTATTGGGCATTAGGGGATAGAATGAGGGGGATTTAAACTGATTGGCCAGGAGTCCTCTTTCCAAAGTCATTCTAGTGGTGAGGGCTGCCTTGACCTTTTCTGAAAGGAGAGTGCATCTTCTGCCTCTCAGTTGTTTTTATATTCCCAATGAACAAGGACAGTGACTTACTTTACCATTTATGACTCATAAAAAACAGTTGGAAACTTGTTTAGCCAATCTTTTTCCTGATCAGCCTCATACCCTCTGTCGTGGTACCTTCTCTCAGGTCTGCCAGTATGAAAGAACTCTTTGCCCAAAGCCCCATGATGGTCTCCAGTGCCTTCTTATAGCCCCTCATTCTACCTAGCATTCAAGTTCCCTACCTACACAGGTCTTCTACTCTCTAGCGATCTTTACTTTCTGGAGAGTGTGCTGTTTTATTAAATACTTTTACCATATACTTCTTAACACACATATAAGCAATTAGCTTAGTACATTCTCATTAGAATATATCAGTGTTTATAGCCCTTCCACAAAATCTGAAGAATTAGTGCAATGAAAATAACTAATTTGCAAATAAAATAGTTGAACATTTATTCAATTTAGATAACCTGTTTCTATTCTCCACATTCACAAACTAGGGACTTTTTATATCTTGCAATCATTTCTGAGTTTTAAGATCAATTTCTCTACATACTACATTAACTTTATTTATAATTCTTAATACAATGGTTACCATGTGCATAGGCTAAGGGGTTATCATTCTCCTATTTCTTAGATGGAGAGAGCTAGGCACCAAGGATTTGGCCTTTTGCACAAGTGCACAGTGGAACAGATTTCATACCTGGAGTCTAGCATTTAATTATGGTATTATTGTTTCTCTTAAAATAGGAGGCTTGTTCTTGTTATAGATCTCCAGAGTGTGTTTTGGAGTCAAGTAGAAATAAGGTGAACATTTTCCTGAGAGACTGTGAAATTCCAAGGCTAGACTTGAGTGTGCAAACTCAAAGAATTTTGCAATACATGTTTATTTCACTGTTATTATTGGTGTATTACTGTCCCCTGTTCTTTTTTATTTAAAAACTTATGATTATTAAAATTATTTTTGTAAATTGGGACCTTCAATTTTGTCTATGGGCAGTTGGTTCTATGGTTCATAGGGTGAACATGGCAGCTTTCGAAGCATGGTTGAATGTCCTTAGGAGAATGCCCGTCAAAGGGGGAATGGCAATTTGCACAAAGGAGAATAACAATATTTCAAAAATATTTTAATAAAATATCACCTTAGAACACTTAAGACTACACAAATTACATGATATACCAAAGAAAATATTACATGTTAATGGATAGAATTCAATCAATAAATAGTCTCAGTTCATTATTCAAGCCGCTAAAATTCCACTTGTGATTTTTTTTTTTGGGGGGGGGTTTCGAGACAGGGTTTCTCTGTGTAGTTTTGCACCTTTCCTGGATCTTGCTCTGTAGACCAGGTTGGCCATGAACTCACAAAGATCCACCTGGCTCTGCCTCCCGAGTGCTGGGATTAAAGGCTTGTGTCATTAATGCCAGACTCCACTTGTGATCTTCAGGAACAATCATTTACTCAAACTCACTACTTCTGTCCTGAGACTCAGCTGTTGTTAAATACATTGACTGTTATCTACTACATAACAACACTTGCTCGAGTGAGAAGGTCTCTCTTCATCACTGTAATATTTGAAAATATTGTTCGGAAGCTACTTCTTTTTAGTGGTTCTCAAACTGTGGATCACATATCAGATACTCCACATATCAGATATCTACATTACAATTCATAACAGTAGCAAGATTACAATTCTAAAATAGCAATGAAATAATTTTATGGTTGTGGGGTCACCACAACATGAGGAACTATATTAAAGGGTCACAGCATTAGGAAGGTTGAGAACCGCTGGTCTATATTAAAGCAGCCTCCAGTGAATCTTAGACTAAGGAAGGTAATGGGAAAATCTTATCAATTGACAGCTGAGAGCACTGAGGTAATATGTTTGCAAGAAGTAGAACTTTCTGTGGTTCTCAAAAGTCAAAGTTCTGAGAGTCCACATGTTTTAGGAATTGTATTATTCCACATGTATTGCTGCCACTCTTTTAAAATAAATAGCTTTCTTTATTGAGGTAGCACTGATAAGTTGCCCCTGTTCCAGTAAATAAGCTTCCACTTATTCTCATGCAAGTAGTTCTAATTAAAATCAATCATCGAATCAAATACACAAAATACATAAACATGGTGGTTGGGTGGGTGGCCTGTAGGGAAGGAAACACCTGTTAGGAAGAAACAGGTTTCAGTGGAACAGAGATGGGGGTTAAAATTTTACACACACATGTATATATATATGACTTAAAAATATATAGTGACATATATGCGTGTATATATATATATATATATATATATATATATATATATATATATATATATATAAAATCTGGAGGAAGAAGGGGAGTGTTGCATAGCTATTTCCTCAAAATTGCAACATTCTCTTCTGGAGGAAGAAAGGTGACCTCAAGTCTCACAGAGCAAATGAGACATAAGGCAAAAAAAGGAATACATGGGAATCTCAGGAAGCTCCTGAATGTTAGAAGATTCCCTAGGCCCCTCTTTTAGCTGTTATGAGTAGTACTAATTGATGGGGGGAGAAGAGACTTTCTGATTGCACACAGCACTAGGGCTGCAGCTTCCCAATCAGCTCCCATGCAGGGGGTTTGTTTTGTGTGTGAGAGGAAGCTGTCCTTGAGGCAGTCATGTTCCTGGAAGTAATCCCTTGCTTATATATCTGTACTTGTCCCCCAGTAAACCCACTGATTCTTCAAGCTAGACATGAGCAGGATCCTTGGGTTTGTTATCAGTACCTTGTCTGGAGTAGATAAATGTTTGCTAACATCTACTCAAGAAAAGTCACCCACTGTCACTCTGCTGCTTTCATTTTGTGCTTTTGCGTGTCCAGAATCTTTCCTGCCTCTGTGGGAGAAAAACTGTTTTATTTACCTTTCTGTGTCTGACTCAGCATTGTGAAGTCTTAACATTTTCCCTTACAGACGGGAATTTTTTGTTTGCTTTTTTGAGACAGGGTTTCTCTGTGTAACTTTGGAGCCTGTCCTGGAACTCCCTCTGTAGACCAGGCTGACCTCAAACTCACAGAGATCTGCCTGCCTCTGCCTCCCGAGTGCTGGGATTAAAGGTGTGCCCACCACCTCCCGGTTCATATTTCCTTTCTTTAAACTCAGACCCAATACTACCTTAACTCAGAGTATAGTTTCATGCTGTAAAAATGGAGCATAAAACCTGAAAGTTCCTATCATTCTGACTCTAGGGATTTTATCTGTCTTATTCTCTGGCATCTTATCTGATAATCATTATCACATGGGTGAGATGGATTCTCCTAGGGCCTGTTCCCAATTTTTCTTAATCAGGGTTGATTTGGGATAACTAGGGATTGATTTTAGAGCCTTGTGCATGAATGATAGGCAAGCACTGTGTCATTAAGGTGTACAACTAGCCCTGATTTTGCCTTTATTTTGAAACATTGGCTCACTAAGTTGTCCTGGACGGGTAGGACTTGTTTTGTAGTTTATGTAGGTCTTAACTTTTTAATTATTTTATTCTGCCTCATGAGCAGCTGGATTGAGGGATGTGCTCAGGCCTAGCTTGAAAACGTTTTTGATGGCCATATTTTTGAAGTGAGTTGTTTCTGGTACCCAGAGCTAAGCATTGTGCTAAATTACTACACTAGGCAGGTCTCATAAATATAGACTTACCTTGTCCCAAGTGTCAGCAGGAGTGAGACTAGGAAGCCTTACTGTAGAGACACAGTTTAGAATCACAACAGACAGAGCGTTCACCAGTGTGAAGCAATTAGTCTATACAGATTGGTCTTCCTGGGGCATGTGCTAATGTTGTTGGAGAATGGACCTTTCTATAGAGTTCACCCCTAGCCATAGTATATTTTGGAAATTGCTTTGGGAGGTAACGACACACAAAGAGCTATAAAAGCATCTTCAATAAAATTCTAACAAGATTTCACACATTGTAATTGAAGGATAAGAGGGTGACAATATTGCTTTCCAGATGTAAAAGAATATTCCCACCTATTAAATTAACTTCGTTTGTAGGGCCAGTGGTGATGGTGACTGTCCATCCTGCAGTGTGAATTTAAGTTTCATTGAACAATGAAGAAAACATAGAAATTATAATATATCATTTTTTCCTTTTCATTCCAGTTGATCAAACACACATCTAAAGGCTATAAATTGTATTAGCAATGACAAGCTATCAGGAGTAATTCTTCAGAGGCTATTTATCAGATTTGCAGATGTGATGGGGAACTCTAGAAAATTCTTCCTGGTTTCCTTTTTAATTTATTTTTCTCAGCCACACATATTTTCACATTTTTAGCCTTTCTAAAATGTTTATCTTACAATGCAATGCACTCATAAGATAAGTAAGCCTGGTAGGGGACATGGTGTAGTTATGTGAAACCTATGTGAACTGTAAATTAAAAAAAAAAATGTTGGTGTCATTGGGTCTTACAGTAAGCAGGCTGGTTACTTATCAGACTAGCTCAGAGGGGTATAACTGACATTTTCTGGACTTAGACTCACATACACAATGAAAGAAAGGCCAGTGCCCTCAACTCTAAGTTTATATTTTGATAGATTCTTCACAGATATAAGTTCACACCATGCCCTCATGAATTATTCTAGAAATAGTATGCAAGCAATTAGGATATGGAAAGTGCTCAGGCTCCTGAGACCTGAAATGGCAAATCACAACAATAGAATTTTCTCTCTAGATACCTCGGCGTTAGAGAACTGCAAGTTTGTTCCTTCTACTGGATCTCCCTTGAACTTAACTTCACCAAAGTTCTTCTCTGGTGTATTCTACTATTTCTGGGCTCTTCAAACATGGGCCAGATATACACTGCAGTATTCATCATCCCTCCCATTTCCATAAGCAGGATAAACACATAGGCAAGGAAGGGTAAATGTACAAATAAAGACAGCTTCCTGTATTAACTTCCAAGGTTTGTGTCTTTGTCTAGAGAAACCTGTAATAAGGGAGCACTCTAAATACTCAAAGGTAAACTCTAGGTCCAGAACATGCAGAAACATCATATTTCCCTGCCCAGGACTTCCAATATACTTATGAAATGCTGCTTAGTTACAAGTAGGCACATCTTGAAGTTGTACCAGTGATGGAGGACAGCTGCATGGCAGGAGATCTTTGCAGGAGATAATTTTGGTGGAGATTAGTTGTGGAATCTTATTTTAACAGGGAAAAGATATGTTGCTTTTGTTTATGTTTCAGAATATTACTTTAACTATGTGAAGGTGTGTTACATTTGTTTGTGCTTCATTTGTTTAAGTATGTAAAGACGTGTTGCATTTGTTTCACCTTGGCTGCCTAAGGAACTTGATTGATTTAATAAAAAGCGTAATGGCCAATAGCTAGGCTGAATAATTGGACAGTAGTAATAAGCACAAAAGGAAATTATAAATGATTTTATATTTTTATACTGAAATTTTATAAATACAGTTTAAAAAGTGAAATAGAATTTGTTGGTTGTTTATTTAGATTTATTTGTTTTACTTTGAATGTACAGGTGTTTTGCCTGCATGTATGTCTATGCATCACACTCTTGCAATGCCTGTGGAGTCCAGAAGAGGGTGTTGGAGCCTGTGGAACTGAAGATGCAGATGGTTGTGAGCCACCATATGGGTGCTAGGACCCTAGCCTGGGTCCTAATGGAAGAGCAAGCAGTGTTTTTAACTGCTGGGCCATCTCTTCAGCTCAGAGTTTGTTGTTTCTTACCATTCCCTTTTACAGTAAAATAATATATTTTCAAAGCAAGATAAAATGACTGGAACCATCTATTTCAAACTTCTGCTGGACTTTTTGGCACCACACAATATCAATTGTAGCAGCCATGAGGAGGTGTTACTCACCTGCTCCAATCACCTAAACTACCCTGTCACCAATTTTACTTCATCCCTCATAGAAGTGAATAGTTAATAACAGGCCAAAAAAAATGTTCTGTCTCCCCAGATTCAAATATGTCAACTTATTCCTACACTTGGTCAGTGATGTGTGGCTTTTTACTAAAAAAATAAACCTCTGGTTTATGCCATTTCCCAATTCCCATGGCATAAATACTGACTTCAGCTAACACAGTGAAGTCTCGGAAAGTAATGTTGGTTAAAGCTGTACCTAATCTGTTCCCATTTCTCAAACAGTCCTTTGCCTTTGTTACTGTAATGAGGCTATTCAGTCATGGACAATCTATAGATCTAAAATCTTCACTGCTACAATTAAACATTCCCATCCTAAATCATCAGTTTCTTCAGTATGACAGTATGAGAGTATTGCTGCTGGTAGCACTCTATGTAGAGCTTTTAAGACACACGACAGCCTTTTTTATCCCCCCCCCCCATGGAACCTTGAGGGTGCTTCTCTGCATCCAGATGAAGCTGAGCATATCCTTCTCAGCCACCAGCTGTCATAAATTCATTACAGAGGGCAATGAAAGCAAACTTTGTGCCTTCTATAAGGAGCACACGGTCACAGAAGTTGTTGCTGATGCTCTGGGTGAAGAGTGGGGGGGGGGGCTAGGCCATATGAATCTGAGGTGAGAACAACAAACAAGGTCTTCCCATGAAACAAGCTGTCTTGACCCATGTCAGAGTGTACTTGCTGTTGAGTTAGGGACATTCTTGTTATAGACCAAGGTGAGCTGGAGAGAGAAAGAGCAAGTCTGTTTGGGGATACAGTGTGTGGATGCCTATCGGTGTTTATAACTTAGTTGCAAATAAGGAGAGAAGGCTGACAGATACTACTGTGCCTCAGTGGTTGGGATCCCAAAGAGCTCGCTGAAACTGCATGCTCTTCTAAAGAGGATGATATCTGCCAATATGTTGACAGAAAAACCCTTAGTCTAAAAAGGTAAAAAGCCCAGGACCAAAGCACTGAAGATCCAGTGTCTTGTTACTTCACATGTCCTGCAACACAAATGTCAACACATTTCTCTGAAGAAAACAATGCATCAAGGAAAAAGAAAAAAGAAGGAGGTTTCAGAATATGTTAATCTTTTGTTCAAGAGGATAAAGGAAGCCAAAGAAAACTGCCAGGAACAGATTGCCAAGAAATGTAGGTTGAACTCACGGAGAGCTTCTACTTGTAAGTCTGAAGGTCTGGGTCTAGTAAAAAAAAAAAAAAATTAAACTAAAAAGGATAAGAGTGACAGATAGGGGCTGGAGAGATGGCTCACTGATTAACAGCATTTGTTCTTGCAGAGGCTTTGGCTTCAATTCCCAGCACAAAAGGGCAGTTTACAGCCATCTGTAACTCCAGTTTCAGAGTATCCAACACCCTCTTCTGACCTCCATAGGCACTAGCACATATGTTGTGCATAATCATACATGATTGCTAGATACTCACATACATAAAATAAAACAAATCTTTGAAAAAATGTAGAAGAGTAACAAAGAAATGATCAGACTTTGAGTACAATATGACCTAGCAACAGAGTTTAAGTGGAGGTAAATATGATCACAGTGCATTACATACAAGTATGATACTGTTATTTTTTTAAGTGAAAAGAAATAGATCACAGGGTATAGGTCTTGTAAGTGATGATATAAAAAGTTGGTCCCTGGGTACAGGCTCTGAAGCTGATAATGTGTTTCTGGTTCTGTCCATGACACTTATTTAACATGGACTAAGACAGAAATACCAGCATCTGGAGGCTCCAGCTGCCACGGACTTAGCAACTCTTCCCTGCTGCTGTGCTGCCGAACCAGGATGAGCTGAACCCTCCATGATATGAGCCAATATGTACCACCTCTCCCTTAGGCTGCCTCTGGCAGTTGTCTCATTTTCTTTTGCATGTATGGATATTTTGCTTGCATGTATATTTGCATGTGGATGTGCCTTGTGACTGTGGAGGTCAGAAGAGGACATCAGATCCCCTGGCACTGGAGTTACAGATGGTTGTGAGTCAACATTCAGAGGAAATAGGACTTCTTAACTTCTGTGCCATTTCCCCAGCTCTGTTTTAGGGATGTCTGTTGAAGTAATGAGAAAAGTAACTAATATAGTATATGGTTTAATGTTATAATTTAACATTGAGTTAAATCTGTGGCTATTGATAGATGAATGCTCTATTAGTGATTCATAAGGTTTAAAATAATCCTTTAACAGGTTCCTATTCCTTCTTTATAACTTCTGGTAAATAATTTATCAGGTATTTATCTAAATTTACTAAATCATCCTTTGCACATGACTCTAAATTTAACCTATATATGAAAGTGCATGGCTTTAAAATGATGTAAATAAGTGTTTGAATAACTTACTCAGGTGACCCTTTTTTTCTTCATGCTGCATAGAGATGCTAGCATATATTTTCAGCACTGGTGTTATCCACTTTCAGGTTGTTATACAGAGTTCCCTTACCAGGTCCACCCTTAGACACTAATGAAGCATAAGATTTCTTTATAACTCTACTTTTACCACACTGCACAACCTCCTCTCTTGATCTAGGCCTGCCTTGAGGATGCAGTGACCAATAGCTGACAGTTCTTCAGATCTTATTCTCCAGCTCAAATATCTCTTTTGAAATGCAAAAAAAAAATCGAAACTAAACTACTCACCACATGCCTCCATTTGAATATCCTACAGATATTTCAAAGGGCAGGCACAAACTCAATATGCCTTTTGTGGTTCCACATTGGTTACATTACTATTTCTCAATTTTGCCTATCTCAAGGAATGGTACTATCCTTCATCCAGTTGGGACACCATTTCTCTCCTTTGTCATGTTCTTCCTGAGTGATCTCTCCCTGTTTTTTCTCCCTCAGTGGCACTTTTCACATGTAGCACTGCTTATAACAGACCGATGTTCTCACGATTTTCCAAGCACTGGCCTTTAATGTACTGCAGAAGTGGTCGTTGTGTTCTTTTTAGTTTCTAGCATGACTGAAGGCAGCATACAAAAAGAAGGCTTTATCTGAGCTTACAGATCCAAAAGGAGAGGCGATAATGGTGGGAGAAGCATAGGTGCAGGAGGCTGAGAGAGCTTACCTCTACCCAACCACTGAAGCAGAGAGAATGAGCTAGAAGTATGAACTTTCATACTCCACCTCTAAGTAATGTACTTGCTTCAGCAAAGCATCTGGTTCCCGAAAGTTCCATCACTTCCCCAACAGCACCACTAACTAGGGATCAAATGTTCAAATACATGAGTCGATGGGGCACATTTCTCATTTAAACCACCACATTGTTCCTTTGCAAAATTTTGACAGTACATCTATTGGGGGGGGGTGCCAAGATTGAGTATTTATTAAGTGAACACGGGTCAAATTTGGTACAGATTATACACTGTAATCAGTTTTCCCGTTGCTGCACCAACAATAAGCTTTGGATGGCTAATCCAGGATAAGTCACAGCTTTCAAATGTGCCAGCTCGATGCCCGACTGCCCTGCCATTATTCTCATCTTTGATGCCTTTTTCTTTCCAATTACATGCTTGAAGCACAAGACACTGAAGTGCAATTCTTCTTCCTTAATAGCATAGTGGCTTCAAATTAGGTTCCTTAGAGTTTTAACTGAAATTCATATAGAAAGGGATTGAAAAAGTTAATAGTTTGCTAGAAAAAAATCAAGTCTATCAAGTATAATTCTATACTGAAAAAAACGTGAGGTTGAAAATTTTCAACAATCAATTTTATACTTACATTTTTGCAGTTACTTTGCTTATTTCTATTTTTTCCCTAATATCTTCACGGATCCATGTAATGAGATCAAAATATTGAGAACTCTGGGCCAGACCAAAAAGTGACTAATTTCTTCAAAGAAAAACTAGGCTGTACCAGAACTTGGGTCAGGTGTGACTTGAAGATATAAATGTGGGAACATTTGGTCAGGAGGCAAATATTAAGTAGTTTTCTGTCTGAATTCTACCAGTGTAGAAATCCTAAGATTCTACAGGAACATGCATGTCCACTGTAGGGGACAAAGGGACAGTAGTACTATCTTCATCCACTAGACCTCCAAATAACCAAGCTGACAATGAGATACCCTGGGTCACCAAGAAGAGAAGTACTTATAATAGTTAGCCCAGTACCTGGAATACTGTAGTACAGTGATTTTCAACCTTCCTAATGCTGTGACCTTTTAATAGTTTTTCATGTTGTAGTGATGCTCATTCATAAAATTATTTCATTGCTACTTCATAACTGTAATTTTTGCTACTGTTTTGGATCATAATGTGAATATCTGCTATGTGATCCTTTGGGGGATCATAACTCAGTTTCTAAATTGAGTCTAGTAGTCATGAATGTGAAAATATTTGTGGTGAGTGAGATTAGATATTTATATATCTGGGTATCTTATTAGTTTGTTGACATTTGATCAAACATTTTTTAAAAGTCTTTTGGAGGGATCATCTCACTGCATGTATTGTCAACTATCACAAATATCCAACAGTATAAAATCAGTTCTAATAACAGCTTTGGCAGAAGTTAATAAGGCACACAAGAAAACCTGTAATTTGCACAGGCTAATTTACACATATGTACAGCTGATAAGTGGATTTGGAAGATGTTACTTCCATCTGTACCACACAGAGAAAAATGGGGAAAACCATTTATCAACCATCAACAAGCAATTCTAAACAGATTTTCATTTATTTATCTCAAAATAATCTTTCAATGCCCATATTGTATTTTATGAGTTTTCTTGGTAGGAATGGTGCTTAATTTCCATGAGTTTCTATATGTGTGTGTCACATTAACTTTTAGGATTTAAATTGTTGTAATTAAATACAGTCAGTGATTCTGTGGCTAAGGAGTGGAGAACAGTGAGCCATATTTTGCCAAGTGCTTGGTTTATTTCTTAAGATATTTTCTTCTAAGATCTTCAGTGCATATATTCCCTTGAGGTAACTGCTGAATTTCTGGGATGTATTGTGGAATTCCAATAAGCATTGGTCTATGCTTGACTTGAATTTGGTTAACATTCTAGATTACAAAGCTAAAGAGTATCACTCTTAATCTTCTAACTTGTGTTAAGACTCCACGTAAAAACATGTACAGTTAATAATTTTCACCAAATGGGATTTGTATATCTTCCTGAATATAGTACTTCCCCCCACTTAGGATTAACTAGATTTGGAAAAGATATTAGTATAAATCCTTTTTTAAGTGTAGTTCCAAATTTATATGACAAAATACTGTTTTGAAGAATAGTACTCAATTCCCTTGCTTCTCTTTACTGATAGAATTTGTTGATTAATTTTACCACTGGTGCCTTCCCTCTGCTCTCTGGGCAATTAGAAGCACTCATTAGACATTACTGATCTAGTGGTTAGTTTCTCACACTAGATGGAATATAGAAGAGGGTATTGTTATAGAACTCAACAGTTGAAAGAGGAGAGTGTAAAGTAAAGCTGAAAAAAAAAACAGAAAATGTTCATTTGGTGAGAAGAAAGGGACTTTGGATGCACATTTGTGGAACTTTATCCCCCCTTCTCATTCAATCTGGGGCTAGAAGGAGGTACAGACAGAGACTCACAGGGCAGAGTCTCAGAATTCAGCCTTAACAGTCAGCTGCAAAGCCTGCCAACAGAGCAGAATGGGTAGAAACCCTGTGACTTTTTCTTTCCTTTCATGAGGCTTGAAGTTGTTACTATTGTTACTGAATATAACAGTCTACAGACATAAGTATTACTTCATCCTGACCACAGTCTTATCTCTCATGTAATTATTTGTATTTTCATGGAAGGTAAATAGAGACACAGAAATTAAGATGCCCAAGATCACACTATAACCAGTAAGTTTTTAAGCTTGAATGGCACTAGCTAGCCATCCTGACCACAGAGGCAACACTGTTAACAGACACTCCAGCCCCATTTCAGAAGGACCTATTTAGCAGCCAACTGTCTCATCCGTTTCTTGTTTAATAAGACTAATGCCCAGGACTTTGTTTACCAACCCCTCAAACCTATGGCTCAGTGCGATCACGTGCCCAAAAACTGAACAGTGAGACACTGGACAGTTTGTGCTCATGAACTGAGCAAACAGAATCTAGATAAAGTCATCTCGTGGTCTCTCACTATGAGGATGGCAGTGGTGGTATACATAACACTTAGCTAGTAAAGTAGTCTGGAGATTTTTAATCCTTGTGGCTTCAAGGAGACTCAGGTTCTGTCTCTCACCCTGGATGTAGGTATTGCTCACCAAACGGGGTCATCCTCAGGACAGGCCTGCAAAGGCACTTGTGAAGGTGGTTGTGGGGAGCAGAATAAAGCAGGGAACATGGGAGTGTGAGCCTTTTGACTTCTGAAAGGCCTTTGCTCTGTAGCTGCGGTAATTCTGTGATCCAGGGAAATGCTTACTGTTCTTTCTGCTTTTCCCGTCTTTAACAACAGCAACTCCAACACATTGTGCAGCGCTTGGAGAGAGGCTACATACTAAAAAATCATCAGCAGTAACATCATCATGGTCAAGGCTGGCTTTCAATAAATGAGTTCATGGAATTTTTTCTGGGTCTTAAAAACCATTATTTGTGAGCCTGAAGGCTAAAATTACCAACAAGGAACAGGAAATGAGGAACAGTGAGTGGTGAGGGTCTACACTGACTATAACTACTGCCTACTGTTTAAGTCTTAATTGCCTCAGATATTTTTACATTAAGTACTTTTTATGTAACAAATAGACAATTTTCTTTGGAAATTGAATGGCTGCTTTTCATCTGAAGCAGAGCATAGGACTCTTCTCATATCCGTGTAATATTTCTAGAATTTAACTTGCATGAATACTTCAAACATCCCATTTGTTGGTGTTCCTTTCTGTGAACAGGGAAGGTATCATCTGCCAGCCTGGTCCTTCCCTGCTTCTATAGACATAGATTTACATACGTGTCCGTCTATAAAATCCTTCAAGGTTTCTTCTGAGATGCATGACCTTTTAAAATAAAAATGTAAACATTTGATATGAAGTAAGTAAAGAAAGGCATATGGAGTATTTATTAAGTGACCACCACATGTAAAAGTATGACAATTAGTGGGAACAAAGACAAACGAGTGTGCCTGTCCACAAAGAGCACCCAGCACTGAGAGATAGGAAGGGAGCAGGCAAACACAGGAGAAGCATGTAAGAAACTCATCAAAAGGTGGGCCCCGCTGAAAAAGAATAAACACATTTAAAATCTAGCTGCAAGGCAGTCATCTGGCTTTGACTCCTGACACAAAACAGAAGAACACAGGCTGAAGCTTTGAGAAAACTACAGAATTCCTTTGTGGTGGATGAACGCCCCTTCAGGACAAAAAGGAACTGTTCTTTAACCAATGCCTACTTTGCATCTACTTTTTCCTCTCCTCACAGTCTTGTAAGCTTGTTTTATAGATAAGACATCTAAGCTCCTGAGAAGGTCAATGACCCAGACAACATCACAGAAGGATAATAGTGGAGCTGGCATTCAGTCCCAGATTATCCACAGTTCTATGTCACAGGGACAAGAACATCTAGCCTGGTCTCAGTGCAGCCTCTTCTTGGTAGCCGCTCTCGTCCCAGACTGTCCCTTCTGAGGTTGGCTGCTCCTTACTCCCTTTTAGTTACTGTTGGACTCATCAGCTAGTGGCTGTTGAGATTCTTCTGGGCACAGCTTTTCTCAATGGCTTCAAGATTTTGCTTTCCCCAATATGTTCAACAAAATGTTGGTTTTGTGCCTTCCTGGTTAACCTCTGGTATGGCTCTTGTTGCTCTGTTTGACCCTGCAGCCTTCTGTAGATGTGAGCATTCGGCATTCTCTGCTGGACCAGCCGCTCTTGGTGTGCTAGGGCAAAGGGAAGATTTATTCTACCCTCTTTAGCAGGAAGAATTGCTTCTTTGTCAGTGTTCAAGTTGCAAACACATGCCCTTTTGTGCAGTTCATGATACTTCCTGGATAACACCATTAACTGTTTCCCGGGCAGGGGAAGCACAGGGTCATGGCTACATTACACTTCAACTACCACTCTATGGGAGCCTCTCACTGTTTTATCAGACTCTATTGCTGAACCCTGGACATGATGAACAATAGATTCCCATGAAACAATCTTTGATAAAAGCAATCATGAGCTGAATCTGTGACAAAACAAGCCTGTTTTTATTATGGAATATTCCTGTATACTGTGTGAAAATATACCACTGTAATTGGCTTAATAAAATGCTAAATAGCCAATAGCTAGGCAGAATCTTCAGTGCAGACAGAATGCTTGGAAGAAGACAGCAGAGTTGCCAGCCAGACACAGAGGAGGCAGGATATGCAGGAGGAGAGCTAAAAACCACGAGTCACGGTCATGTGGCAATACATAGACTAATAGAAATGGATTAATTTAAGTTATAAGAGGTAGATAGAAGCAAGCATGAGCTATTAGCCGAGCTTTCCATAATTTATAGTAAGTCTTTGTGTCATTATTGAGGAGTCGACAGTCCCAACAAAAATGTCTGCCAACAAATGGTATCCAAGTAGGGGTACAAATTTCCATATAAGACCTGAGAACGCTTTTAAAAATGTTCTAAACAAGCCGGGCGGTGGTGGCGCACGCCTTTAATCCCAGCACTCGGGAGGCAGAGCCAGGCGGATCTCTGTGAGTTCGAGGCCAGCCTGGGCTACCAAGTGAGTCCCAGGAAAGGCGCAAAGCTGCACAGAGAAACCCTGTCTCGAAAAACCAAAAAAAAAAAAAAAAATGTTCTAAACAAACAAACCAACAAAGGAACAAAATGTGGCTTTCTGGTGACTGCAGTCTCTTGGGTAGGCTCACTGCTAGCAGTATACAGAGGCCTGGCTCTTTTAAGAGGCTCTGCTACCAAGTACTTGAATGGGGTTTATGAGCATTGGGCAGCAAGCTACTAGGTGGCATGAGACTAAGTAGAAATGCCTACAGCAGCATGGACCCAGGAATTTCCCAGAGCTGGGGTGGTACATGTGGCTCCCACAGCTACCTCCGCTGTAAGGCTAGGCTCTCAGGGAACTGAGGATACCAAGTCAGCCACCAGCATGCCATGAGCTAAGCTGTATGGCAGTTTAAGTTTTGCTCATCCAGACAGAAAAGGTTACAGATACACAGTAAAGCAGATCCAGATGAAAAAAAAAAAAACAAAAAAAACCTCTAAACAAGTTACAGTGTATTTAACAATGTATGTAGATTTAAGAAAAAAAGTGTACAGACAGTCTTAAAAATAAATAGTTTAAACGTAATAAAGTCTTTAAAGAGAGAGTAATAAAAAAATAAGCCACTTAGAGGTGGTAAATAGACAGGGAGTTGGGATCCTGTATGTTATTGTGTTGCCTTTAAATTTTTTGATTGCTGATGGACAAACAATAGCTGCTGAGGGACATTTGATTATGGAAACTGCTAAATTAAACCAATCAATATATTTTAAAATGTCTTAACTTCAAAATAGAAGTCAAAAAATCTGTTGCTTTAGAGAAGAGGTTCTGCTTTTGTTTCCACAGAAAATAAAAGGCTCTCTTTGATGGAGTTGAAGACTAGGCAGTTATAGTTGCAATTTTCCTTAATTATGATAGAAGGTAAATTAGGTACAGCACTTTGGACTCATCAAGATAGAATAAATAGTGGAGTATTTTCTCCAAATATGCCAAATACAAATGGACTGGACATTGTAAATGTAATTCTTACCTGATAATTATTTTTGTTTACAGTTTTATGTTAGAGTTAAAACTTTTCCTTCTTATTTAGAAAAAAATGGGGAAATGTTGTGGAATATTCCTTTATACTGTGTGAAGACACATCACTGTGATTGGCTTAATGAAAAAATAAATAGCCAATAGCTAGGCAGGATTTTCAGGGCAAAGAGAATGCTGGGAAGAAGGTGGAGTTGCCAGCCAGATGCAGAGGAAGCAGGACATGCAGCAGAAGATGTAAAAGCCATGAGACATGTGACAACATGTAGATCAACAAATAGATTAAGTCATAAGAGCTAGTTAGAAACAAGCCTAAGCTATGGGCTAAGCTTTCATAATTAATAATAAGTCTCTATGTCATTATTGGGGAGCCAATGATCCTGACAAAAGAGTCCAGCTATGTGTTTCAGTTAGTACCACATGCACAATACTTAGCAAAAGGCCTGCATGGCATAGAGTAAGTGTTCCATTAGTGTTGAGTGAGTGAATGGACTTGAGAAGCAACTTCACACACACACACACACACACACACACACACACACACACACACACACACACACACACGCGGGTGGGAGAAGCAGGAGGTAGAGAGGGAGACAGGGAGACAAGGAGAGGTATAATTTCCTTTCCTCTCTGATTGGAGCAGTTTAATTATCTGTGCTGACTATTTACTAAAGGTAAAAGATAATTTAGTTGAATCTGAATTTAAGAAGTAGTGGATGTTTAGGCAAAATAGTGAAGATGCAGGTAAGATCATATATTTTTGTGGTGAGAGTAATATTTCCTGTTTAAACTTTTTCACCGAGGTTAGTAATTACAAAGTATCTAGTCTGTCCCTCTGCCTCTTTTGCTCTTCCCCATTTGGATATGCATACAAAGATGCTAAACAACTTCTAGGTACATGAGAAGAAAATGATAAATTATATTATGAATTCTATAGCAAAATTTTATTTTTGTAAATACCGATGGAAGGGAAGACAACATGTGATTAGAAAGGAGAGATATCTTAGAAACACAGATGCTAGCACATTTGCTTAAAAGGAAATAGAAAATCTGAACAGACATAACAAGAGATTGAATGAATGATCAAAACCCTCCAGCAATGAAAAGCTTGGATCAGTTATTTTCACGGGTGAGTTTTACTGAATATTCAAGAGTAATATACTCTTCAAGTTCTTCTGAAAAAAAGGGAAAACTTTCTTACTTATCCTAAGAGTTAGCATTGCCCGAGGCTAAATCTAGATAAAGTCACCACAGGAAAGGAAAACTACTGGCCAGCATTATTTTGAATAAAGATGCTGATGTTAAAAAAATGAGAAAATCCAACACTGATTCACAATAAAAAAAAAAAAACACTCAACAAAGCCTAATTACCAGAAAAGTAATTAGCAACTTGACTAAAGCCATTTTTGAAAACTCTGAAAGTAATGTCATATTCAGATAAAAAGACTGAAATGAAGAGTGGGAATAAGACAGAGACACAAATGTTCATCATTCCTGTTAAACATTGTAGTATAAGTTTTAGCAAGACCGATAAGTCAAGGAAAATAAAATAAAATAAAAGAATAAGGAAAAAAAGAAAAGATTCCAGATTTCAAAGGCAGAAAAAAATTATTTGTTAATTAAATAATCTAATCTATATAACAAACAATATGATTTATTAAAAACTACAGGGGCTAATAAATAAATTGGACAAAGTTTTGGGATATAAGTGGTACAGACAAATCCAACTGCACTCCTATACATGACCAATGACAGATACAGAAATTAAGTTGAGAAAATTATTCCAATGTTTCATATCCAAATATTATTTGATTTGATATCCAATGAAATATTATTTATCTATAAAGAAAAAAGTGGTACTGATACATAGATTCTCTGGAGAGTGATAAAGATTTGGAACTTGAAAACAATGAAGATTGCATGTTTTAAATGTGTGAAGATACAACTGAATTATACAGTTTACTATGCTTAATTTTATGTTGTATTGACTTTTCCCTCAATAAATTTTGTAATGCATTGGTAGCTTGTAGGTTATAACATTCCAAAACTAGATGCTCTTTATCTTTGTTATTTTGACCAACACTTAAAAAAAAAATCAGTCAATTACAGTGAAAAAGGAGAGGAAGTGATCGTCACCATCAATGTGCAGACTATTGCGCTGCAGCTTTGTTCACAGGACTAGCTCACAGACTACTGGCCCCTGGAGTGAACTAGCAGACCTACTTGTTTCTACAATATCCATAGCAAGGGACCACACTGTTTGTGCAACTGAAAGACTAGAAAATCTCCTGTCACTTATTCTGCAGTTTTCAGTTTGGTTCTAGCCAACTGTATGCCTGAAGTCTCTTCTAGACAGACAGACAACACTGTGATTAACCAAGCAGGAATATTCTGAGTGTGTCCCAGCCAGGGGTCTGTGCTCAGGGGAGCTGAGAAGACAACTAAAGGGAAGGTGTAGATCAAAATTTAGTGTCGACACCCCATCATCTAAAGAAGACCCAGCAGAAACATTGTGTAAAGCCGTTATCTTGGGGCAATCTAAGGAAATGCAAAATTTCCAAAATGTAGGATGAGTTGATAACACACTCCAAGTAAGTAGAAATGGTATTTAAAAACAGTTAAGAGCACTTGTGTAGTCTTTGATGGCTAAAGTAGGATGCATTAAGGGAAACCACGAAACCGCTGATCTTTAACAAGAGTACATGGAGTAGACAACTCAGTGTTACATCGTGTATAATTTTATCCAAATGCAGGAGAAATGTGTAGATTAGTACAAGTCACAGATGGATGGGAAGGCTCATGGGTTAGTTCTAGATGGGATGGTACACTATTGCGAAAGGGCAGAAGGAACAGCGACACTGATGAGCAGACTTGGGAGAGAGTCAGAAGTTGTTTGGGTGTACTAGTTTCCTGTAGCATGGGAAATGTCAATGAGTTTGGATATGCAACCTAAGACCTGAAGAACAGAGTGCTTAATGCCGGAGATTAGAGAGCAGACACAACTACAGCAGAGAGTGCTGAGCAAGGTTACAACGTGATATGAGCGGAAATTTCAAAGAACTGCTGAATAGTATTTAGGACGAACTGAAAGTGTGAGAGTTTATAATGGGGAGGGAAGGGTGTTTTGATATAATTCAACTAAAATTATCACGAATAATAAGTGTAAAATGAATATAAATTAGGATGAATATAAATATGAATAGGATGGATATAAATTAGGATGGTCATGGGAGGAAAACAAAACCGCATCAGTGCTGTGGCTCAGAGGGTGAAAGTGATTGCCATTAAACCATTAAACCTAACAATCTGAGTTTGGTTTTGGGACCCACATACTGGAAGAGAAGAACTGACTCTTCTATGTTATTCTCTAATATCCACACATGGGCCACATCACCAGTGCTTACACACACACACACACACACATACACACACACACACACACACACACACACGTACACACACACACACACACACACACACCACACACACACACACACACACACACACACACACAAATAAATAAATTTGTATTTTTAATTTAAAGAAGAAAGGATTAGACGATGTTGATGTGAAATGTAATGTCAGATCAACTGTAAAAGGTGAGCCAGAACTGGAAATTCACAGTGATTCCACAGTTTGTAAGGTGAGCACTATTCACAACACCAGGGTGGAGAATTAATTGACTTGGAGCATGAGCAAGGGGCCCAGTTGGGCTTTCTGAGTATGAGATGCCGGGAGGATATATCACAGCGAGAGTTCCTCTGGGTCAGACATCCAGTACAGGAAATAAGCGCAAATCCAGACTGGGAAATAGAGATCTGACAGCCATTGCTTGTCCACTCCAGTATTCTCTTCAGGGGCTTCAGGATCTTCCAGACGCTCTGAGTGAATGATTTAAATAGCACCTGGATCATCAGTGCATTTTGCATGTCTATTCTGACAAGAGTGATGAAGAAATATATATTTATTAGGAGGCAGGGAGGGAAGCTGGCCAGGGATCCTGATTGGACTAAACTGCTTCCTCTAGAGAAATTGGCTATCCCACGGTTTCCCTTCTTGCCTGTTCACACTCTGCTCAGTTTTAATGGCTGGTAATAGCTCTCCCATGTAAAATGGTTAGAACAGACCTTGCAGTACATGAGGTAATGTGTTCGTTTAAGAACAGAAAAGGAACCCATTCTTTCACTTTCACATCTCCCAACTGCTACAAATTAAGCATACAAGTATGTTAATGACCTTCTCTTTCAAAACAGATTGTCAGAGAAACATTACATCTGGTGAGCCAATGATCGTTGACTAGCCTGATGGCATTATTTTCTTTTGTTGACATTTTACCCCCCTTTTATTCTCACAGGACCGAGGAGGTCCCCACACATGTCAGTGAATGAATGACTTCAGAACTAGGTCAATTCATTTCAGTTTGCTGGGTGCGTTTCTACAAGCATCTGATTTTCCGACACTGTGGCTAAGAGTCTAATTGGATCATGTGATGGTAGCTGAGGGCAGGCCAGGAAACAAAGGAACACAACCAACAGCTACCAGAACAAGTTAGCTTTGGCTGCATCAGCAACTACATTGTTGCATTAAGCAAAGAGATTATAAGTGGTCTAGGGGAAAAGGGGTGAGGGGCACATGGTAGGAATAAAATAACTGACCCCCCAGGAAAGAAAAGAGCTGTTTCTAATCAAGATAACTGAACAAATTCCAAGTTTGAACGACATTACAAGTCCTACCCACAAGCAATGAGAGGTCTAAAACAAGCAGGCCCACTGTTTCTGCACTCAGGGAGCCTAGTTCTCTTGGAAAGGTTCTCAGATTGTAACAAGGATGGCTGGGATGCTCACAGTAGACTCTCAAGCTTATAGTCAGGAAATCTGATTCACCATTTATACAAAGATGCTCCTTCTAGCCATGCCTCAGAAGCAGTTCTGTGAAGGGAAAAGTTAAAAGAAAAAAAAAAAAAAAACAAGAAACCTCTGAGCTTTCCTCCCGCTTATCATTATGAGATTTCAGAAAAGGAACTGAAAACTTGTCACTAGCAAATGCCATTTAGGAAATAGTTTACCCACATGTCACTTTCCTTTCGTTAGTTTTCAATCATTCTCCTAATGGTAAGTAGACATCTCTCCACAGCCCACACACTAATTATAAACTTTTATTGGAAGTGACTAAGGGTAGAAGACTTTCAACGCATCTGCAGCCACTGAAGATGGTCAGCCATGTTGACGAACCATTCCTTAATAAGCAGTGCTTAACACACCACAATGCCCATGGCTTTCTATCCTTGAGCTCATAATTTGATAGTTAGATATGACATCTGGTCTGCATAATCTTGTTTTGCTGAGAATAAGTTTTCAGACAAGAATCAAATATTGTTAAGAATGGTAAGCATTTTATTCTTTCATTGTAATTCACTTTTTTTTGGATATTGCTGCAAAAGTCTTGGAAGAGTTCTGAGAAATGAATCAGGGTACTGAGAACACAGTGGACCAGCCTAGCAAGTATTCTTTTCCTAAGCCCCAGCGGCTGGTTGGATTCATTTTGCAAGTAGTCCCCTGTAAACCTTGGAGTTTTGCTTACAGTAACAGGAGTATAAGAATTCATATATATATATATATATATATATATATATATATATATATATATGAATCAAAGACAGCCCTTGTGCAAGAATGCTCACAGTGGTGTATTCTGAAGGAATGGGAACATAGGAAAATATTTCAAAACGAACTTCTGGAGTTTCTCTAATAAATACATGTTTACTTGCAATTTTTTTGTGTAGTATAACGTCTCTCAGGTCAACAGGTACTAAACTTGGATAACAAACAACTTAGAAAATTCTGGCAAAGAAGGGTGTAGTTTGGGAGTACAAAAGAAAATTTACTAGGGATCTACCAGTCAGAATAAAAGCTGGTAAAATATTTTGAAGATCAATTCAGTAGATAAGCTTGAAAGATATCTCTTTCACTGTCTCCAGGCTCAAGGTTTTCTGGGCTAGCTAGGGGAAGAAAATGTAAGTCAAATCAATGAGAGTACTTATTTTCAATTTTCTAGAGAGCGGCACCTCCCACCTGTTTCTAGCCATATCATAATACCTTTTGCTGGTGTTCTGCCACTTGGAACTTCTCTTTCATCTGGAACAATGAAATTGAGCATATGTAACATTGCCTTACTGTATGACTTTAAAACTTGCAGATTGCAATGATTTCCAGCACCAAAAATAGCAACACTGCTTTAGGATAATAATTGCAGTAATAATAATTACTGTTAATGATTCTACACACTGTCGTCAGAAAGAAGCATGAACACCAGGCTCCCAATCATTTTGTGCTATTTTATATTTACTTCCTGATTTTAAGTTATCTTGCTACTTACATTCAATTACAAACATCGACCATGTCTACACAAAAAAGAGAGATGTAGGTGATTTAAGACAATTGCTTGGGTGTCTAGTTCACCATGACAGATAGAACCACACACAGATTGCCAGTGTGGTCACAGCTAGAAGTATAACCACCCTACAGACGAGTCCTGCTCTGATTTCCCCAAACCTTTCTAAATCATCATGCCAGTGCATCTGTGCCTCCAACATTTGTAAATAGGAAATGCTACATTTTAATGAACCTCATAAAAGTGAAAATTTTTGGAAGAGCATATTCTATCAAGAATAGTAGGTATGTGTGTCTGCCTTTCCCAGTCAACATGACAGGTACGAGGAAGAGGCTGTGGGATGCTTTAGTCTGGAGAAATGAAGCCTCCTTGACTTTTCTTTCCCCTCTCCTTTTCTGTCTTGGGTAGGATTGAGCAGCATCCGAAATTCAGGTTTCAGTATGATCATCAAGAGTCTCCACAGACTGCTTGGCTTTCGGGTTTCCTTTCTTGACTCTTCTACTTAACCCGAGCAGCTAGTCTAAGAGCCCATGAGGTGCCCTTTTACCTACAATATCGGCAATGCCGGTGGATGGAGGATGAAGCATGTGCGTCATGTGTGGTAATATTGTGTTCCTCAATATATTATGCATCCTAATAAACTTATCTGAGGTCAAAGAACAGAACAGCCACTAGATAGACATAGAGGCCAGAAAATGGTGGCACACACACCTTTAATCATAGCATTCTGTAGGCAGAGCTCCATCCGGATCTCTGTGAGTTCAAAGCCACACTGGAAACAGCCAGGCGTGGTGACACACACTTTTAATCCCTGGAAGTGATGGCAGGAAGCACAAAGGTGTATAAGGTGTAAGGACCAGGAGGAACTAGGGGCCTATTTAAGCTTTAGCTTTTAGCAGCAGTTCAGCTGAGATCCATTCAGATGAGGATTCAGAGGCTTTCAGGCTGAGGAAACAAGATCAGCTGAGGAATTCCTGAGGTGAGGTCTGTGGCTTGTTCTGTTTCTCTGATCATTCAGTGTTCACTCCAATACCTAGCTCCAGCTTGTTTTTATTAATAAGACCTCTAAAAATTCATGCTACAGTCATGGATTTGGAGCCAATCTCAAAATGAATGTCATGTTGGTCATGATCATGATTGCTGGCAAATCAGACAGAGATAAAATTCCATTTGTCTATATTTATATTTGTTTCCTGCACATAGGGCATAGTTGTCTAGAAACCGCCACTTATTATAGTTTCTTAAAGTGTTTCTACTCTTTGCTTTTGGTAAATAGTTCTAGGTTATGTATTAGGCTATTGATACATGATGAGTTAATGTTAATACAAGGTGAGGGATACAGGCATGGGGGCATTGTTCGGAATATAGATTTTAGTTTTCCCAACACCACTTATTGAAAAGGATACGCTTTCACCAGTGTATATTTCTGATATTTCTGGTGGGAAACAGCTAGCTCTAGATGTAGTTTTATTTCTGGGATCACTATTATTCTCTACTGGTGAAGGGTTAAGCCAATATAATACTTTGTTTGTTTGTTTGTTTGTTTCTGGAGTATGTTTTGGAGTCAGGTATTGTGATGTCTGCAGCTTAGTTCTTTTTGTTTAGTTCAGATTGCTTTGTGTCTTAGTGGTCATCGTGCTTCCATAAAGATGTTAGGACTGTTCTTTTATTGCTAGTTGTGTGAAAAATGTCCATGGTATGTTTATGGGAATTACACGGAATCAATAATTTACTTTGGGTACTGTTTTATGTAGGGTTTCTACTGCTGTGAAACAGCACTATGAACAAAAGCAACTTGGGGAGGAAAGGGTTTATTGACTTAGATATTCTGGGTGACATTTAATTGAGGGAAACCAAGGCAGGAATGCAAGGCAGGAACCTGGAGCCAGAAACTGAAGCAGAGGCCATGGGAGAAATGTTGTTTACTGGTTTGCTCTTCATAGCTTGCTCAGCCTGCACTCTTATAAAACACAGGACCACCTGTCAATGAGCTGAACCCTCCCAGGTCGATCGTAAGTCTAGAAAATGCCTCATAGACTTACCTACAGGCCAATCTTATGGAGGCATTTTTATGAACTAAGGTTTCCTCTTCCCAGATCTGTCTAGGTTTGTGTTAAGTTGACATAAACCAACCGGCATAGGTACATTTTAACAACAGTTGTTCTCCCGGTCCATGAATGTGTTTGTACGTGTGTCATTTCTTTCATGTGTGTGCGCTTTTCAACTTCCATCAGTATTTTGACATTTTCATGGTAACATCATTGGTTACAATTATTGCTAGGTATTTTAATTGTTTTACTTTTATAGCTAGAGAATGGGATTGTTTTCATAATTCTTTCCCAACACAACTGCTCATAGGTTAAAATGCCGCCGACGTTTGTGTGTTGTGTTCACAGCCTGCAATTTTATGCAATTCCTTAATTAGTTCTAATAGTCTTTTGTAGCCTTTAGATTTCTCTCTACATATAAATAACATCATCTGAGAACAGGGATAATTCAGCCTTTTCTTTTTATAAGCCTTTTATTTCTGTCTCTTTCTTAATTGGCTTTGATAAAGGCTCCTGTATTATATTGAATAAGATTAGTGTACTTGTGCACTCTTACCTTAGAGAAATGCATTCAAGTTCCCCCTATTCAGTATGGTGGTGCCTGTAAGGTTGTTAAATGTTGCCTTTTATGTCAAGATAAGACATATCATTCTATACTCATTATGTTCAAGGATTTTATAATGAAGACATGTTGGAGTCTATTATAAACTTTTCTGTTGCTATTTAGAAGGTCAGACGATTTTATGCCTTATTGTGTTGATGTGATTTATTATATCTATTAATCTTATCCATTCATTTAAAAATAACATTCATTAATAAAAAACATCAATAAATTAACAAATAATATTAATAATAGATAATATCAACTAGTTAATCAATAAGTAATAATCAATTAATGTAAAACTGATAAAATACTATAGCAAACAATATCAATAATTCAATAAATAGAATGTAAATATTTTATTGAATTATTAATAAATATATTAATTAATAATACTTGGTAGTTTACTATATTTTGTTAATAAATGCATATATATGCAAATCATTCATCTGTAGTTACTAGTATTTTTAATACCTAAAGAAATCAGTAAAACAAAAAACAGTAATCAAATTAAAATGGATAAGTAAATGAGCTGAATAGACATGTCTGAATAGGAGGAACATAAAGCGATAATAAATACATGTAAAATACTCTCAATGTATTTAGCCATCAGGGAATTGTAAGCCAAAATTACAATGAGATAACTCACCATAGTGAGAATGGCTATTATTGTGATAAAAGTAATAAGAAATATTAATAAAGTTAAGAGAAGAAAGAATTCTCATACTTAGTAAAAATGTAGGTAATGAGGTCAAAGTAAGTGTCCACCAGCTAATGAAGAAAGAAAAAAATGTATATTTTCAAAGAATATTATTTAGCTCAAAGAAAAATGAAATTTTATCAATTGTGGCAACATGAATATAACTGTGGTGACATTTTAATTGTGCTGAATTGTGATTTTATTTGTATGCTAATAAATAAAGTTTGCCTGGAGATCAGAGGTCACATAGCGAGCCATAAACAGTAGTCTGGGGTGGTAGCACATGCCCTTAATCCAATCACATGATAGGCAGAGTCTCTGTGCGGTCAAGGACACAGCCAAGCATGGTGACATGAGCCTTTAATCCCAGTACCAACCATAGAGACCTGGAGGTCTGTACAGACAGGCAGTGATGAAGAAGTCATGTGGCTGGGCTTAGAGCCAATGAGAAAGCAGAACAGAAGGGCAATAGAAACATAAATCAGACAGGAAGAAGCTCTCTCTGGGGAAGCAATGGAGGCGATGTGGTAAGATAAGGTAGTCGTGGCTCTCTGATCTCTTTGGCTATTACCTCTGTATTTGGCTCTGTGTTTCTTATTTACTAAGACTGTTTAGAATTTCATCTACATATAACTGTAGGGAACATGCAAAGAAATAAGCCTAACACAGAATACAAACTGCTGTCATCTCCTCTACATATGTGGAAGCTACAAACAGGTCACCCTGAATATTGAATGGTAATTATTAGAAGTGAGCTTAGGGGACATTGATTAAGGGACGTTGAATATTTCATACCTAAATCCAGTTATGTAGAAGTGTATATTTTATGAAGACCTAGAAGAGAGGAGTACAAAGATTCCAACCATCAAGGAATGAGCAGGAAGTTAGGCTGGGTGACCTACATCTGTAATCCCAGCAATTGGAAAGCTGTGACAGGAAGATCAGTATTCATATGCCTGGCACACACAAACAGACCTTACCAAAATGGAAAGACATGACAAAGATAAGGAGAGGAGGGAATGGAAAATGTTAATCACATTGTTTAATTTGGTGCACACTGCATGAATGTGTTAAAATATCACAGTGTACCCAATTAATATGTACAGTTAATGCTTGTTAAAATTAGAACATGAGATATTCAAAATATTTGAATAATCAACTAAGATTAAAAGACATTTAAATCCCTCACTGCTAATGTAGCTAAATAAATTTCCCTTTAAAACTCCAAGAAATATCTGATGTAGTTTAGTTTTATTTTTCTTTTAGGGCTTGCTTATATGAAGAATTAAATTCATGAATCCTTCTATGCCTAATTTGTTCAGAGCATTTTCATCTTATACATAACCATGGTTTTAGACTTGTGTGCTGAAATGATGTGAAGCATTTTACATGTTGAAAGCACTAATTCACTCATGCATTTCCTACCTTCTCACCAGATGTCTAATTTTAGCAAACTTTGTAGATGGTGGGAACACAATGGAAGCAAAAACTAAGAATCCAGTTTTCCTGCAGAATTTGCACTCTTGAGAAGAAAGATTGGGGACAATAGCAACCCAAACAGCAACAGCTGGTATGAACTACTTAAAAAAAAAAAAAAAAAAAAAAAAAAGCAGTATCTTAGAAGACTAAGCTAGGCTTGGGGTTGGGCTTTCTTCCCCCTCCTGTCTTGGGTGATCTCCAAGCAATGGAACACCAGTTGAGATCAGTTCCTTGGTTTCTCTGGTAGCCTGACATTCAACCAGACAATAAATGCTGGTTGCCAGACAGAAAAACCTGAGGCTCACTGAAAGAAGATCTATCTTCCATTGGACTGTCACTAGTCCGAAAGTGCAATCAGAAACATAATATGAATCTCTCAAAAGATAGTGGACAAAGCAAGTGGGCTTGTATACCTCATTTGATATGCGCTCATTGGTGGTTTGCTTTATTAGCAGTAATGGGATTTGACCCAGGGCTTCTTTCCCCGTCTGTTTTGCTGGGTGTTGGCAGTGGGGATTAAACCAGCATCTCTTGCACTCTTTTCACAATCTTTTTTCCATGGTTCTTGAATACAAATTAAGATCTAGTTTTAGAGTCACTAGAGTTTTAGAGTGATGTAAAACCCCTGCTTGAAGCTTCTGATGGGGAAAAGTCTTCGGCCACCACTGCCATTCCTTTTCTACTATTTCAGTAGCAAGTTAGGACACCAGGGAGTTGGTGGAAAGTGGTGACTGTTGAACTTTGTCTCCCCAACTTCGCAGTGAGAGCATTTCTCATACACTAGCACTGTGTGATGACCGTGACAAACAGCAGAGTCAGTCAAACAGCAGAGAAGCAATGGATGATGTGACACCTGAGAGAAAGCCACACTGCTGTTTTGTGGAAAAAGCATCCTCAAAAGAAAGTGTCAAGATGGGAGGAAGGAAGGAATGTATAGAGGAAATCAGGAATTTATTTGAACTGGAGATGCCTGGGTATACAAGTTTGGGGTCAAGAAAGGGGATGTAACAGTCATGAAAGCAGAGGTAGCTTTTAAAGTCATGGACAAAATACAATTACCACAGTGAGGAAGTAGATAGAAAATAGAAGGCCAAGTTCTGAACCTTGCAACACCCCAGCATTTGCAAATCTAACAAGAGAAGGAGCCAGCAAAGAAAAGCTTTGCCAATCAATAGTGTGGTGCCAGGAAAGGCAAACCAAAGGACAAGGTTTCAAGTAGGAAATGCCTACTCATACCAACCATGCTGTCAGTGAGAGAGAATAGGAATGCAGTAGTAGGAAAAGCTAACATGTTTTGCACCATCATCTGGCAAACATTATTTTGAAGGTATATGTGAATTATTCTGTTTAATCCTGACAGGACTCATACTTTGGTAGGTATTACTGTTGTCAAAATATTACACAAGAAGGAACTGTAGAAGAGAATATTCATAACATATCCTCCATATTCAGTCCATTGAAAGTGGAGAAAACTGAAGGCTTAATCCAAACTAGTTCAGTAGTCTACTGTAGAATGGCGTTATCATGAATGGAAAGGAGAAAGCAAGAACCTATAGCTGTGGGGGGTGTACCCACATAAAGCTCTTCTGTCTAAATGTAGAGATTTGCTAGATGATTTGTGTTATTAAAATAGCACTGGTCATTGTCAACAGTCTTTCAAGTGATTGTCTTTCCTATTGAATTATAAACACTCTAAGGACACATTTGTATTTTCAGTTTATATTTTAGTTCTCACTCTGAGTTCAAAGTTAATTTTAATAGGGACCAATTCAGAAATCAATGAAAAAGGCTCATTTGGAGAAGGCTTTTCAAATAAGGTTTGGATATTTATGTCAAATTTCAACCATTCTCAGACATTGCTCATGATATAGAATTATATGAAATGCTAGCTCTGAAATTTGTTAAAAATACTCATATATGGGGGTTGGAGATATGGCTCAGTCAGTTAATTGGTTTCAGCACAAACATGAGGATCCAAGATTAGATTCCTGGCACCCTTGCAAAAGCTGAGTGTGATCACACACATTTATAACCCTGGTGCATGGAAGGCAGAGACACGGTGGTATGCCCAATACTCATTGGCTAGCCAGTCTAATCAAGTGGTAAGCTATGGGTATGGGTGAGACCCCATCTCTAAAGGTTAGGTGGAATTAGTGAATACATTCCAAGTAAACCTATGGCCTCCATGCACACATATGCACACCTATACACAAGCCTGCATACACATACAATACACACATAAGATATTTAAAATTTTTCATTTGTGGTATGTTGGTTCTATCTGTTTAAAATGAGGTTCAAAGCCCCACACCCTACAGAGACTAGCTGTATGCGATAGACATGAGGAAATGAGGTTGTTGTTAAAACATTTTTTTTATGAGAAGATTGGAGCATCTTGGAGAAAAGCAGGAATTTGAGATATTTTATGGGTCATCCCTGCTACTTTAAATGCTAGCATTTAAGTTAATTAATTGAAATCTATCCAATTATTTTGATGATATTGTTCAACGTAAAAAAAATTGTGACATATGTCAGATCCAAAGTCCTAATTTGTGACTTCTACTTTGCATAATGGCATCATAACTAGGAAAACAGTGGGTTCTTAGGGGGAAAACAAAACCAAGAGTAAAACAACAAAAGGCTTTGATATAGTTTATCAGAACTTTAGACAGAAATTGATAGTCTAAAAATAAAAGCCATTAGAGAATAAAATGCTTGTATTTCAAGACCTTTAGTGAGAACGGAAATGAAAAACACAGGTGATCTGCTATTGCTAGTCATGGATACCGAGCAGTGTGGAAAACTGTGTATTGTAAGAAAGACCCTGGAGCATGGGGTGGTTTGAGAATGAAGCATAGCTGTGAAGTTAAGACACCTGCCCCCATTCTGAGGCAGCAGCTGAGGTGACAGTTTTGAGCAGTACCCACTGAAGTGGGAGGAAGTGAGGTCAGCTTATTCTAAGGGAAAGAGAATCTTCCAGAGTCAGATAAATATTTTATCACTATTTGGCTCATCTCACAGCATACTGCCTAGTTCAAAAGAACCTATCCTAAGAGATGTTATTTGGAACATCATGTTATATAGACTCTTGGCAGTCACAGTTCTGAAAAATAATACTCTAATCTATCATTTAATCTTAAAATGAATAGTTTCCCTCTTTGGTGTGACAGACAAGCTCAAATAAAGGTCCCTTTCATCCAAATTCATATAGTGCACACTTGTCCTGGTAGGGTCTTTGGCGTTTGACATCAAGAGAGTGTGGAATAGAGGTATTAGCCACATACAGGGACCAGCTAATTCTTCAATGATTTGAATGTCAGTTGAATTATTTCTTTTGATCAACAGTGGTGGCAGGCTCCTTTTGTGTCTGGATCTGGGGAATGAGACATCACTTATACACAGATGGGCCAGAGAAAGCTTGTGTGTCCTTCAAAAACTTGCAAAGCAGACAACAGAGAGATTTTAATGTACTGGTATTGCTGGGTTACTTTATCTGTGTGCTTGTAAGTAGGAGGTAAGCTGATCTAAGATATTATAGTCCATTAGTCCCTTGTTTTTCTATCAGTGTAAGTCCGTAATGACTGCTTAATACATAGTTTGTGGATTAAATTAAATTATAACAACACTGGAAAAAGTGATAGAATTTCAATTAATTAGAAATTTACTATGAATGAATAATTTTAAGGTTACCCGAATGAATCATTTCTTGATGTGTGTTTGTTTTGAATAGATGATATTCACATGTAAATAATTTTAATAAGAATATAAGCTCATTAATAAAATGTAGATTAATTCTGTAATCATAGACAAATCAGGTATCTGACATCTAGTATTGTGCTAATTGAGCTATGGAAATATTCAGTTTGCAAAATAACAGTTCTTAGTCCTGACACTATACACACTGACGCATATAATTTAAAGCATCCATTTCTGTATCTCAAAGATCCAACAAGGTTTACAATGAGTAACATTATACCCTTCTCTCTCTTTTCTCTCTCTCTCTTTCTTTCTCTCTCTCTCCATCTCCCTCTCCCCCTCTTTCTCTCTCTCTCTCTCACACATATACACTATACATACTATGTATACAAGTTTTATATATATATATATACATACATATATAATGTATATTATATATAGAGAGATTGGAACTTATATAGATATTTCATACCTCTAATTGTTTATGTCTCTTAAAATTTTATTTATTTTTATGTATATGTGTACTTTGTCTGTGTGTATTTCTGTACATTTCATGTGTGCAGTATCTGCAGAAGCCCAAAGAGGGCATCAGATTCTCCTGCTCCTGTAGCTACAGCCATGTGGTTGCTGGGAATCAGACCTCTGTCCTCTGGAAGGGCAGCCGGTGCTTTTAACCACTTAGCCTTGTGCTTAGCTCTCATCATTTATGTCTCAATGAGACATCTAGATTGGCGGAACTATTAGTGTAGCACCTTTCTTTTTCCATAGACAGGTCAACGGCGACAAAAAGTGTATCACCAAACAAAGCATGTTGGAACTGAATTATTTGACCAGAAAATCAGAGGCCAGAAAAGTAATTTGTCTAAATTTACACAGTTAATCGATGGCAAGGCTGCAATTAGAATCCTCCATTGGTGTTACTTGCTTTTCACTGTATTAATAGACTTTCAAATCTATAATAGATTCTCAAAACGATATCCAAGAAATACTCAAGAACTGCAAATAAGATTGATTTTTTTCTTCATCAATTTAAAATACTACTCCAATCTTTTCCTTAATGAAGGAAAGAAAATAGACAAGAAAATCAAAGAATGTCATAAAGCCATTGTTACTTGCAAACTATGTGCTTCATTTATTTATTATTATTATTATTATTATTATTATTTTAATCTAAAAGGCTGTTTAGATTCTGACATTGCTGTCATTGGATGTTGGGTCCATTTTTCCATCCTGAGCTACAATAATCACGATGGCAGCAAACCCCATGGGTATTTGTCTTCTTTTCTTTCCTTCCTTCTGATTTGGAAGGTTGTGAATACAAACCTCACTGCAGATGCAGTGAGACATGAAGAAGATGGCTGGCTGACTACAAGGAGACAAGGACCCTGGCAACTTAGTGTAAGCAGGGTGGCTCAGTTTAAATTCATAAAATGTCAAAATGTTATTTAGTTCAACTGTGTTTCCATATATGACTGCTGTCCCAATGGTGTTATATTTTAGCAAAACAATGTGAAACATGCATAATGCAGTATCACAGATATATTGTTATGAAACGTGAAGTAATGACTCTCCAGGCTTAATTTTGAAGTTGATTAGATAAAACCCAATCGATCAGTAGAGACATAAAACTATCTCCTCAGCACATCTGAAGGTCTGGAATTTATAGATGCTCTACTTGCCTTAATTTTTATTAATCCTAGGAAGCACTATAGTGTGTTCGATGCTTGAGAAATACTTGTCACAAGTCCACAAAGGACGCAGCTTGCTTGATTCTGACTTCTGGCTTGTTCACTATTGCTAGTGTTACCTAATTTACTTTTGTTATTGGTTTGGAAGTGACTGTGGGAATGGATTTGATAGAGTATTGTAGAGTACATGAGTACAGTACACAGGCACACAAAGCCCTAAGGGACCAAAACTGACACATCAGGCTACTCTGGGCATCAATCAGTATGGCAGTGGTGCTGGGCAGTGGGACATTAGTGACAGCAGAGACCTCATAATGCTTTAGTGTCTTAGAGACTAACACAGTTGCTACACACAAAAAATTGGAAGCAAGAAAACTACAACTTAATATGTTAGTGTGCAGCCTGCAGACACAGCCAGTCATGACTGAATAAGCAGCAACAAACTGGGATTGCAGGAACAATAACAATTAGACTGGTGACATCAACCACTTCAGCACATTGTGGGAGAACTGCCATAGAACACCTTTCAGAACTGACCTTGGCATCTACCTCCCTGACTCCAAACATTCTCTGCCTTGGTCTGCCCCCACCACAGCATGCCTGGGAAAGGTTGGGGAGTTAGCACCATCCAGAGGGTTGTAATCTCTTCAGCTACTGACCAAGTTGCCTTTAGCTTGCCCATTACTTCCTAGTTTCAGTCAATTTATTCTTTAATCTCTTCAAGAAAAGAGAGCTAGGTAAGAGCGAGAAGGAGAAAAAGGCTGGAAAATAGGTCCCAGTCATCCTCTCTACAAAAAACACTGCAACCTAGTTAGAGAAATGTATACCTCAACAGAAAAATGTAAAGCTTTAACAGTGAAAGAGACAACTGAATCAAGAGTATGTGCATGTGAAAGTGTGTGTGTGTGTATGTGTGTGTGTAAGTGTATAGAATTAAGTTACCTAGATACCTTTACTACTCTGATACATGGCGAATGTGCAGTACACTGTCGTCCTCAGCTTTGTTTCCTGATTGACCTGTATTTTCTTTATGGCAATTCATCATGGCCAGATGGCATTTTGTATGAAGCTATTTCTTTCAGAATATGTGTCCTATCCTGTTTTGGGGTAGCTTCTACTTCAGAGAAACACCAATGATTTTGGGGGTAAAAGGCTAATTACGATTAACTCAAAGAATTTTGGATAATACTTTAATATATACATTGAGATAAAACTGCAGCTACATATGAATCCGCACAAATTCATGTTAAAAAAAAATCATGAAAAGTAAGATTTCCTTTGTTTGCTCCCCTACTCCTACTAGACTCTCTGGAAAAAGAAATAAGCCAGAACTCAGACTTTCCTGTTTATTATTCCAACCTTACAGAGGCAACTAGAGTGGAAGGAAGGGAAATACACACAATGGGATTGTTCTGTACACCCCTGCACTTTTTGTTTTATTTTTCTCTTAGGCATATCTGCTTATCAATGCAGATACACCATTTAAAAACTCTTTATGTAAGAATTTTCAAATTCACAAGAAATATAAAGATTTGTATAATAAACACTCACAATGCAACAGTATGAATGAAAATTACTGAATTTTTTCCCTTAATTGCTTATTCTATTCTCATATCCTCTCTCCCCCTTCTTCCCTTCTCTCTTGCTGAGTCACTTCAAAGTAAATTGCAGGTGTCCTGGAATGGCTGTATATCATCAGTACCTATATATCTATCCAACATGACCCTCTATAGGCCTTGTCATGCCTGATGAAATTAGCAATAATTTTCAAACACAGACTAATATACACTGACTACTGAAACATCTCCAATATTACCTAGTTGCTATCAATTGATTGTTCTGGAACTTCTACTTAATTAAATACAGCATATTGAATTTGGATCACAAGATTTTTAAATCTCTCATAATCTAGAATGATGTTTCCTTCCATATTTAAAAAAATTACATTGCTTTTCTGAAGATACATAACTTGATAGTTTCTTCATGTTATCATTTACCTTTAGCTTTATCTTCTGCCACATGTTATAAAGGACTCACCAATATTGCCCATATTGTGTGAATTATGAAAAGCAGACACAATGAAATGATTGTCATTCAATTATTAAGAAAATACAGAGATATTAACAACATCATTTTAGTGAGGCACAGAGATGAGATAAGTTTACTCTCTGAGGCTGTCTGTATTTTTCCACTTTATTTGCATCTAAACCATTTCTTGTTGAGTACTATAGAGTTAATGTTGGAAAGTATCTGATTTTAAATGTGAGAAATAAAGTCCCAGAGATACCAAGTATATGGTATGTCTACTTACGTATTATTTAGCACATGATGTCTACACATGAAAAACACTTAATGATCTAATGTCACCAAGAGGTCACAGGTAGGCATCACATCTTTAATAGCATGTATAAAGGATGGTCTACAATTTTCATTTTCATAGTTATACATTTTTATGTATCTTATTTGGTGATGTGAATAATGCAACATTACCTTTGATATATTCTTTATTTTAATTTTTAATTAAAATATAGATGAGTTCATTTAAAAACAACTTAGAGAAAAAGACTACAAAATAGTGTTGTATGATATAAATAGGGAAAGAAGGAAAAAATCAGGAGGATGGAAGGGAAGGAGTCTCCATATAAGCAGTCTTAGGGATAACTTACGTTAACATAACTCATGCATGAAACAAACTGTATAGATTCATAATTATAATATGGGTATGACATAAGTATAAATTCTTTAATTCTGGGTGTGAAATAAGAGCCATGGCACTCTCATCAGTGTGGTGAGTAAGTTATCTGCCTGTAGGCAGACCTTGAAATTAAAACAAGGAAAATTATTTAAATGATTCCAAGGTTTAATAACTTCAGGCCAAGTACATGAAGTTCATCCATCTTCAGAACAGTGCTGGCCTTGACACTCACTGGGACCTTTACAATGAAGTACTGCCATCCAAACTCTCATATTACTTAAACTTTACAAGATGACCAATTCACTCTTCTGGTTGATTAGTTCTGCTCACATTCAATACTGTAAAGTCACATCTGGCTAGATATCCTGGCCTTTAAAGAATTATTAGCTATGCTTGCTCCAAGTCCTTATTTCATGGACATAGAATGTAACTCAGTGATGTTATTTTCAATTCTCCTATGTCTAATTCATGGTAGTCTCCAAATAATGGCAGTATTGACTGCTAGGGACTTCCCCTAAATTTATGTCCTTTGTTCATTATACACAAATTTCTTCCATACCACTTAGTAGTTTGCTCTCTCTCAGAACAGATACAATTTTGCACATATAGTGATGTGGAATCTATGAGATGCCTGAAATGAAGATTACCATGTTACTCCTTTAATAATGACCCCAGTAAAAGAAGGTAGCCTGTTCTGTTTCACCATCAGACCTGCACTCCCCAGTCACTTCACGTAGTCTCCAGCCCCTCTTGGCCAAGCAGTTGCTTAGGCATTAGAACTGGACCTAGGTTCTGTAGGAGAGTCTCTTTCAGCTCCTGGTGGCCTAGCTTTGGCTGTGGCTACTGAAGAATTTTCCAAGCGTTGTACTCAGTCTTCTGTTTTAGCTTGGTAGGCTAGAATCTCATTCAAAAGACAACCAGCCTTTGCTGGAGAGATGTCTCAAGTGGTTAAGAGGATATACTGATCTTTCAGATGACCTGAGTTGAGTCTCAGCACCCACATCATGGATTCCACATGTAAATCCAACTCCAGAGAATCTGACCTTTGTGGGCACTGTACTTACATTCAAACACATACACACAACTAAAAACAATGAAGAAAAACACAAACTAACATTTTGAATTCAGAGAAATTATGGTCCATCTAGTGGTGTATTACTGAACAAGAGGAAAACAGTAAACTCCCAGTGTGTGTAGCAACAAAGATCCATCTCAGGCACACCATGCTAGAACAAAGAAGCCTGACTCAAAATACCACATGCCCACATGATTCCATCTATATATTGTTTTGAAAATATTAGGATGTCATGACAGATGTTAATTATTATCACTGTGTGTAGGAGATAAGAGATGGTGAAGAAGACTTCCTACATGGGAGCAAGAAGAAATTCTGATTGTATCGAAACTATGCAACTATCTAGACAGGTTTCCTAAGTTTCTAGAATAATATACATTAAAAAGGGCAAGCTACAGAATATAAATGCCAAAACAATAAGCCAACTTATACTAGCACAGTTAAATTGACTTGCACTATTGATTCATGAGTTTCACTGAGCACACAGCAGTTAAGTCACCAGCATCAATGTGCCCTACACTCTATTGCACTGGAAATAAAATGCTGCATAGAAATAGATAAACACATCATCTTCCTGGAGCTTTCACCTAGTGGGGCTATGAATTAAATCACAGTATATGTGTAAAACTGTATATGTGTAGGGAAGGCCATAAATAAGAGACTAGAAGAGAGAGTCAGCCCCCAGTTAAGGGATTTTTTTTTATAAATTTGTTAAAGGAATCTCAAACTGCCAGCTTTGAAACACTACAATCTGACAGCACGAAGTTGGGCACAAGGACACCATGTCCTAAGCTTTTGACCAGGGCTGAACTTTGATGTCCTCATTTGCTCAGCAGCTAGAAATTACACAGTGACTCACTAACTTCCCAGAAGAGTCCATGGGTCAACCTTGAATGACTTCCTTTGCGTGATGGGAACTGAATCCCAGGGAACTGCATGCAAAGAAACTTACCCTAACTAAAGAAATACTTCTCCCAAAAGAAGACACCTCATCATGTGGGAGAAGGCCTGCTGTCTTCAACTGCAAGTTAAGTTCTAGGTACTGCCCATCTCATTGCCTTCCTGCAGTATACCCAGGAAATAATATTTCTCATATGGTCCACAAGGCGAATTGATTCACAGCCCGTGAATCACGTGCTACTGTGGTGACTGAATTATGAGTCCACAACAATGTATTATGATAATTGCCTTTTTATTTGTCTTGCAGAAAAAAGTGTAGAGGTGGTGTTCCATGATCCACTAAGGTCCTGGAGACCTTGAACACAGTGTCTCCTACTTCCTGACCCCACCTCATTAGCATGCAGACATGTCCTAATATGTTACAAAACAAGGGCTCCAAGAGTCTCCACAGTGATTAAAAGTAAATGTATTTGGTTGTGAAATAATTTTACTATTATCATCTCACAGAATACATTTTGTAAAGAGACACAGGGTTAATTCTTACCATGTATATTCAGCTGTTTTAACATCCCTCACTGAGCTGTCATTAGCAGTCATAGAAGGAAGACAGGGACAATTGTGTTTTTCTCGATACATCCCTGCTTTTTGGTCCCTGAATAAGAGAAAGGATTAGGAACCTCAAAGAACTGTGTATTCTCTTCAAACACTTTCTAATAAATATTTCCTATTTGGCAACATTTTTATCCCAATCTAAAGATACTGCTCAAAGCATGTTATCCTACCTTAACGTTCTTATTGTGGAATGATAGAGAAACCTTGACTCCTACTTAGCAAGCATGTTGTAATATCAGCAGAATGTAGCAGGTGAATAAATACACTTGTACTGCTGAATGCAAAGGTTTTTGTTGCGGGATGAAGGAGGAGGAGCAGAGTCCATGGGGGAGCAGCAGGAGTGATCCATGGAGGGCTTAGTTTAGAACAAGACCAATTGTTTTGAATCTATTATTTATATATTTATTATTTAATTCAAAAATATCTTGATATGACTAGGATCCACTGCCATTATAACAACAAAAGAAGGAAAATGTTACAGTACTTGCTAAAATATTTTTTATTCTTGTCATGACCAAGTTTCTGTTTCCTTTCCAATTCTATCTTTTTCTTTTTCCTAACCCCTTTATTTTAGTTTCACTTGGGCTGAAAATTGTTCCCTTCAAAATGAAATTGTTTTGGATTTTTCCACAAATATTTCCACAGTTTCAATTTTTAAAACCCTGTAGTGAAAACATATAAACAAGCACAGACACACAGACACAGACACAGACACACACACACAGACACACACACACAGACACACAGACACACACACACACACACACACACACACACACACACACACACACACATAGAGGCACACACATATTCATACATATACCCACAAACATATTCAGGCACAGATGCCCAATGTTTTTTGCTATCCAGTGTGGTGTCTTATTTACATGACCTCCTTTCAAGCAAAGAGTAAACAGTACCACAGCTATATCTATATTCATTAATTTCTTCAGTGTACATTTGTCATATGACCAAGATAATTTTAAGTCAATGGGCAAGCATTATTGAATTTAAATGGGAGTCAGAAAGAAGAGTCAGTGTCTGAAGATTACAAAGAAGAAAATTAATTACAAACTGATGAGCTATACTTTGGAATACATATGTCATGTGTTTTAATTACAACACTGATCTAAAGATCCTTCTTAACAAGGAAAATGGTTGTTAGTGAATTTCTTCTAAATGTAAAATATGAACCAGTGTGCAGTTGGCTTTGATTTAGTGTTTAATACCAAATTCTTCCTCAGGTGTTTACCTGTTTTATGTTTTCATTTTACCTTTTAAATAGTCATGCTGTGTGAGTACCATTATGTTTTTCAATGCAGTAAGCACTGGTTGGTTAGGGGAACTGTTTCGGCCATTGGGTAGTTACTTAAAAGCATTCCATGCAAAGGAATTCTAAAGCTGTTGTAAAAAGGACTGAACCATATAGGTCAGAGTAAGTGTGGCCAGACTAGACTGACTCAAAGGTCAGCCATCCACTCTCATTTCTATGGCATTTTGTGGCCTTTGGTGTTTCAGACTGGTCTACACTCAAAAAAGCTTTGAAGTGCATGACTTGGGTTTTAAATTATTTGAAAGGAGAAGACAGATGGGTTCATGCATTTCTATTTTACTTGTACTTTTAATCTGTATAGCTACAAAAACCTTTGTGAAATCCAGGGTACCTCTGTGACAAGTGACTTGTAGAGAATAAAATAAAATCTATAACCTTCATGACGCAACTGTGAAATTTATTCCCAATTAGACTCAGCACTCTGTTCTTTGTGGGTTGAAATTTGGCCCAGAGAACAGTAAATACTTTAAGTTGATATAAAATAATTGACTCCCTGATCAACTGGGGTTGAAGAAACTTTATGTAGCTATTCAGTAATTAAAAAAAAACAGGGTTATAGGTTATTTTCTAATAATAAATATTAGATATTTCTCATGAATAGTCTTCATATAGTATGATGCAAATAGCACACCAAAGCAAATAAACTGTTGCTTAAAGAATAAATCAAAAGAAAGAGGAAAAGACCTCTAAACCTACTTCAGCATGGCCAAACATGGAATCAGCCTCAATTTCTCCAAATGAAATTGGGAGGCAATATTTTATGCAGGATATAAATTTGGGTTTGAGAGTGAAACAGACCTGGAGGCAAATTCTAGTTTCTGATTTCTAGTTGACCTTGCGCAAGGGATACATGCAATCATTTACCACATAATTAGAACAATCCTGACTATTCCAAGCGGTTGCTTTGAATGCCAGGTGAAGTTATATAACTATCCTGAGGTGGCATGTAAAATGATTGAATTATTTTGACTTTCCTTTTAGTTATTATGACTATGAGTGTTTGGCTGCAGTTTTCAATGTCTTAAGTTCCTTGAAAGAATTGTTATGGGGCAAATTAAAGACATTTGATTGATCAGGACCTGCTTTTGTTATATTTCAATGGAAATGTCAACAGAAAGGTGATAACTTTCAAGACTCAAAGATTAGAACTGAAGGACTAAGGAAATGGTTTCATGTGTAAAGCCCTTCCTATGCAAGCATAAAGACCCAAGTTCAAACCCTAAGAACACATATAAAGCAGGATGGAGCAGTATGTCTGTAATCCCACTGTTCCTATTATTATATGGAAGGTGTTGAGGCAGGAGGATCCCTGGAAGCTTGGGGGACAGCTAGTCTGGTGTATGCAGTGTGGAACAACAAAAAAAGAGCTTGATTTAAACAAAGCTGAAAGCAAAGAGAGACATGTGAGGTTGTTGTCTGCCTTCTTTCTGTCCACTGTGTCACATGGGTATGCCTAAACTAACTGTAAACACACACACACACACACACACACACACACACACACACACACACACACACACACGTACTTTGGAAAATCTGGGAGAAGGAAACTGTGGTAAGGGTCTATTTTACCATTTTTGGGTCCTCACTGTCCCTGAAAGACACTGACGTCACTGTAGGTCCTGTGATTTTGTTGGAGAAGTTCTTTCTTTGCTTAACCTAATGAATTTAACTTGTCTGGTAGGTCCTTATAAACTTATTTCAAATGACCTCCCCTTGTATACTTCCTGAAAAGAAGTCTATTTTGCTTCACTGGTGGTCTGAGAGCAGTTAACAGTAGCTATCATTGTTTAAATACTTCTGTGTATGACACTTACTTATCTTCATGCTTTATCTTCCCTAAAAAGTTATGAGTTAACATAGCACATCCCTCACGTCCAATGAACCTTTCTTGCTAGAAGATGTTCATGGATGGAATTCAATGATTTGTAGCCAATTAATTAGTCTTACTTTTGCTAAAATTTTCTGAGTCAAAGATGTTATTAGTTGTAAGATGCAACATCTTTTCTGATGTATCAATCAAGTGTATAAATGTGCATATTTTGCATTAATAAAATATGAAAAGACATATCCTAAACGGTGACTCAGAGCAGGATGCTTTAGCCAGCAAGTCATAGGAGGCTCAAACCAAAATAATTTAAACACTAATAACTATAATTTGCAGATAATTTTTCATCTGTGGGTTTGGTTAACTCAGTGATTCAGAATCATTAGTATCTTGGTCATTTAACACACCTTTTGGGGGCATCAGCTTTTGTCCCATACTTCCATAGAAGTAGCTCTAAGTAGTGTCCACATCTCAGTCACACTGGCTCATATTATCCCACACTGAGAGATGTGGATTTTTCATGTCTATTTATCAGTGGACAAGTATCTTTCTTAAAACTTACCCCACAAGTCTAGTCTTCATGCTTCTTTGGCCATCGTTGGTCCACATAACTTTTCCAGGTCAATCCTGGGTAGAAGAGATGAAACATCTTGTTGGATATGGTGGTTCAAATTCCAAACCACTGGGATAGGGAGAGGGTGTATTTTTCAGAATATAGGCATATGAAGGAAACATCTCCACAACACTGAATTGCTGCTAACCAGAAAGGAACATCAGTTTCAGGAGGAAACCACCGTCTATGCTCTATGTTCACTTATATTTCTCTTTATGTCTGTATTTTTTCTAGTCAGTTATGTGCTAATATAAAATGTTTCGTATTTGTGTCTTTACTATTCAATCTTTGTAACTAAAATGTTCTTAAATTTAATTTGAAGTTTCAATTTTTTTTTATCTTCATGATTAGTGACCAAAACATTCATCAGTTACTACTTTCCTTTTGGAAACCTCTCAGATCAAAGGATGGAGCGTTAATTAAACTGATTAAAAATAGAAAAGATGGGTACTTCATAGCTGTCACATTTGTAGCAAATGTGAACTATTTTATTAATGTACTAAACCTTCCACTTTGGAGAAGAAAGAATCTTTTAGCTTGATGATGGGGAGGAAATTTTCTGTACATGGTTGCTAGATTACAGGGCAAATCCGTGCTAGCACAGGATGGTTAATAACAAGATTACAAGTCATGGAAGAAGATGTGCCTAACAGAGACTGTTTTAGTAGTCATTAAGGGCCATTAATCTTGACATTAAACAAATGTCAGAAGAATAATTGAATTAAAACTTCACTAACAAAGTAAAGCCAGCTATAGTCTAAATGAAATGGTCAGTGTCAACCTCATGCTCTAAGGATTTAAATGGTCATATGTATATGTGATAGATAAGTTGGAAGCATATCTTATTCTCTCACAATGTAAAGTTATATTCAGTGAACCTTTGTGGGTGCTCTGGGAATGTGAAATAGCAAATGGCAAGGTCAGAAAAGGACCCAAAGAAACTATCCCAAGTCTTTATATCTGGTTGATCCTAGACCCTTAAATTTGTCTCTCTGTATCTATCTCCACTATAAATATCATACAGGTTGCCTTCATCTTCATATTATCTAGTTAGACTTAGGGGGCTGTCTAGCTTTTTCTCTTGTCCATACTCCATATTGCAGCCCAGGTGACGATTTTAATATATGTATGTATTTCTCAATATTCTCTGTAGTTATGTCTTAGAAAAACTACCATAAGATATAAAGAATTAGCAAGTACTTATCCAATACTGAGAGGGGAAATACAGATATGTACCTGAGATACTTTGGCCACAATGTTTTCATCCACTAATTAGTGAAGTAGATTAAACAACTAATAACTTTGCTTAGAGGTACCTTATTTGATATATATTTAGTTTGCTACTGGTGAGGTCATGGCTAACAGACTGTAATGCACATCTGGGCAAAGCTTGATGCCAAATAATTTCTTAGTAAGGCATATCATTCCTCATTACACTCATGAACATCAGACAGCCTTCCAATGCTACAATGGAGGACTATCTAAAATAGAACATTAAACAAAATTAAAATTAAAGCACAAATATTTGAAAATATGACACTGAGTTGATCAGGAAACACTAAAACCTGAGCACTGAAGAAGGAACACAAATGTCACCTTGCCCCATATCAGCTGGGTAAATATGCATCAATGTGACCACAAAAGTTGATTAGGGTGTTAGGAATAAATACTTTGCAAGCAAGTATAGAATCTTCAAATACAGAAGAATATGGTGGTCTTGGTTAAAATCAGTAATGATTTCTCATTTTCCTCCATAAATTGTAGAATTCTAACTCCTTCTCACATCACCAAGATTCTATATAATACCTTTCCAGTCTAGATGTCTGTCTTGCTCTAGACATTGCCTCTTGCATATGATGCATTAGGCACATGGACTTTTTATCTGCTTTGTGGATATGCCATGCTGTCCCTACCTCCACAATGAATATTTTAGTCTCTGTCTTCTGTGAATCAGCTCAAAAATCTCATTTTAGGAAGAGACACCAGAATAGCCGCCTTCTCTATTGCTATGGTTTGTGTCTGAAAAGTGTTCCACAGGCTCTTGGTGTGAACATTTAATCTTAAGCCAGTGGCATTATTTTGAGAGGTTTTGAAGACTTCAGGAAGTTGGGCTTTGTAGAAAGAAGTAGATAATTGGACTTGGGGGTACTTAAGAGCTCTAACATATCTTCTATTTTGGTTCAGCCTCTGTCTGTTTCATGATCCACAGAGATGTATGCATGCATTCTTTTGCTCCTGCTGACATACCCACAAACCATAATGTGCTATGTGCTCTCAAACCATGATTCCAAATAAGTCTGTTCTACCTGAAGTTGTTTCTTTTTAGTATTATTATTTCTATATTATTTTAATATTTTTATTTATTTATTTTAATTAAAACTACTAGGCCATTAACTCAGGCCTACTTAATACATTTTTAATTGAAATAGAATTGCATCACTTTCTCCCCTCTACACCCTTCCTGATAAACTCCTATAAGCCTCTAACCCCATGTCCCTCCCTTGTTCAAGTTGATAGACTATTTTTATCTGATTATTGTTATAAACACATGTGTACTTAAAAATATATGTAAATGCAATATGCTGAGTCCATTTTTCTTGGTGGTGTATATGATTTCAAGGGTGAGCACTGTGCATTGGACTACTAATAAGGGCTCATCCCTGTGAGAGACTAATTCTCCTCCTTTAAGTATTTTACTACAGTGACAAGAAAAACAGCAAATGAACTCATTATTTCTCTTTCTCTTCCCTGCCCCACACTTTGTTCCTCCCCTTTATGCAGCGAGAACACTGGTTTTCCTCCAATCCTCATCAATAACTGAAGCTGTCAGCTCATCGAGTTTGGACATCCCAGCCTTTAAAACTTCAAGAGAAAAATATCTGCTGTGTAAACCTCATCAGAAAGACAAACAACCAAAGACAAATCAACCAGCTTCCCCTCAATGTACCTCTTTATTTCAGAGATGATTTCCTATGCACCCAAGTGAAAACAGGGCCCTCCTGGTATCATCCCTCAGAACACTCTTTTTCTATCACTAAAACTGATTAATAGCTAGGAATAATTTATTTTATTTTTCTAAAAGTCTCTATCATTATCAGTGGATTTCAAGTTCTGTGCAGCGAAGAACCATTCCTTTTTGGTCACCAGTGTGTATTCACCCTTTGCTTCGTGCCTGGCAGCTGCAGTCTCTGAAGTAATATTAACTACCCAATGGTGTGAATGAATGAGTGATTTAAAGGATTAATTACTCTTTACAACATAAAGCAGCATATTTTATTTATATGTAGTTGTAATACACACGTGTTTCTCAGAATAGATAATTAATTATTGCCTGAAAAAGCTCACTTAAGACAAACCATTTATCGATTCTTTGCACAGCCTAGGTGGATGAACTGGTGACAATTTGCAAAATGTAGTGTGACACAAATACTGAGGGCATCAGACTTCTGCCACATAGATATCAGAGTGGACAGGCCATATATCATATCTAGTAAATATCCTCCCCCACCGTTGCTGGTAGCAGAGGTTACGATTTTCTGAGAGAATCTGTAAGAATTTACTTGATTTCACATCTAAAAGGTTTATAACACTGCATGCAAACTCAGTGATGGAACACAGTCCTAGATGCTACAGTAGACAATGACAACGACACAGAACACAATAATGTCACCTTGTAACCCTCTGAGAAGCAATGATATTCCTATATGTTGGAGGCAGCACACCAAAGTGTGCCAGAAAATATGGGAAAATATCTCTTTTTGTAATCACAGAAACTGTTCAAACTGCAAATTATTTCTTAATTTGTTCTCTTCATCAATCAGGATAATTTTCCCCTTTCTGTGACAATTCTAGGGGCTGGGGAGACTACAGTACAATGCCCATGCACGTTTATGTCCTTATAAATACCTTTTGGATACACAAGTTTTCTTTTGAAAGCAGCTGTTATGAATAGGCACTCCACTGAGTGTTGAATGAATTAGGGAACCTGGTCCCTGGCCTCATACACTTAGTTTCTAGTGCCCTGTAGTGTGAGGTGATTATACATGATTACACATAATTACATATAATTATCTAATTGCAAATTGTGATATGCACTAGAAAGTAAGGTAAAAGTGCTAAGTGGGTATTCAGTGAGGGAGGGGCCGGGAAAACCAAATGCATTTCTGTTTAGAGCTATGTTTGCAAGTATTGCCAGAGCCAGGTTTAATTTAAGGCCACAGGAGAGTGTTCATTCTGAATAAGCACACTTAGAAGAGAATAGAAGCAAAACAAAAACTTCTCACATATACTCCAGAGAATTGTTGCTAGGTATCTACAAGTTGTTATAGTATTCAACATTGTCTTTTTCTAGAATTCCATGAATGCATACAACACACAAAGAAGGAAGAAGAAACCAGCTTTCCTGTTTCAATAAAACTGCCATGCATCACATTCTGATTTCTACGGAAATATCTTTGTCAAAAAAGCAATAAATAGTGTGTATTTTTGAATATGTTTAGGGAGCCAGGATTGTTAGCATGTGGTCATGCTGCTAGGATTTGAGATTCTCAGATAGTGTTAAGTGCTGTACACGCTAAAATATTTTCCATTTGATCAGCGTGTCTGGAGTTCAGAGTGCCTATGTCATTTATTTTGGATACAAAGGCCATAGCAGGAAAGGAGATACACATGGCTTCTTAAAGCTTGAAAGAGTTTCTATTAGTAAAATCCAGGACAACTTGAATGTCAAAATAATAATTAAAGTGCATTTTAGAGAATAAACAATTCAATATTCTAAATTCAATTATGCTAGATACAAAAACCTGGGAAGCCTTGATTAGAATTTGAAATCTGGAAGGTATACTTAATTCTTTAGTTATATCGCGCTGTGGTCTGGAGTAGATGACAAGGTGATTTTAAATTTCTGATACTGTACCAACCAAATAACAAATGATAAATTAATGTAGCTAACATGAAAGTTGTGATAACAGATTTTTATTAAAAGTTGTGTGGTTTTGTTTCATTGTGTTAACAAGAACCTTTGGTTTTTGTGTCAGATAGCTCTTGTGGCCAACCTAATAAACTTCTTCCATGCTCCAGCTAAGGGACCCCTGGCTGTGCACAGGTTAGAGCTTCCTTGACTCTAGTGGGTGTGCAGGGAAGAACTCATCCCAGCTCCATAGTGACTCAGAAACCATTCTAAGGAACAGTGGAAATCTCTTGCCTCTTTGCCAATGATCCATTTAAGCATGAGCTTAAATTTAGCCTATGACAATGACAAGTTGCTAAGAGAGAATGGTTTTGAGAAAGATTTTGCTTTGGATGAGAAGTTGGAAATTCATGAGATGATGTATTCTCACCTTTTCTATGACCTTCCATGCACATAATGTGGTTGTTTGGTGAATGTTAGAGCTGAGGGCAGTTACCACTGATCGTGAGCTTTTAAGTGTTAAGTAGAAAAGTCAACACACTCTGGGTGGGATATGAAAACAAAGTATTCCTCCTTATCATGGGTGAGCAGATGGCTTATGGATTAAGATCCTATACTGCTCTTGCAGAGAATCTGGGTTCAGTTCCTTGTACTCACATAGTGGATATAACTATCTGTGACTCCTGTTTCAGGGGAATCTAACATCATCTTCCATCCTCTGCATGAACCAGGCATGCATATGGTGCACTTACATACATGCAGGCAAAATATTCATATAAAGTTTAAAAAGTAAATTAAAAATTCTTCATTATTTTATAATGCTTAACTTCTAGATCTAATCTGGAGTCTCTACTTCCAACAGTCAAATTACATGGTATAATCAAATACTTTTATTTTGTAGACAACAATGATTATTATAATTTTGTTAGCATTACTAACTTATTAATTGCTTTAAAGAATTACAAGAATAATCTTGGATAGAGGAAATTTGAACTAGCACATACACTGTCAAGAAAATAGGTCTCCAATTTTTCTGATTGTGCTATGGATATCGTTCTGTATGCTCTGAATGTGTTCCTCTGACTGGTTAATAAGTAAAGTGCTGATTGGCCAGTAGCCAGGCAGGAAGTATAGGCAGGACAAAGAGAGAAGAGAATTCTGGGAACAGGATGGCTGAGTCAGGAATCACCAGCCAGACACAGAGAAAACAAGATGTAAAAGGACCGGTAAGCCATGAGCCACGTGGCAAGGTACAGATTTATAGAAACGGGTTAATTTAAGATGTAAGATATAGATAGCAAGAAGCCTGAGCCATTAGGCCATATAGTTTTAATTAATATAAGCCTCTGTGTGTTTCTTTGGGTCTGAGTGGCTGTGGGCCCGGGCAGTACTGGAGAAAACTCTACCTACATGACCGTATAAAAAACATATGCTAATTTTGAAAAATGAAGAAAATACACAAGAAAAAAAATCCCATAAATTATAATGATTACCATTTTAAGTGTATTTAACTTTTACTACATACATACACACACACACACACACACACACACACACACACACACACACACACTTGTTTGATAGTTTGCTCAAGGCAATAATTACTAGATCAAAGTATTTATTTAAGAAAATATTTTTATGTAGTTTACAAAGGCACTCTGCACAAATTTCACATAATGTCAGTACAGCTTAACAGTCCTTGTTTCTTTGCATCAAAGTTCTTGGGAGATTTGCTTAACATTTTAATCTGTTCTGATTTGAAAAATTAGATTTTAATTCCTTTTCTTCTGCTTTTTGATGACAATCATTGTTTAACAGTTTTTAAGAGCTTTAATATCACCTTTGTTGTCAACTTATTTATTTGCCTCTTTTTATGTTTGGCCACTTATCTACATTTTACTGATTATAACTCCAGTATTGAGCAATGTTATGATTTGGATGATGTTTCCTCCATATTTTCCATTATTTGAACAATTCTTCCCCTGTTGGTGGTGCTTTTTTTTTTTTGGTGGGGGGAGGTGGTATGGAACCTTTAAGAAGTGGAATGTTGCAGGAGAAACTATGTCTCAGGGGGTGGGCTTTAAGGGTTTATAGCTTCCCCCTACTCCCTATTTTCTCTCTCTGCTTCCTCTATGTGGACACAATGTGATCTCTCTGCTTCTTGCTGATGCTGCTATGTCATATCTCCCTTGCCATGATAGACGCTATCTCTCTGGAATCATAAACCAAAATAAAATATTTCTTACTTAAAGTAGCTTTAGCTTTTGGACATGGTATAGTCTGGTCTGGTCATAACAACAAAAAAATGTAATACATCCAGTATATGTCAGAATGGAAAGAGAACCAATGTATGGGATCAAAATTCTGGCTCACTCTCTTACTTCAAGAAAGCTCTTTAAGACAAGGAATATTCTAAAGGGAGCTTAAACATTATATCCCTTAACGAAGATCATTAATTTTAGGAAGCAAGCAACCTGAAAGTTTCAGGAACTTCCTAAAACTGACTTGATTCAGTAGGTTACTCACTGTTCCAGAATGCATAAGCAGTAATGACAGCTAGATATATCTCAGATAAGCCAAGCATCCTGGAAGAGGATGGGACTAAATGAGCTGCCTGGAAGAGGTAGAAACCAGCCAAATTGCAAAGACCAGCAAAAAAGCCTGAAAGAGATTGTTTTCCAACCTGACAGGTTGTGTAGTAAGCCACAGGTTTCCAGCTTTGCTGGCTCCTCTAGTTTCTCAGAATTCTTCCTTCCCCAGATCTCCATGAAGATCTCTTTACATCTACAAATGGATTTGTAGAGAATTAACAATGTTAAATAGACTTCCTACCTACCTTGATTTTCCAACATTTGACCTTAATATTTCGTCATTTCAGAGAGATCTTTACTTCTTTTCTTTCAAGTATCTTCTTACTTTTATCATCTATCCAAGGAGTACTTTAAATAATAGGGATCTCCCCCTGCCGAACTCTTTGCTATTGATTATGAAGAACAAGTTTCATAGCTACTCAATATTTTAATAACCAATTATAGACAAATTAATTTTAAATTAAAATAGTATTTACTAATTTACTCGTTTTTTTCTTAATAGACATATATGTAATGCACAAGATTAATAATTTTATAACTTTACTTCTTAATGGCAACACTTACACTTTTATTTCATTTTATATTGTGGAACTTCACAAGCAGATTGAATGAAAATAGTGCTAGTTAGCTTGGTTATATCCTACACCTTAAAAAATGGCATTCATATTTCTCTGGTTCCGAGGTTCTGATAGATTGTAATGCCAAGAAAAAAAATAGTTTTTGTTCTAGTTTGCTAGAAAATTGTTGAGTTTTAACTAATTCATTAAAAATTCCTTTGTATATAAAAGATTGCAAAACATACTTTTTGAGTAAATTTAAAGATATTTTATTATTTTTTACTTTTAATTATTTCTCTTTGTGAGTATATAGATATGACTCTGTAGGCTACTACAGAGGCCAAAGGTGTGAGATTGCCCTGGAGTTGGACACACAGGTGGTTCCAAGCCACCTAAAGTAGGTAAGGGAACAGAATTTCTGGTTCTCTGTAAGAGCAGGATGCTCTCTTTATTTTTAATTAATTTTTTAAAAATTTATTTTACATACCAACCACAGTTTTCTCTGCCTCCTCTCCTTTCATTCCCTCCCCCTAGCTTCTTCTTACCCTTCCCCCCATCCACTCCTCAGAAAGGGTAAGGCCACCCATGGGAGTCAACAAAGCACGGCATATCAAGCTGAGGTAGGACCAAGTTCCTTCTGCTGCATCAAGGCTGAGCAAGGCATTGCATCATATGGAAAAGTTTGCAAAAGTCCAGTTCATGTACCTGGGACAGATCCTGGTTTCACTGCTAAGGGCCTTATAAATAGCCCAAGCTTCACAACTGTCACCCACATTTAGAGGGTCTAGGTCCGTCTCATGCAGACTCCCTAGCTGTTGGTCTAGAGTCCCTGAGCTCCCAGAAGTTCAGGTCAGCTGTCTCTGTGGGTTTCCCCATCATGATCTTGAACCACCTGGCTTGTACAATTCCTCTTCCCTCTCTTCAACAGAACTCCTGGAGCTCAGTCCAATGCTTGGGTGTGGATCTCTGCATCTGGTTGCATCATTTACTGGATGAAGGTTCTATGATGACAATTAGGGTAGTTACCAATCTGATTACACAGAAGGCCAGTTCAGGCACCATCTCCAATATTGCTAGGAGACTTAGCTGGAGTCATACTTGTGGATTCCTGGAAATTTTCCTGGTACCAGGTTTCTCCCTAACCCCATAATGGCTCCATTGGTTAAGATATCTCTTTCTTTGCTCTCCCATCTCAGGTGGGATAAAATATTTAAATATAGCATTCAACATAAGATAAAAATAGAAGTTATTACAGAAAGTGCAAGTAGAAGTAAGGAATTGTTAATTATTAAATGTTTATACTTTCCCCATGTTTTACAGTTATGAGTGGGCATTGCTACCAAAACTAATGTGTTATTTTTTACTGTGAAAGCATTGAAAACCTTCCTATTGTAAAACATAAGCATTAGTTTTATGAAATATATGAGAAATTATAAAATGTAGCACATATTTTTCAAAAAAAATGAAAGGTACCAGAATCTGAATGTAGGACTTTAGGACACAAAGAAATCTTGACTACCTAATCTATGCAAAGCAAATATAGAACACAGATTCCAATATTTTCGTATGAATTATAATAGGATTTTCAGAAACCTGATTAGTTTCCATTATAGAATTTTATGCTGAGTTATCATGCAAAAGCACAGCAGTTGAGCTCTATTCAGAAGCACGTTTCACCACTACAAAAAAATGAAAATAATAAAAAAGGCCTAATAACATCTGCTAAAACCATTTGACTCTTGGTCTCAGGCAAAAGCTTTTAAAAGGTTAATGTCACATTTACTACAAACATATTACTGCAGGGGAGAAAATATTGGATTTTTTTAGGTCCACTATTCATACATTAACCATCTAGTGATAAAAGCTACAAACTAGATCATTCAAAGAAATTGGCAATTTTCTTAACTGCCCTTTAACAGTGGAAGATGGATCTGCATGCTACTGTGCAATGAAGTAAGTTCATTCTTGTTTACCCACAAACGACGGCCAGCATCCTAAAAAGACCCACTGTTAATGATTACATATGAAGGCATTTTTATCAGCTGTCTCCCAGTAATGTTATGAGCTAAAGAGATTTATCAACAGACCACTTGTTCTCTTTATCACATTATACAATCTGTTGCATGTTCTTTTTCATCAAAGAAAAAATATGATGTATTTATTTCTTAGCCCCAAAGTGATTTTTGAGTATCTGTGTTTGAATATTTCTGCGTCTACTTAATAAGATGGGGGAAAAATCTTTCATAAGACAAGGTCATCCTTAAAGTTAAAGGGATAGTTAAGGTGCACTAACTCAATTCACCACTGCAGCAATACAGCAGGGAGGCTCTAAGGAGTGGGAATTAGATGCTCAGTTAGATGCTCAATTTGAAGCGATGTGTTTTAAACCTGGGGGTACTGTCATTGACTTGACAGTGGAACTTGTCTTGCAGTGCACTGCAGTTCTGTAACACTGTTGTCCATTCAGTACTCCAAAGCTTCTACTTACTCAAACAGCAGGGAACCGTGTGGCCTGGTGGTGCACCTTAACTCAGCTTGTGATTGGCACTCAGTAATATGCCCATCACTTCTCTTCTTGGGCCCTGCAGGCAGGCCATTTCTTAACTCCATCTCCCAGGCAATGTCTATACACACCATCCATAATCCATACATGCGCATTTCTAGAAACCAGCTATCTTACCTGGTACTTGAAAAGAATGATTTTTTTTTTTTTTTGCCTTTTCAACACTTTTGTAAGTGAAACTCAATCATAAAACTTCAGTGTGGCCAGAAAGTGAATTCTAAGAAAATGATGAACAGCCCCAGGTAATCTCCAGAAAGCCAGTAAGAACTATACTTAATAGGCATAAAATGTTCTATTATAAAGGGCTGAGTTAATTAAAATCAGACCTGCTTTGAGAAAGTGTGCCTATGCTTATGATTATGATACATAGGAAATATAATGGGAAACAAATAGCAAATTCACCTAGTACAAAAATTAACCACACCACTGGGTCCTCACTAGCAGGCCTTCCTTTCTTTTCCTTGTAAATAAACCAGGAAAAAAAATTCTTGAAAATGTTTGCCCTAAGGTTGTCAGTGACATTGAGTATCTGATAGGTTAACTTGTGAGACAGAGTATGACCTATAGACTCTGTGTTTTCCTCCTTAGTCCCATTGCTAGACATAGACAGCTGTTTCTAACATAGATATTTTCTCTTTATTGCGATATTTGAGATCTGGGATTGGTTCAGGATTGAATTTTTTAAAGAGATAGGCATTTTGGAATGATATTCATTTTGGGGTATGGTTCTAATTTCCTACATCTGAGGTCAATGGAAAAAATCTTACAGATGTGAACAATGACATATGGCCTCCTTAGCTCCAGTGCCTTGCCTGAGAAAGGAGACATCAGTGTCTGTCCTGAGTTCATTTGGACAGCAATAATGCCCCTGTGAAATTGGTAAGTGCACACATGCTTTTGATTACAAAATAAGAAGCATAACTCCAGAAAGAGATGTAGTGATAGGTTTTTCTACAAAAACAAAACCCCAAACTATGTTTTTCAATATGTACAGTAAGAGGCTCATTTCAGCAAAACAAAGCTGATTGAAGAGAACTTGAACATGTTGTCATTTGTTCTCTGCTTAACCTGTAACAAACCATCCAATATTTAACACGTTCCCTACAGACGAAATACACCCAAATACAGGAATAGTCAGATACTTTCTTTAGTCTGAATTTTGCTTCAGTCAAATTAATGAGAAGAGGGCACAGTCTGTTTCTTTGTTCTTTTCGCTATATTCCCATCTTCTACTCATGATGTCTTTACTAAAAAATATTCTGTAAATGTTTGATTTATTATTATTTATTGCCATTTGATTAATTATTTGAGAATTTTGTAAGTGAGTTTTTAATTAATATTTTGAATTAAAAATATAATTACATAATTTCCCTCCATTCACTTTCCTTTTTCCAACTCCTCCCATTCCCCTATTCTCTGTTTCCAAGCTTCTGACCTTCCTCCTTAATTTATACATACACATTTATGCATAAATATATAGATAGAACCTGCTGAGTCATTTCAGTGCTGTGTGTACATGATTTCAGGGATAACTACTTGGTACTGGATAAACAACTAAGGAGCTCCTCAATGGGGAAACTGCTTCTTCCACTATCAGCATCCATTGTTTACCTGTAGTTCGTTGTCTAGGAGTGAGGCCCAATGAAATTTCTCCTTTCCACCATAGTGTGTATTGATACTGTCCTTGCTTAGTTCATGTTTAGTAGTCATATTGTTGAGGTATCATGGGTGAAGCCTCCCTCTCATTTCTAGGAGATAACCTACAGTTATCTAATTGGATTTATGACCCACTCAGCAAGGGCAAAATCCTGTCTGGTACGGGAAACATAGCCAACCATCGGGATCTGATGAGGTTGCTGACTTTATTTTTTAATGAAGTACAACTCACTTGCCCATGATTTAGCATTTGTATTCTTAACTCTTTTGCTTGGTTTGTGTTTCTCTCTGGCAGATGAATGGTCTGTTAGCCTTCTAGTGCCTTAATTTCACACCTATCTCTCCATTCCCTTCCTGTTCAGTTTTCTTATATTTATCCCACCCTGTTAAACTTTGCAGTTTCTATCTTAATATTAGCCTCAATTACATAAATCTCAATGCCTTTCCATAAGAAAGCAAAAGTTAAATTGGTGGAACTAAATTTATACCAATGGACCTTTGTGGAGTCCATCTTCTTTCCCTTTGATGAGTGTAAGATTAGTATGCAACACAATAACAAAGAGCAAGGGAGGTGGTGGCGTTTTGTTGATATCCAGGAAACTTTTCCCTCTGCTGGAAGACAATAACTAAAATTGAGGTCTGAGCTTCCCTCTAGACACAAACAAGGGAGCATGATTTGGACATTGTCCTAAATCACAAAGGAAGCAACCTCAGGATAAAGACAATGATCACTATAGTAGAGCATACAGAAAGACAGGCATGCAGGATCTTGACTCGTGGAAGCAGTGGGCCACTTGTCTTATGCTTCCTTATTGCTTAAATCAGTTTAAAGCAGATCTTCTATTTCGATTTGTAGCCAAGAGAACCCAAAAGATGTGATTTCCTTCATATTGTTCTTGATCAGAACAGTAAAAGTGCTCATATTGTTGAAAATGGTCTATAGTAGTAGGTAGGATTTTACTTCTCTGTGGTGAGTCTTTAAAAGCAAGTCATGGAAACACAGAAGGAGACAGATTGTTACTGGTCTCTGTCTCTAAACACTACGAATATTGAAAATTATATACAGGTTGGGACAATGGTTAGTCTATGACCATATTTATGGAATTATATCAAACAGTAGCCATGATTTGATAGAGATAAGTAAGTCCTAGGCTCTATTTTCAGGAGGAAAAATGTAGGATGGTAATGAGCAACAAATACATCCATCAGTATGACAGACGCTTTCCAAATGATGAACAAGTCTAGAATCCCAAACAGCTACTAGCACCCCCAAGTCAGAGAGGGACTTTGACCTGCAACATGGCACCAAAGCAATTTATATGACACACTGTTATGACATGAATCTTTTAGTATACTAAAAGTCTGGATTTTTGTTAAATATAGCTATTTCTCTTGAATACTCCCCTCTCTTCTGCCTCCTCCTCCTCCTCCTCCTCCTCTTCTTCCTTCTTCTTCTTCTTCTTCTTCTTCTTCTTCTTCTTCTTCTTCTTCTTCTTCTTCTTCTTCTTCTTCTTCTTCTTCTTCTTCTTCTTCTTCTTCTAAATTTTAAGCCAAGAGTAACCAAGGCAAATTGTTTAAGTAAAAAATTCCCCTTGGCCATTTGAGAACTGAAGGGACTCCAGACAGCCCAGGCCTGGCAAAAATGGCTCTGGCAGCCTTTCCTTTCTCCCTGATTCCCTCTGCCTTGCTAATACCCATTCTATTATATTTCTTAAGCTAGCCACCCAGGTCTATTCCCTTACTTGGCCAATTCTTCCTCCTGAGACTTACTACTAAGGTCCAGTAATCAAAAGATTAAAGTCCAGCAATAAAAAGCCCCCTTTGGCTCACCTGATTAACATACCCAATTAGAATTAAACACCTCATCCTAATGTGTGGTCTCTCCTTTTACCTTCATAAACTGCCATATTCCCATTGGTGTGCCTCCTCTCTATCCAGAGGCATTCCCTTGTCCCTCCGGAACAAATATCCCCTCACCCCCTCCCTTCTCTCTCATCTTCTAGCTCCTGTCTTTGTCTCTTATTCCCTAGCCTTTGTCCCTCTGGGGCAAATAAATCTCCTTTTTGGGCTGAAAACATGGTTTTGGGTGTTCTGAGCCAATACTTTTCCTTTCAGGGACTAGTACAGCCTTCAGATGTATGGTTTGATAGTTTGTTTTCCGTCACATTTTATTTTTTCATATCATTTCAAGTGTAGAAAAACTGAAAACTAGACTAAATATTTGCTGTCATAAATATTCCCTTAGTGTGGTATACTTTGCTTCCCAATGCTTGAAGCCAAACAAAGAGCTTCAAAGTAAATGGCCAATTAATTCAGAATCAGCATTAGATGGTCACTCTGGCTAGAACTATGCACTGTACCTGCTGAGATATTAAGTATATGAACACATACTTAAAGTTATCTCAATTGATTAGGAGTTTAACCTCAAATGCTAGAATTCCAATTTCAAACTACCATGGAATTTTATAATTCATGTCAAATTTGTGTTACCATGTATTATGTTATAGGCTAAATATACATCATGAACCAAGTTGTAAAGGCCTCCTATGGTCAGAAAGCTAAAGTCCTGATTCTCATAGCAAGTCTCCATCCCATTAGTCACCCATTTCCATTTGTTTTATTTTACAACAGATAAAAGCCAGGGTGGTTAATTCATCTTTCTTTTGTCTCAGGTACCAGGTAATCATAATATTAACAATTTATATATTTTGGTACACCTTATTTAATTTACATGGGCAGTTAGACATATCAGCATGTTGGAAGACCTTCTTTTCATAATTTTGTCTATGGGAACACTGCTGCATAAATCCTCTGCACTAGAGGTAGCCATGGGTGAAATGGCCTTTCTTATTAAATGTCACAAGATTTAATGTCACAGTATAATTGGGATGGAAGGATAATTGCACCAGGCTCAACATGCCTTTTTCTGCTAACACATTATTAATCCACAGGAGTGTTAAAATATGTTCAATAAAGGCACCATTCACATGGAAATTGTTGGCACTTGCTAAAAATTACACTATTTCATTGCTCAGCCTTGAGAATTTCACAGCAAGTGTGATTTTCAAATGAAATTACAGTAGAAGTCCATACTGAAAAAAAATTCCACATTTGTTCTCAAAATCTGTTTTTAAAGGATTGAAAATGTTCTTATGCCTGAGGCAGTAATACATTCTAGTATTGTACCAGTAATGTCACAGTGCATGAGAGTAATGCCAATTCTGATTTTGTCTCAGTTTTGCTACTGTTTCTCCTCTACACAGACACATATACAGAGAGGGGTTGGGAAACACACACACACACACACACACACACACACAGAAACATACACACAGAGATAGATGTATACTTCCTGGGCATGCATGCTATGCTTACTAGTAGTGAAGGAAACAAACAACAGAGGGATATGAAGGTAACCTTACAGTGTTGTAGAGATCAGTTTAAAACTCAACAGTAATTAATTATCTAATATCTAATTAACTCCATCAATGTGCCCAGTCATCTAAGAATTCATACCCACATATTCTATGAAATCTCAAACTCCTGGATCCACTGTAGGGCAACTTCTCTGTGTACATGCCTTCATGGGCAATACACCACTCTACAAACCTTCGACTATGTGAGAGTATTATTTACTTTACAGGAGATGGTGGAACAAGATTCTACACCTTTAAAACTCAAATACACAGTTTACAATTTTTTTTAGAAATATTTGCCTGCAACGAATTCTACCAACTGTGTAACTACCACTTCCAATGTTCCCTTTGTTCTCCTTACAACAGAATTCATTTCTTCAAACACTTGAAGTTTCTCCCAATCCATTTTACAGGATAAACCAAATCACAAGAGTGTTTTTAATCTTTCTTAATGAATGAATTAGAAAACTTCTAACAGTTCCGATTTTGTTATATCTCTCCTAAGACATAGTGATATACTTGATCTATGTGGTGGAAAAGTAAACTAAAGTAGAACAGATATCCATTCAACCAGCTGTTTATGTAGAAAAAACAACTATCTTTATTGAATGCTACTTTCTTAGACAGCTTTTATAGCTTTTTGAAAACAAAATTTGTAATAGAGTACTTGAGGAAATTCCAGTGAAAGATTTAATGGAAATAATATTTCACAGACTTTAAGGAGTTAGATGTCTATGCAAATTTTTAGTATAATTTGTTTGGATTTAATTTAGTTATAATAATAGTAACTTTCAATTCAGCTAGGCACCTTCCCTATAGATTTCTTTCAATTAAGAATATTTGATCAGGCCAGAAGTTGACATAATTGAAAAACTTGGAGCAAATAATCTGCCCTAACCTCTCCCTGTGACTTCACCAATGACAACTCGACATACCCAACTGTAAAGAAATACTGAAAGAGGCAAAGACATAGGGCAGAAAACTTGTGCCATTTTATCATCTGAACATCCTAGGGTTGGGGAAAAGTCTCCCGGTTACATTTGGGGAAAGTCCTCTCAGTTACATTTGGTAGCTGGAACCCACTCACAGCCATAGAATATGCCTAATAAATGTAAATATGACTGCCATCTGTAGCATGAATCTTAATGGGTCTTATTAATAAAGTCAAACTTGGAGCCAGGAAGTGGGGTGAATGCTGGAAGATCAGAGAAGCAGAACAAGCCACAGCCACCTTACCTTGCCAATTCCTCAGCTGATCCTGTTTCTCAGACTGGAAGCCTCTATATCCTCATGTGAATGGATCTCAGCTGAACTGCTGCTCAAAAGCCTAAAAGCTTAACCAGCTCTAGTTCCTGGTTTTCATGCCTTATATACCTTGCTGGTTTCTGCCATTACTTCCTGGGATTAAAGGTGAGAGTCACCATGTCTGGCTGTTTTCCAGTGTGGCTTTGAACTCACAGAGATCCTGATGGATGGATCTCTGCTTCCCAACTGATAGGATTAAAGGCTTGTGTGCCACCATTTTCTGGCCTCTATATCTAGTAGCTCTTCTGTCCTCTGAACCCAGATAAGTTTATTAAGATGCACAATATATTGGGGAACACAATATCACCATAGTCATCCCCATGCTTTTCTTATGGCTTATCAGCCAGATGGAGAGGATCACAGCTCCATCTAATTTGGTTTTATCTCTATAATGTAATATCTCTGTGTTTTAAGCTTTAAAGTATAAAAAATGAGGACATGATATACATCTCTACAGGTTTGAGGTTCACATAGGGCACAATGGATAGAGGGAATGCAGTGTGGTAAGCAGTTGGGGTGCGTTAAATAATACGGTTTTTCTTATTTCTCTCAGCAACAGTAGAGTCTACTTCTACTTACCTTGAATCTTGTTTGCCTCTAACACTTGCCTTAATTAAATGAATGTGGCAGAAATATCACCACCATCCAGTGTCACTGGACCTGAAGAGATCTGCAGCAGTCATGCTGGCAATACTCCAATTTTGACTCCAGCCATGACCCCAGGAGAAACACCACATTCAAAACTTATAGAAGATTCAGAAGGCTCTGGGGCTCTGGGGCTGACAGCATTATCCTAGTGGCCAGGAGACAGCCAATACCACTTTAGTCATGTGAGGGAAACATATTGGATACACATGGCCAACCAAAGCTCCAGAGAACTGAAGTCCTTAACAACAAGGCATGTAAAGGCAGAGCCATTTAATAACACATATGCAGCCAATTCATAGACACATAAGGCATGTCAGTAGGTTCATTTTCTTAAGCTACCGAGTTTGGGGTATTCACTAAAAAGCAGTAGGTCACAAAAGCCATGCTGAACAAGTAGAGCAATTGCTCTTTCCCTTAGGGATAGGGGAAAGGGAAGCACAATATTGCTCCCTTTTCTCCTTTTTTTTTTTTTTTTTTTTTTTTTTTTTTGGTTTTTTTTTCGAGACAGGGTTTCTCTGTAGCTTTGCGCCTTTCCTGGAACTCGCTTTGGAGACCAGGCTGGCCTCGAACTCAGAGAGATCCACCTGGCTCTGCCTCCCAAGTGCTGGGATTAAAGGCGTGCGCCACCACCACCCGGCCCCTTTTCTCCTTTTAAGCTTTACGGTCCTTATGTCCTGTACCTCACTAGGTGCCAAAGTACTGGGAAGAAAAGGAAGGGGGAAAGAAGATGAAGACATGTAGAATGGCAGGTGCTATCTGTCCTTTGTAATCTTCACTGTACTGAGCTGTCCACTCATACTGGTGAGTCACTGCACAAACACAAACACCATGACAGAGACTAGGTCTACTCTCTCTCAACTAATATCCAACCTGTTTGGAGGATGTAGCTCTCAAAGACCTTCTCACTCTTTCTGCCTCTGAATTTGCCAGATTTCACTCTTTCTACCTGCCATTTTTTTTCCTGCCTATCATTGTGGTCATCGTATGCTATGCACCAAACACAATCATTTGCCACAATTTCCTAACTGTCATAAGTTTTCTGTATCTTTCAGATGGCATATTATTCTAACCTTCTTCTGCTACCATTTTCCTCCTCAATCCTTGGCCTTGACTGGCTATCCCCTGAAATCCATGATGTTTTGTAGACACCTTTTAGACATCCTTTGGGGGCCTCTCTATCTCTAATCTGAGTCACTGTTGCTATGTGAGAGTGTACTAGAAATAGTATTATTTTGATCTTAGCATATATAATTTTTCCACAGGGCAAATGAGTGAAGATTACAATAATCTACAAAACAAAATGGTTAGGTGATTCTATGCAAGTTTCCTCCCAGAGGTGATAGTAACAAAGTATATAATTGCATACTCAATAACTAATCATCCTCTTTGCTCATGATATTTAGCCAAGCTTTTGAGTATTTGAAATTTCCTCTTTGATGGGGGGAGCAATTCTTTGTCATGTTCAGTGTGTACAATAGATTATTTAACAAAGGAGGAGCCAAACAATTATCACGGCACCCTTGGAGCCAGCACGTTTAAAGTTTCTCTGCCTTTGGAAGCTTCCTTTTCTCCAAAGAATAGTGTACTAACTACTACACATTTTCAACATGGAGAAAATGATTACCATGACTTAAAATTATTTAAGATGCAGCATTAAAAGTTTTGGTTCAAGAATTTTTCTCATAGACATAGTAATTATTTCATTTTTGGATGGTTTTGTTTTAGAAGAATTTCTGATTTTGTGGTTTGATTGGGATAATTCAATTAAGAATAGAAATTTTGAGTTAGTCAACATTGTATTAACTTTGTTTTGTGGAAATTTGAATTTTGCGAGGGCAGAGTCTTATACTATAGCCTAGCCTGGTCTGAAACTTTTTATGAAGCCCAGACAGGGTTTGAACTTGAGACAGTCTTCCTGCTTCAGCCACCATGCTTGGCTGAATTGTATTCTGTTGACGACAGCGGAATAAATATGTTACATCCTTATTACTTAGTTATAGGTGTATTTGCTACATATGCCTTCATGATAAAAATCAGTCTTAATTTTAATTATAGAAAAATCAAATCTCTCTGTGAAGTCTTTGTTAATTTCAAGGGAAAGGAAAGTTGGTTCTGAAAGCCAGAATACCAAACATATACTAAGAAATGACTTTACTGTGTAGACTTGAATAAGGATGCCATTCCCACAATTCTAATTGCTTGTCATTATACTGATATTGATATTTAGATGGACAGGTTGTAAAGATTGCAAGTGTAAAGAAAAGGGGCTACCTAAAAAGGATCCCCTCATCTTTATATTACTGCAGTAATGTTAAACTTACAAGGATCTTCTATGTCCGTTATTGTATATAGTTCTCTTAAGAACCTCTTCATGGATGCCAGGATTGTAAGGGTTTCTCTTATCTCTGAGGAAACCAGACTCAAGAAATTCCCTGGTTTTTCTAATGTTACTCCTTCCATTAGGAGACAATCTAAGACATAGTTAATAAGAAAGAGCTAGCATTGTGTATCTTTTGACAGCTGGATTTTTGACCTTATTGAGAGGAGGGGGGTATTATCCTTAAGATATCTAAATTGAAAATACATAAAGTATAAATAGATGAGCAGAAGTGAGGAAATACCATCCCAAAGTAAAGACAGGGAATTGCTTATCTGCTCAACGCTAATGAATAACTGGAATTTATTACCCTAATAGGAGGTATGCTTCATCAAACACTTTTCATTAAAATCTGGATGCCATATGTACTGAAAACTCTACTTGTGTGTAACTCCTGTTTCTTGTCATGAAGACCAAGGAAGGTCTCTAAATAGAATATGTAAATTAATGTTAGTTTATTTATTATGCCAGTTAGTGAGTAATGCTGTGGACCTACTCTTATGATATAGTGCACCACAAATAGAATAAATCTTGCTTAAGAAATATTCAAGAGGTACTGTCTATTTTATTGGTAATACTTTACACAAGCTGTTGTTTATAACAATATCATCAAAATAGCCTTCCTTGGTAACATTAATAGTGGTTTTTTGTTGTTGTTGTTTTGATAGAGCATCATGATGTATCAAGGCGGTCTAAAATTCCTGATCTTCCTTCCTCAGTCTCCTTGATGCTAATGTATATAAACATACTGCGATTTTTGTCTTCCAGCTCAGAATTTTGTAAAAGCAATTGAAAGATTAAGATGAATAAACAATTGTTAATAGACATCTCTAACCATGCATGCTGATAGACATGTTTTCTTACTGAAGCTAGTATGAAAATCAGGACTTCCATACGATTCACTGGCCTACTTTTCCTCACTGTGGCCTTATAATAGGAGTCTTTCCTTTCCTTTCCTTTCCTGAATGCCTTTAAAATATTTTTATGTTTTATTTCCAAGTCTGCAGTTGATTAAAAATAGAACTGTAGGCCTATGTATATACCAGCCTTATTCCCTCTATACATTGCCCACAATCATTTGAATCTTCTGGAACTCTCCATCTGTGTATCACTGTAGCTTTCTGTCTCAACATACCCCCTTTACTGGGAGCTCATTTAGTTCTGAAAAGTGCTAGCTAAAGTCCTCAGTACACTGCTGTTGCTCCAATCTGCCTCCCATCTTTTACTTAGCTCCTTCACACCCTTCTGGAATTGGGAATGGTTTTCATAGTCCCTGGCTGTTTTCATAAAAAGTAACTTTCAGATCAGTAGGAAACTAACTATAAAGAAAAGTAACAGTCTGTTCTGATGACAGACACTCTTCACCAATGTTTTTAAGACCGTAGTTCAAGAATGTGATTCCTGAATGTGCACAGAACTTTTAGTCATGACTGAAACTTATAATTGGTGTTTTGGATTTCTGATATAAAACACATTTCTCATTTTGATTCATGCTAAAAATAATTTGAAAGTTACCAATTTATTATCCAATGTTAGGTGTTTTCTGAAGTGTGCTAGAGGGTTAACCATTAATATTTTCATGCTCACTTTCACCTATGTCTGTGTTGGAATTAAGAGCTGAGCAAACATAACAGTTTGGAAGGGAATAAGCATGTGTTATTAATGGTTAACCTACTTCTGAGGAACAGCTTGGCACATGAGCAGAGTTTACTCTATTGAACTAGATACATTTGGTTTCTATTCTAGTTTGCTTTCTGTTGCTATTATGAAATAGAGACCAAACATAATAACTAGCAGTATAAAGCAAATTATGTAGCTTTCTGGCCAGCGTGCAGGACTCACTCACAATCTCCACCCCTTCCAAAGGTCTTGGGTGACTCTACTTCTCCAGCTCTATGAGCCACAGCATACACAGCTTATCTCATAGGCTCAAGCCAACTCCCCTAACACACCTGCCACTGTCCATGAATTCATTCCATGGTCATGGCATTTCTAAGTATGCTGAGGTCTCCACTGCAACTGAGGCTTTGCTTCCATTAATGAACTTTCCTGGCCTAGTCATGAACTTCAACCCTATCAACTGATCCTTATGACTCTTTCATACCCTCAGAAACAGAACCATATGGAAGAATCTTACACATGACCAGGTCTGGCTGCTAACTTGAGATTCAGCCTTGGTCCCCCCGCACCACAGTATCTGTATTCCAACCATGGGGAAATACTTCCCAAAAATTTTGCCTCAAAAACGCTAGTCTTTTATTAATCATAACTGATTTTTTGGTTTCTGCTAACTAGCATTCATTGTCCCAGAAAACCATAGAATCTTTCACTTCCATGGATATTTAACTGAAAATATCACACAGGTAGTCCAGTAGAGTCTCTATGTCTCCTCACATGAATATCCCACGTAGAATGTTTTAGGGATTGTTTAACTTTGGGATTTGCTTTGACTTGATTGTAACTGTGCCCTGATTATTCCCTTTTCAATTAAGCGAAGAGTAACTTACTTTTTATCTTACAGGAGACCACAATTAAGAGACGCTGAATTTTAAAAAATACCTTGGGCTTTTAAAGTACTGAACTTTTTTAAAAGACTGGAACCTTTAAAGTTGGATTATATTTCATACGTGATGTTCAAAAGAGATCTTGGGGACTAGGAAAGGTTATGGTTTAAGTGTTATACTGTGCATCAAGTTGACAAGGGGGTGGACTTGCAGAAGCTAATCTTGTTCTTCAACTTGACATACCAAGGAAGAAGGAACTTAGATTGAAAGAGCTTCCTTTTCCTAATTGGTACGTGGGGATGTCTGTGAGGTATTTTCTTGATTGCTAACTTATGTAGGAGGGCCCTGTGGATGGTTTCATTCCTGGGCAGGCAAGCCTTGAATGTATAATAGAGGTAGCTGACTGTGAGTCCAGGACGTTAACCAATAAGCAGTGTTCCTCTATGTCTCTTTTTCCTTTCTTGCCTTGACTTTGCTTGAAGATGAACTGTAACCTGTAAATGGAAATAGACTCTTCGCTTCTCAAGCTGGTTTTGGTCATGGTGTTTATCACAGCAACAGGAGCAAACTAATGCATTTTTCATTCTGTTTCTATTTTGTCTTTAACTTGCTTTGGGTGAGTTACCTGAGTAGTTACCCAAGTCTTTGAACCTCAGCTCCTTCACCTGTGATACTGCTATTTATTCTATATGGTTGTTTTAGGATTAGGAAAGTGCATGTAAAACACTTAATATGGTGGTGCCTGAATTTAGATTAGGAAAGTGCATGTAAAACACTTAATATGGTGGTGTATTATAATGTCAATAGGAGAAAGCTGGTTTACCAGTAATATAGAAGCAATCAATTGAGATATTAAAGCAAGGTTTTGCTGAAGCAAATATGAACAGAGTAATTGATTTTAAAAATTGAAATATGGAGTGTCCTTTAAATCCAATTATACAGTGGTAGGTTACTTCCATAATATATAAGCCACTATTGAGCCAGTGGACATATCTTGCAGACAGGTAGCTATTGTGGCTCACAAGGTCCATAGCTGGGGGACATTGATGATTCTGTTTTTTTTTTTTTGTTTGTTTTTTGTTTTTTTGTTTTTTTTTTTTTTTTTGGTAACACAATCATACTCCATTTTGGGTGATTTTTTTTTTAAGAGAGAGAAAGAACATGAAGTTGGGTGGGAAGAGATATAAGGGAGTGTCTGGGAGGTGTTAGGGTAGGGAAAATAATATGATAAAATATTGTATGAAATTCTCAAAAAATAAATAAAAATATTTTTAAAAACATGAGATATTTAGGGAATTGGAAATGCATAGTCTGAACTGAAACGAGGAGATATTGTGATCTCTATGACCCAAAAAAATCAGGCATGAAGGAAGAAGTAATTGACCCCTGCAGAGGTCAAAACAACCAAATCTGACAACAAGGGATATCAGTTGGGTATAAAAGTGAGTTTTGTTTTATTTGCTGAACTTTATAAATACTATACCAAGTTAAGGAGCCAGCATGAAAGAGCACACATATTCTCTGATTTTGTTTTATGAAATGACCAGCCCGTGTGTGCGTCTACAGATTAGCACTTGCTTAGAAAAGAAGAGGCAATATCGAAGAAGGATAACAAAATGGAATAGGCTCCTTTGTAAGACAGTAAAAGTTGTATAAAATTAATTGTAGTGATAGTGACACAACCCTGTGAGCAGATTATAAACCACTGGATTGTGCTTTGAATTAGTTAATCCTATAGTACACGAATTTACCTTCTTAAAATCAAAAGCACTAGGAGTTCAATATGGGTAAAGGTAACAAAAGCCTTGGAACATTAACATAATCCTAGGTTGCTGGCCTCTCTGGAAAGTGTGATGGCCTTGGTAATAGAGGGTGAAGGCTGATGCTGGGCAGATGTCACCATGATTTTTTTCTTAAGCTTCTGCTGAATATTTTCCCTATTATTTCTCCCTTGATTGTATTTGATGAGTATTTCCCATCTTAGGAATTTTTGTTATTCTGAATTGGCTTTCTCTATTTATGAGAGAAATAAATAGTTCATCAAGTAACATAAACTAGTTTGGTAATGAGTAATAGCAAATACTTACAAAGACATGCTGTACATGAAAGAGACATTTGTACTAAAGAACAGAAAAATGAAAATAAATGTCTCATTTTTGCTTCTAATCTCCCCCATTATTATAATTAATGATCAATAGTGCAATACTTAATACACAGGAGATAACTAACTTTCCTACAAAAATAACCAGTTAGAAATGGGAAAAGAACACACAGGCACAGTTGGTAATGTATCCAAATTATTCAATGTTTTAACAAAAACAATTTTGGCAGCAAGGAGAATATACTGCGAAAGGAATTTGAGTTTAATTTATGTTTATCTAATGTTGATTATGTATAAGATACAAAATGAAGTGTTTTACCACAAGCTGACACAGAGTTTGGTGACATACAATACAAATATTTCAGTTGGAGATATTCTTGTGACATGTGGGTAGAACAGACCACAGAAATCACTGCTTTCTGCAATGCATGAATAATGAAAACTTGCCTCTTTTTGACACCTATGCCGTGTGGAGTCTAATCTGTAAGGAAGCTGATAACGGGAACCAAAACAAGAAGTAGGATGTATCTGGTTTGGGATTTGTTATCTTCATAAAGAGGAATCTCATTATGTGTCACTTCTTAGGTTGTTTTATCTTCAATTACGATGAATTATGCTCCACATTCTAAGTCAGGCAACCCAAAAGGAAAATAAATGAAGTACTGTTCCTTCATAAAATATTAGTTATGGTCATTTCTGAATCACAGAGAACTGCTTATTCTGTAGCTAACTGTAATACTAAATAAGTGCAGACAGAAGCTGTGAGGTCTGAACAGAGAGACCCTAATCTGTGATTATCTCATGGTGAGCAAGCCACTACCCAAGATGTTTCATGAACGTTGGGGAGCCTCTGTTGGCTAGATAGTCTCATCTCTTGTAACACTTTTTTAAGATCTAGAAGTCTATACTTCTGTGATACCACACTGTATTTCTTGAAAACTAATCAAGACAATAAAGTGCACATTGCTTTCTATCACATGTTAATTAAGTCCCTTTTATAATCAATTTACCTAATAAGAGTGTTAAGTATAATGTTTTAAGCCAAAAAAATGAAATAATAATTGAAGTTATTTCAGGTATCATTGCTAAGAGACCTAATATAAATGTAATACATATCCGTATCTAGTAAAAAAGCCTTAAGCCAAAGACGTTAGTACTGACACCTGTAAATGTACTAGAGAAAACTAGTTTACTCTTCTGTTTCAACCATATGTTGAAGTCTGTGATATGAATATTTTCTAAATATCTCTTTTCAGGATTAGGGAAGGATTTTTCCCCATTTCCAATTTCTTTTTAGAGACAAAAAACCTACATTAACAATAACACATGACATCTGAGCTGACTTACATTAAGTGTTTGTGCTGCTCAAGTTGTAGTTCCTTGATTTTTATGAGCTGATAGGTTTAAACAATTCCTTGAGACATTAAAACATATATTCCATATATAATGTGATATATGTCACAGGGAAAATCATATTCAAAAGTATGGACATATGGGTGGCTTGCCTTGTCTAATTAACCAGTCAGGATTTTAGTTTTGCTTCAATAATGGAGTATACATAGTTTCATCTGTGAGCTTATATCCAAAGAATTTAACAAATACATGGGACTGCTATACTCTGAGCTAGGTTCTAGACACATACAGACTATTTAAATACCAATGCCTGCACTGTCCTTAGACTGCTGTTAAATACAGGAATGAATTTCCACTCTTTTAATTTTTACAAGAGTTCTCAGTAGGCCAACCAATGACTTTTATCTCTCAGTGATATTTACTCTTTATATACCATGAATTCCAATGATATTTCAGTTTCTTATAATAGCTTTGGAATGTCTTGCTAATGGGGGAGAGGCCAAGTTATTTGTTTTATTCAGAGACGGCATCACAGAGATTTCATCTTACATGATTGACCCGGGAGCTAAAAGAGTGACCTTAAATAGATACCTACAAAATTGCTACCTAGATTTGAATTACATTTCTTCTTAATGAAAACATAAAAAACTCTTGCTTCAATTTTCCTGATTTCATGCATGATCCAGGCAGCCTTTGTGATGACTAAGCAAACTGGAGCTCGCTGAAAGGAGACAAGTGATAGGCAGAATGTGGAAGTCCTACAACTCCCTTATTTCCCTAAGACAGACCCAGACCATCTAAAACATCTGCTAGCCACATTGCTTCATCCTGATTTCACCCACTGTGCCCCTGAAAGACAGCTATGAAAGACAGCTATGGCAATGGTGTGTTAGAGAGCTAGAATATTATGAAATGATCTATTAATATATTGGCAGCCATGGTAGATGCTCGTATGGAACACTGGTACTCAAATGTGGGAGTTTACTCAACTGATCACTAAGGGTAGCCAATGGATATGTCGTGAATCCTATGCTGCTTTCTTATTTTTAACAGAAGGAATTGTGTGAACTTGAAACTATGTTCCAAGGTCAATTTTATATTTGCATAATTTTTATAGCTTGAAAGATATTGTTAATCATGCTATTAGTTCACATAATTCTTGCAACTTATGCAATTCTTATTTTACAAATAATTACACTGAAGCCTTCTCCATGACAATCATGTAAAAAACATGTGATTTACGTTCCTTCCCAATTATTCAATTGCTTCTGTGCGCTGCTATGGCCATACTAACATTAATTTTAATACTTACGCAAATTAAAGTATTCCACAATATTCTTTGTTCATTTTATATCTAAGGGCAAAGAAACTATGTCGATCTTAATAACAAAAAAATCTATAGCTGATAGAATATTTACAAGGACATACACCATCTTAAGTGCAACACACTTTAATTCAACTATCCTTCAGTGGTACTAATGTTACCCTTAATTTTAATGTGAGAAACAGGAATACTTTTAAATACTGCAGGATTAGTAAGTGGCAGAACCATGTTTAGAATTTAAAAATGACAGCCAAACTAACATTCTCTAAAGTATAACTTACTGTCCTTCCTTTTGCATCAAATAGACAAGCGTGTGAAAAGGCATCTATAACTCAATGCAGTGGTCGCGTCAGCAGGTATGTTCAGTAAGACACCTGGCACCTCCGGTACTTCCTTTTATAATCTGTCTCTGAGCTTAAGTTGTTCTCATAGCATGCCCCTCGGCTGATGCTCAAGGCATTGCCCTGCGGTCTAAGTGAAACAAAAAGCATTAGAAATACATCCACGCTCTTCTAGGCCAAAAGGAAGACATTTAATTTCTCTCCTCAGGAGACCAAACTGCAAGTGCACAAACTAATTAACCATTAGCTGCTGAAGGAGGAGACGAGGGAGACATGCACAATTATATCTTCCAATAAGACTCAGAGGGCTGCTTCCTTCCTCTTACAAAACAGCAGAATTGAATGTAAGAGGAAAGTCGGAAGAATTGAAAAGCCCGAATCTCACTGGAATGAATGAGAATAATCCTTACATGTATATACTGGCACAAAAAGAGACAAAACAGCCATTTAAATATCTCTCTCTCTCTCTCTCTCTCTCTCTCTCTCTCTCTCTCTCTCTCTCTCTCTCTCTCTCACTCGCTCACTTGGGGCTTTGAAGTATAAACAGAAAAACAACTTTAATTTGTAATTATCAGAGTACATATATCAGAGTACAAAAGCTTATGTTTTAAAATCACACAAGTATTAAATTGTGTCCTAGTTAACTTGATAGAATTGATGTTGCAAATTATTTTTCTAAACTGAATAAATTAATCTTTTCACTGGTCCCTGCCATAGAACCCTCAATGAAGAAACTGGCATTGCTTGGGTTTCCGTGGTTGTTACAGTTGGGAACTCAGAGATTCTCCAGTTTATGATTTTCTTGTAAAACAGACCAAAGGATGATATTTTGTATGAGTTTCCACTGTACATAATTGTGTACAATGAAAAAAACAAGCAGTGTTTTAAATATTTTTGTACAATCTGAGGGCTTTACATCCTTATGATCTAATAGAACCATCCCTGCCATACTTGGTTTCATTCTGAAAATTTTAATTTCTAAACATAAATGCGTTAATATATAATATGGGGTATGACTACAGAAGTCAGCTGAAATGACTTATTAGTGTACATTTTTGCCCTGTAACTCATAGAGCTATTTTATCCCTAGTAATGACTGAATTCAATATCATCACTGTCATAGCTTCTCAGGCTTTCCCAACTTTATGCCCAGTTCCACTTCCCTGAGTGGATCTTACTCCCAACCTACTACTCTGTCTTTTGTATATTCAATGTCCATGCTTTCTTAAGAGTTGCTTGTGTCATTCAGTTGAGGAGGTCCAAGGCCCTCCTCCCTGCACCAAAGCTGTGCAAACTTTCTCACCATAGGCACTAGGTTCCAAAAAGCCTCCTCATGCACTAGGGACAGGTCCCGGTCCCACTGCCTGGGGGCCTCACCAGGCTCTGCTGACTCCCCATGGGAGACCTTGCCTTAGAGAAGATGGGAATGGGAGGTGGGTTGGGGGGAAGGCTGGGGGGTGGGAGGAGGGAGGACAGGGGAATCCGTAGTTGACATGTAAAGTGAATAGAAAATCTCTTAATAAAAAGAGTTGCTTGTGTCAAACAAAACACCTCCCATGCTAGAGGACCTGCCCTCATCAAAGCAAATTTGTGCTCTGTGTCAAACTAATGTAAAAATGGTGTCCTGACAGATTAACAATGGCCTCTAATTTTCTCCATCATCTGACTTCTACATATCTGTATTGCATGACTATAAAACCATAAATGATTGAATGTCTCTCCAATATCAGAAAGTTCAGAAAACAGTGGTAGATAGTCTTCTTGTTAGACATTGTTTAAAAAATATTACATAGCAAGCTGGGCGGTGGTGGCGCACGCCTTTAATCCCAGTACTTGGGAGGTAGAGGTAGGTGGATCTCTGTGAGTTCGAGGCCAGCCTGGGCTACAGAGTGAGTTCCAGGAAAGGCGCAAAGCTACAGAGTGAAACCCTGTCTCAAAAAAAACCAAAAAAAAAAAAAATTTACATAGCAAATCACGTAAGTCTATGGCCACAATTTTGATGTATGGTGGTGATATTATAGAACAGTGGTTCTCAATCTTCCTAATGATGTGACCCTTTAATACAGTTCCTATTATTTTGGTGACCCCTAAACATAAAATTATTTCCCTGCTACTCCGTAACTGTAATTTTGCTACTGTTATGAATTGTAATGTAAATATCTGATATACAGGATATCTGATATGCGACCTCCAAAGGGGTGGCCACCCACAGGTTCAGAACCACTGCTGTAGACTGTTGGCAATATAGCACATTTATTTTAAGAACAGCATCATCTGTATGGAAATATGCACCCTAACCAGGGAAAGAAAATGATCTGAGATTTACTGAGCATCTTGTACCTCAATTTGTCTAATGCCACACAAGAAGGAAGTAGCGAAATCTGTGATCTTTTAAATTTATTTTAGATTTACTTATTTTATCATAGTGTTGAAGTATTTTGCCTGCATGTATGTATGTGCTCCACATGTACACGGTGAGGGTAGAGGTCAGAAGTGGATATTGGATTCCCTGGAACTGAAGTTGCAGATGTTTTTGAACCACCATGTGAGTTCTGGGAACTCAGGTCTTCTGCAATCCCAGCATGAGCTACCTCTCTAGACCGGAAGACTGATCTTGACATGGGCACACAGTAGCCTCCCCAAGCAAGAACTAACTCCACCTGCAATAAGCACTAGAGATCTATATTCTGCTCTTTCAGTTTTCTTATATTGTACAGCTGTGATTAAATGAATATTATTCTGAACCAGGTATACAATAGCAGCATGTTTCATCTTATAACCGTGTAGGCTGCTCAAAGTGAAATAAATGGAGACTTTGTAAATATTGAAGCTTATTCTCTATTGTTTATTTTTAATTTTAGCCCTAGATGGTTCATATATTATTGTGATTTCAGCTTGTCTCTGCCTGGTACACACTCAATTTACATCTCTGGTATTTTCTGCATTACCTCTATCCTACATTTTTTTCTATTATTTTAAATAATTATTCTGATATCCTTCATTACTGAATTGTTTCTTGCTCTGAGCTCACTATCCTTGGACCATGCCTTTTCTCACTCAGGTTTGGGACCTTGGTGCTGCCCTTCAGTTTCCCTCTTCCTAGACATCTATCCTATCACCTCATGCTATCAGATGTTCATTTCAAATGATCCTTCATTTCTACTACATTAATTTATCTCAATAATTTCAGTTCTGATTTTTGATCTCATAAACCTATACGAATTCATTTTCTTCATAAAAAATTATCAACAAAACTGGAATTATTTTACTATTATCCAAATTCTAATTTTCTGACTTACAAGTGTTGCTGCAAGTTTTATGTTAGATGTTTCAATTTTTAAAAAAAAATTACTTGTACCTTATATTTTATACCAAACAAAATAGAATTATTATGTATGACTGTGAATGTATTTAATATAAATTATATTTTTAATATGTATATTTCTGCAACTTACTTTTCTCATACATATTGTTATTATGCATATAAATACTTCAGTCCATACTTGCATATATCAAATGAACATCATGTACATTACATAAGCTCCTTACCTTTCTTTATGCATGTGTTATTTAGGTTTGCTCTTTTTTTCTGTTACAATAACATGAATGCTCTTGTATAAATACTCTTGTAGTTAGTATTTTGTTATCTAAGACTTAATTATAGATTGCATGTTATGGATAGTTTCGGTTTTCACATTTCTTTTTTTTTTTTTTTTTTTTTTTTTTTGGTTTTTCGAGACAGGGTTTCTCTGTGTAGCTTTGCGCCTTTCCTGGAACTCACTTGGTAGTCCAGGCTGGCCTCGAACTCACAGAGATCCGCCTGGCTCTGCCTCCCGAGTGCTGGGATTAAAGGTGTGCGCCACCACCGCCCGGCGGTTTTCACATTTCTTATATAAAACTTACGCTAATACTCTATTACCTATAGATTTGAGTGTTTTAATATGACTTCATATGTTCCCTCAATGTCTATGTCCATCACTCCCTATTCCTACCCCTACTCACACTTTTCTCAGCATGATTGGTGAATGGTATGTCATTGTGATAACTTTCATTTTTCTTACTAAGTTCAGCATTGACCATCTTTTTCTTTTTCTACTTCTGTTGCTTTGTATATCTCTTACTCTGCCATACCTGTTATGTTAGTTGAGGAAATTACTAGCTCTTTTCCTGTACTATATGCTGCAAATATCTTCTCTAGGTGGATGCTAACTAAACCTCTTCACCCAACTTACAAGCTGTAGCTCTAACTTACATGGAGTTAGAAACCAGGGTAGATTAGAAGGCCAAGATGGAGATGGTTAAAGAGAGGACTAGAGGACTAGGAACAAAGGGCCTTTTTGTTTGAGGCAGAAATTCATAGAAAGGAGTCTACACTCCCAAGCCAGCACTGTGCAACATCTCTGGCTTTGATAACTAGCCCCTAGAACTCACTGAATGGAAAGAGATTGGAAGATTAAGCAATTGAGAGCAGTGATTGCAGAAAATGACCAGGTCTGTTAAACTCCTTGGGTCTTCCATTACATACTTAGTGGCATTTTCTCACTCCCACACTGCAATAGAAAGGAGGCAGAGAGGTGTATGCTGCCATTCTCTGCTATTCCCAGGAGCATCTTCTGTAATGCTTGTATAATGAAAGGCAATGGATAAGAAAGTTTCTCTTACCTCGAGTGCCATGTGTTTGAATGAATTTGAAACTCACTAATTGCAAGGGCAGGGAGTCAATAATGACATTGGCTTCATAAATGTAATGGTTCCAAAGATACAGAAAGACTCCGGATTGGTATCTTCATCTCAAATGAATACTAGTCATACATGCTCAATTGCTTTGTCATCTACCCTCGGTGTTAATATTCTTCCCTTCCAACCTGTACCTTTCTTAGTCTTCCCCCATCAGGACATTTCTAGCTTGAGCCAGAATCTTGTCACTAATTTTTCTACTGGTAGTTCATTTCTTTTGCTGAAAAACTGTAGCTCACCCATTGTTAGACCTATCCACAACAAATTAATCTGATCAACTCTTGCTGTGCCTCTTACTATCACTCCAGTAAGAATACTGTGTTCTCTCCTTTGGCTCACTGAAGCAGGCTCCATCCTGGCTGATGCACTCTTGTCTCTGCTCTTTATTCCCAATGCAGTATCTACAATGAGCCAGAAAGAGCAGGGCCTAGATTAAGGTAGCCCTCTCCCTATATACTTATCTAAGAGAGAAAAGGTAGACAAGGAAACATCAGATTCTCTCATTGTCTGTCTGACTTCACTGCCCACCATTTCCTTTCCTTACCTCACTGATCTTCAGCTATACTACCTCCTTGGTGGCATGTTCCCTACACAGGGCTTTAGGATAGCAACTCTTTATTGCATACTATGTCACAGTGAAACTTCCAGCCAACCCATCTCAAATATCCACCTTCTTACATATCACCATCCCGATATGCCACGACACTTTGTAATATTTAACTCATTCTCATTTTAAGCTTTTTAATTGTTTATGTCCTCCTGTGAGAATGTAGACTATAAGGGGTGTGGTGATATTTTGTGTATGCTCAAACAAATAAAGTTTGCTTGAAGATCAGAGGGCAATGCCAGCCACTAGTTAGCCATAGAGGTCAGGCAGTGGTGGCACACACCTTTAATCTCAACACTAGAGAGGTTGAGACAGGAAGTGATATGGCTGGGCAGAGAAAAGGAATATAAGGCAGGAGGAGACAGGAACTCCTCTCCCTTTAAGGCTAAGGATTCAGTAGAAGTAAGAAATCTTTCTAGTGGCTGGCTGCTCTGCTTCTCTGATCTTTCAGCATTTACCCCAATATCTGGCTCAGGTCTTTTTTATTAAGACCAATTAAGATTTGAGCTACAAAGGGGAAATGATTTTTGTTTGTTTTTCTCACAGACACATCTAGGGCTAATTATACTGTCTGACAATTAGGGAGTTCAAAAAAATTTATGAAAACTATGAAAGAATGAATGAATGAATGAATGAATTATTGTCAATCCCATTATGGCATGAAGTATGGGCCCTACATCATTATCTTTTTTTTTTAATATTTTCATTGTTTCCAAATGGAACTTTTTAAAAAGAATTTTTTTCTTTTTCTTTTTTCCATTTATTGAAAATCAATTCTTTTCTCATACAATATACCATGATTAGAATTTCTGCTCCCTCTACTCCTCCCAGTTTCTCCCCACATCCCCTCATCTCCAGATTCACTCCCTTTCTGTCTAACCATTTTTACTGTAGTAATAATAAAATTATAAAGCTGGTTATAGTAACTATTTTTTTAGGTTTTTTTTTTAAATTTACGTGTATGGGTAATTTGTTTACAAACATGTCTGTTTACAATGTACATGCTTGGTACTCCCTGGGACTGGAGTTGTAGACAGCTAGGAGCCTCCATGTGGGTGCCGGGAATAGTCCTGACTTCCCTGGAAGAGCAGTTAGTGCTCTTAACTTCTGAGTCATCTCTTTAGCTCCTCAAATAGAATTTCTTTTCACTAATACTTTGAAAATAGGAAATATTGTGTTGACATTGTGGTTGGATATTTATTTTGGTGCCAAATTTACAAACATTAACATTTATTTTTGCATAAATTTCTTCACACAATGCCAAAGCCATTTGAAATGTGGAATTTGTAAGTAGATTGGTGTTAGGACATTCGTAAAATTACATTTAACTTTGGCCACTAATGAAATCATTTAAGTTGTCTAGAACTGTGGCTCTTAATCTTTATGGTCATGAATCCACTGAGAATCTGTTGAAAGCTTTTATGTGTACTTTCATGTCACTTCAGAACAGGATGGGAAGTGTTTTGTAGATGTAAATATAATACAAAGAGTTTTCAAGTAAACAAATCAGACAGCAGAGCCTGAGAAAAGGTGGAGAAAGGTGGTGCCGTAAACGATAGGGTTAATATAAAAACATGAATCTGAAAGCATTGTAGAATCATTTGGAATGGGCCCAAGTTCAATTGCTAGCCATCTCATTACCCAGGGCATTATAGCATTCAATATTAATGAAATAAGAATAATGAAAATTCTTTATGTGTTTTTGTAAAAATCCTGCTGCCATTTTTATTGTAGTTATAATAAAATTATAAAGCATGTTATGGTAGCATTTTTAAAAAAATAAAATGTAATTTTACTGATGTAGAACTATTGTCAGTATAGGAAGACAGATGGATGTAAAAAATAAAATTTCAAAAACAGACCTGGTTATGTCAAAAATATGCTAAAGTTAGGATATTAATTTTATCTGGCAAAGTGCAGCTAAATTAACAGATATTTCTAGAATAAACGGAAAATTATTACCAAACTAAATATTTTTGTTTCCTACCTTACAATGAGTAACAAAGTTAATTTCACCAAGTTAAAATTTTAAAGTAAAAGCAAAATCATAAAACAGAAGTAGTAAGCATATTTATTAAAACTTGCAACATGGAAGGCTCTCCTAGGCATAGTGCTGAAGAATACCATTCAGCACTTGAATAAGCCTATTCAAGGGAATACAAGCAGCCTTGATCCCTCAATTACTCCAAGTGTCTATATGTCAAAAACACAAACAATAAGACAACAAATAGAAAAAAGTTCTAAAGTATCTATTAAATGGTTGTATATGTATGTATAAAGAGAAAGACTAAAATATTTCTAAAGAAACATTACAAACCATGAAAATATGAATGGCATGATAGATAAAATTAAGCAAAATGGCATAAAGTTGTTTTAGAGAGAAACTCAAATGTTGACAAGAATGGTAAGATTCTGCTATCTCACTAATTAAATAAAATTAGAGTAAAATATTGAGATGCAATTGATATAGAAAAATAATATTTACTTTACTATGAAAGTTAAGAAATTTTTGTCATATACTGTTATGGTGTTCACTATTAATTCAAAATTCCAAGAAATTGATTTAACATTTGTACAAAAGGTCTGAAAACTGCACCAATTTGAGCAAGCTATTATTTCACAGACATAATTTATCAATTATGTAAACACAGGTGCAATCTATGTCATCCATTTTTTCTCCTGCTTCAACTAATAAAATATTTCATTTGTTTAGGAAATAGAGATGAGGACACGATTGTCATCAGTAATTATGGGTGCCTGATATCACAAGTGATTTAAATAATTTTCTACTTGTGTGTTTATGTTTTGACCAGAAGCCGTGGCTGGACATTACACTCTGAGGGCTATTTTTGAATCACAGTGTGCTTCATGAATGCATTAAAAATATGGCAGCTAAGAAGAATAAAGCAGATTTTAGTAAGTACAATGACTTAAGCAGGATCAGTGGATAAATTCTTATCCCTTCCTATCAGTGCCAGGCTTCCTAATAGTTCACAGTGCCCCTGACTTTAGTCTACAGAGCCTATATGATACAGCATAGCAGCAATTTTCTCTGGACTCTAAAAGCTTGAATTCTGTTTCCATCTCAGATAGTAATGTGATGCATTAAAACTCTCTCTTCAGTTATACCCACACAATTTGTAGATATTTATTTTTTTTTTGTTAGTGTAATGGAATACTCAGAGACATTGAAAATAAAGTAATTCATGGTAAACAGCTGAACATTGGATGTAAAAACAGAAATTTTGATAAAACCATACAAATAGTTTTGTGAAGAATTTCAAGCTTAGTATTCATTCAGAAAAGACTTTATAACCTGTGATTTCTGAAGTTAAAAAAAAAAAACCAAAACTGAACATGATCAAATAAAGCACATCACTCTGAAAGAAAAGGCTTGGAATTCTTGAAGCATCTTGAATGATTACACATTTCCTGATTTGCTGTGCTAGGATTAAAAAAAAAAAAAAGGAGCAGGGCCAATATATGGTAGGTTCAAGAATTTTGGTCCGAGGGCTAGAGAGACTTCCAAATTTGGTTCCTAGAACCTATACTACACAATTCACAACAGTCTGTAACTCTAGCTTCAAGCCATCCAATAATCACTTATGGCCTCTACAGAAACCTTCACACATACACACACACACACACACACACACACACAGAGAGAGAGAGAGAGAGAGAGAGAGAGAGAGAGAGAGAGAGAGAGAGAGAGAGAGAGAGAGAGAGACCATTAAAAAATAAAATAAAGCAAAACAAACAAAAAACTCAGTTCATGTCTGGACCTGCACACACTTAATCACGTGATCTCATTTTTTTTTTTGTGTATCAGTTATCCCTAAAATGAGGATAATAGTAAGTTTGTATGTGTTGTATAATACAAAATAAGATAATGTGTGACATCTGAAAATACCATGTTTTAAAAGGTGATGATAAATAATGATTTGATAAACAATTAAATGAGGTTGTTAAATAAATAGAATAGAATCCATGGGTGGACTAGGGGTGGGGAGGGCAGAAACAGGAGGATCAGGTGGATGGAGGCAGGGATATGGGTTGAGGGAGGTAATGAGGGGAGAGCCGGCTAGATTAAGGGGCATTTGAGGGGTGGTATGGCAACCTAGTGCAGTGGAAACTTCCTTAAAATATATGAAGGTGATCCTAATGAAGTCTCCAAATAATGAAGAAGACAAAATCCTAACTGGACATCTCATGCCACAAAACAAAGCTTCCAGTTTTGGGACTGGTTTATGTCCAATAGATTTGAGGGCCAAAGGAATTAGCTGGAAACAACCCAGGCTGTTGCTAAGATAATAGGTTGCTCTCCACAAACTTACAGCAAGGCCCCATTGCTAATGGTAACTCCCACACGACGAACTGAACATGGAGAGGGTGAGCTGACGCCTACATAGAGCCTTCACACCTGCGCTCTTGTGTCTTTGGTAATGAAAGATACTCTACAGGCTACCGAAAGAGAAGTGGAAACATGAACCCAGACATGATCCCTTTGTTCTACAGTGCTGTCACGATTGCAAGATGGTAGTAAAATAGTGACACAAAGTTAGGTGTCAGGTCACCAAGCAATGTCTGCTTTGACTTACGGCCCACTCCAGGAGATGGACCCGGTACCCAACACTGCCTGGGTGACCAAGAACCAGAGACTAGACAGCCCAGAGATCTAGGATCAAACTAAATACTACTGGAAACAAACGAAGAATCAAAACCACAAAGTAGAGAGACAATGATTCCTAATGATATTCTGCTATACTGATGCTTTATTCAGTCATCATCAGAGAAGCTTCCTGCTGTAGCAGATGGGAACAAATACAGAAACCCCCAGCCAGACATTACACCCAGAGAGACAGACCCGGCAACACTCAGCCCTAAATGTGATGTTTCCATCAAATCCCCAAATCCCTTCCTTCAGAACTCAGGGAGCCTAGTGGAAGAGGAGGGAGAAAGAGTGTAAGAGCCAGAGGAGATGAGGGACACAAGGCTAACAAGGCCCAGCAAACCAACTGAGAAAAGTTCATATGAACTTACAGAGAACAAAACAGCGGGCACAGGGCCTCCACGGGTCTGCATCAGATCCTTTGTGTCTATGTTATGGCTTCAGTTTAGTGTTTTTATGGGACTCCTAAGTGTATGAACAATTGGGTCTTTGATTCTTGTGCCTCCTTTGGGGGTTCTTTCCCTTTGGTTTGCCTTGTCCATCTTAGAAGCAACTACTTTTGTTTTCTCTTTATGGCATTTGATTATGTTATGTTATGTTTTTATGTTTTAGAAACCTATTCTCTACTAATGAGAGACAGAAAGGGAGTGGATCTTTATGGAGAGGAGGTGTGTGTGTGTGGGGGGAACTCAGGCAGTATAGGGAGAGCAAACTATAGTGAGGATACATTGTATGAGAAAAGAAGCTATTTTTCAATAAAGGAAGGGAGAATCCTCCCAGAAGATTGAAAATCAAAATGTGTTGAATATTTCCTAGACACAGCAAGCTTCCATTCATGCAGTAAGCCACTTTCGAGAATAATAGCCTGCTGGATAGAAACATAACTAGTGTAGCAGTACACACACATAAGATAATGTAGATCAATTAAGTGACAAATAATAGAACAATTGGAGTTTGGACACAATAGTAGTAATTAAGGTATCTTTGAGAGGAAGGTTGAAAATAAGTCCTGGGGGATACAACTACCCATTCAATTTACCTGAAAGAAGGTAGGAGGCCCATGGAGATGGGAAACTGCTTGCACAGCAAACGTGAACACTTAAATCCAAGAACTCAGGTTAAAAAGTTGGCCATGGTTCATAATCTGACCTCTGAGGAGAAGAAAACAGAGGGATTCCTGGGGTTTGCTGACTAGGCAGCCTGAATGAATAGGTGAGCTTCAGCTATCAGAGACCTTCACAAAACACAAGATGAACAACATCTGAAAAATGACACCTCAATTTTTTTACTTGCCTTCTCATACATCAAATACACATATACTGCATGCACACACACACAAACACATGTATATGCACATATACACATTCACACACAGAGACTTCTCCAAATGTACATTTAAAAACAAGGAAAGTAAGAGTACAAGATGCTTAACTACAATTTAGTCAATGCACAACCAAGTTTTCTCATCAAAAGTTGGTGCAGTAGTCTTTCTCTGAGTCCTGATGGGAAAATGAGTCCATTTATGATTCCGTTTTACTGCTGTCACTGTTTTAAATTTTAGTTTCATTTGTATAATGTGTTAAATTCAAAATATGCAAGTAGAATAATATACAAAGGACTCTCTGCTCCTTACTCATCTTGAAAACACTTATTAATATCCTGGTGTGATTATTATGTGATGTCTTGATTAATATGTTACTGCTATACCTAGTTCTTTGCGTTGATCAAATATGAATGTGTAGTTGAGGACATCCATGAATACATGGTTTTTTTTGTTTTGTTTTGTTTTGTTTTGCACTGAATGCCCCAAAAAGACCTTCTGAGTTTTGTTCTTCACTGCCTACTGGAATACGAAAGGATTAAAGGATTTGATTCAAAATAAAATGTCTCCGAGAAATTGGAAAACTCTTGCAAAGTAATCTATAAAAAGTTGAAATATAATAAAAACACAGAAGAAAAGTACATAGCTTCATTGGTGTTTAACAAGTGAATATGGCACACTGGCCAGGAACTTACATCCTGCTGGTGTAGATATGACCCTCCCCATGCATGACCACTATAAAATCGAGTTCCCTGAGATCCACAAAAACAGACAAACAATATGGGCATTTTTTGTCACTTGTTATAACTCCTTAGCTTGTATGACACTATATTAGGAAAATCATCATGTGTTTATTATTATTATATATTCTTCCATAATATTTATTTAAAAATATTCCTAGTTTGATTCTAAACTTTAGTTACTACAATAAATGTATATTTGAAGTTTTTGAATTTTTAAATACTGATTGTAAACTTCTGAGAAATCTCTTTTGGAGCACATGTATTTATTTATAGTAGGTAGACTTGGTCAAACAGTTTTCCAAAGTGTACACAAAAATGCTAGCCATTATTCTGGGTCTGTAACTATTATATTTGTATTTAATTAGAAAATCTCTGAACACTAGTGGAAGCTAAGATAATGAGCATTGTCCCTCAGGGGCATTTGGAGAGCCTTCATGGTGAAGCGCCTAATCAAATTACTTCACCAGTTAATAAAGTGAATTCTTTGTCAGTTCTGAATATGGCCTTGAACTCTACTTCAGTTTGCATGGAACCATGACTGTGTTAAGACATCTGCAATTAGCTTAATTTGATATTGAAAAATGCATGTTTGGTTGTTGTATCTCCATTTCTTGACAAATGTCTCTTAAAAATTTTTTGTATTCCCACAGTGAACCATGAGTTCTGAGCCAGAACCCAAAGAATGTCTTAGGAAGTATAAAAAATAAGTAAATAAAAAAAAAATCACAAAGCCAAACAGTTTATCCAAATAAACTCTTAAATCTAGAGAGACAAAATTATTGGCCTCCATCTGCATTCTGTTCTACTTAGTGTGTAGAAGCAAATGAAAGCTTTCAGCGTGGTTTTAAAGTAAAGACATTGTTTTCTTGGCTTGTCTACGTATAATGTAAATGCATTTCTGATGCCACTGTGGCACTAACCCCAAAGCCTGTTTCATGAAGCTTATTACTAGAGCTAAAAGAACACTTTGCCACATATGGAAATCCATGGCGGGCAACAATACTCTCTTTTCAGCATCATTTGATTTTTTTTTTTTATTTTTACTTGAGTGTAAGTTTAGAAGGTATGAACTCCCTATGCTGGATAAAAGACATGGATTCTAGCCAGATTTCATGATAATTAAACTGGTCAACTGACTCTAAGACATTAATAGCTGGTGTTTTAATCACTAATGAGATCGTCAAGATAGTCAGTTTCTATAATCTGGGAGATAGACCAAAAACATGGGCTCATTATTTCTTTCATTGTAAATCATTTCATCAGAGAGCAATCCTTCTATATCAGTACTGTCACTCTACAGGCTGCTGATAACCGGTGGCAGGTAAAGAACACTGTGCTACCAGTGAGACACCTATGTATAGAGGAAAGTGCCCATCTAGTCTGAATGCTATTAGCAAAACACAGACAGAATGCAGACCTAATAAAGGTTTTTTGAACACTAATATTCAGGCCCATGTAAATTCCAACTGACAAATACATAAATAAGAAGAGTAGCTATGGAGGGCTGGAGAGATGGCTCAGAGGTTAAGAGCACTGGCTGTTCTTCCAGAGGTCCTGAGTTCAATTCCCAGCAACCACATGGTGGTTCAAAACAGTCTGTAATTAAATCTGGTGCCCTCTTATGGCCTGCATGGATACATGCAGGCAGAACACTGCATAACAAATCTTTAAAAAATCTAAAAGAGTAGCTTTTTTATGGAAATATTTGGAATGTAGTTCGTTAAAGAATTTGCAAGCCACATTGCCATATTTTTTTTGTTAAGTCTCTGTGTTCCTGAAATTAATGTTCTGGATTAATGGATGTGCAACACAGTTCACTGTCATTATTTGCTAGTCATGATTTTCACTTGATATAACTTCATGAAAAGCACAGGAAGTTTGCCATGGCTAGCATCAGAAAATGCACTGTTCATAAGAACTCTATGAGATCTAGTTGTATACAGATATTTTTTTAAGAAATGCTTTAAAGCAATAGACAGTACAAGAGAAAAGTTTTGTTTATTTCAATTGCACCAAAGGCAGGGGTGCTTTCCAGTGACTGGGAAATAGTGAATAATGGAGAGGGAGTTTTAAATGGGGAGAGTAGGAAGGTAGGGAAGAGTAGAGGACTAGGAGAGGTGTAACTTACTTGAAAGATGTTTAAAAAGCCTTATGGAAACATACTATTTTATAAGCATGTATTTCCTGATGATCAACAGAACTTAATGAATATGAGTTTAATTGGACTTATTTCAATATGAAATTGAAATAGGTGATTCTATTCATCCCAGAAACCACAGGTCACCACATGAAAGGTAGCCAGAAGGGTATAGCTTCCTTGACATCACCAAATTGATTTTTCCATGTTTTTGTTGTGTAGTTTTTATAATATTATGGGGTGTTAATGTAGACTGCTTGGGGAAAAGATGTCACCAATAGTCTAACACAGCTGTGAACGCTGCGTGCTACAATATTGACCAACCTTGAAAGATATATCCATAGGTGCAACAGTAGTATGATTCTATGGGGTGACCAAGTACTTTCTGATTGTACTTAAGGCCTGCTCCACAGGAGGAAACACATATCTGGTACTGAAAATCTGGTCAGAAATCCATTGTCAGGGAGCTCACAGGCCAAGAAATGAACCTATTACTATTGTACTTTCAAATGGGGACATGGTATCTAGTTGCCATTATCTCTCTGCCTATAGATTAGTGCAGTACTCAGACCTCATCAGAGAAGTTTCTTCAAGCATTGTATGGTGATTAGCGTATAAACTCACAACTGTTCAAAGTATAGAAATTAGGTGTCAGTGGACTTCTCAGCCACAAATAGGATATCTGTATCACACTCCCACAAACCAAAGTTCAAGAATGACTTCAAGAATTCTAATGTCCAGGGGCCAAAGAGGACAATAGTGAAGTAGTGTCTCTCCTTGATGTGACATTGTTGATGCACTCACGAACTCACAGCGACTGTGGCCGTTTGCCCAACACCTGAACAAGATAAGCCAATCAACCCTCCAGCAAAGAGGTGGAAAGGGACCACAGCCCTCATTCTCTACCTGAGAAGTCATTAGAGTGCAATGTTTCTGAGGGAGGGAAGCTCAGTGTTGTTTAAGAGTCATACACACTCCAGTGGACAGGCACATGCCCAGAATCCTATGGGCACCACAATTTGGACTCAATGGCTTATTAAAGAAATAAGAGAACACAATGTTGGGGAGGCAGAGAGGTGGTTGTGAATCTGGGAAGTACTAGGGGAGGAATTATGGGGTACAAATATGCTCAAAACACATTATAGAACTTTATGGTATTAGGGAATTAATAAAATATTTTAAAAATAAAGACAAAAGCCTAGATGGAATGTAAGGAAAATATTATAAATTATTGACCAAATTAATAGTCAATCAAAGAGAAATGAGTGTAGTGACTATTTGTAACTTACATCAGCAATTGTAAGACATAATATCTGTTAACAGAGTATGTGCCTCACTGCAGCACATAAAACATCATATTGAAATTAATCACTTACACTGTACTCAACTGAGGAAAATTTGAGCATATTTTGAACCAGGACAGGTTTTCAAGTTTTTTTGCATTGTTAGTGTTCAGTCAATGCTGCTGAGTGCCAACAAATGGAAACCTTTAGTATCTATTAAATTGGAATGCCATTTAAAAGTATTTTATCATAAGAAATACTGTTCAGTAAATAGAAACTAATGCTTTCTCATTGAGCTGAGGATAGGGTGAATGGAAGAGGCTAATATACCTTATAATAGAGACTTGAGCTCATTATAATTCCCCATATTGTGGTTCTCATCAGATGTATAATAGAGAATATAGTAAACTTCTATCAATATCTTCATAGACCCATTCTCTGACATTGAAGAATCTTCCTTTCGTATCCCACCATGGCATCAGCATGAGCAAGAAGCTCCCATGACCTCCATTCTTTCTTCATTGGGGACAATAAGCAGATCCTCTAAACATATATATTGGGTGAAAACATTCAATTTCTCATGACTCACATCCCAGGAATTGAGATAAATTTAATCTGTTTAAATGAAACTGAAGGAACTGATAAGCAATAAAAATTACAAAACAAAAATATCAATAAATCAACAAGATGCCAACCCAGTAAGTTATAGTCTGCATGCCCACAGAATGGTTAAGTAGTGGGATACAGGGTCTTTTATCTAATTGTGAAGTTAGATACAGTTTCTTTCTGGATTTAGGATGACTCAGTTTTCACAGTCCCAAGGAATGGAAAAAAAATCACATAATATAAGGGAAAAGTAGAGATTGGCTTGGTTCCTGAGACCAAGTAAATAAAGGACAATGATACCGATAAATGCCCAGTTACAGAAAGGAATTCGAAGGAGGGGATATAGCTTCTCCACCACACCAACTTGATTTTCCCATGTCTTATGACCAATGTACTTGGCGTATTCAGCAATAGGGTCTATCTAACCATCAAGTTGTGGTATATACAATCAAGAGCAATGACCACAGCCTGTAAAACATGTTTCTAATGCTGTTTTCCTTAAAACTGTACTTAATTTAAGCATAAACATAGCCATGGTTTTTCTTTTTTCTTTTTCTTTTCTTTTTTTTTTTTTTTTTTGAGATATGGTTTCTCTGTGTAGCTTTGGTGCCTTTCCTGGAACTCACTCTGTAGCCCAGGCTGGTCTTGAACTCACAGAGATCCACCTGCCTCTGCCTCCTGAGTGCTGGGATTAAAGGCATATGCCACCACTGTCCAGCTTATAGCCATGTTTTTAAGAACACCTTTGCATAGGTCTATTTTGGGTTGCTCATATTATTAATTTGTCAAAAATGCAATAAAGTGTTGAGGAACTTCATCAGTATATTTATTTTATTCAACATTGTGTCTCATGTTTTATAAAGATGATTTTAAAATGACTGGTATTTGAGATCATTAATCTAATCAGTAAATTCCAATAGGTTAATTTCAATTAAAATATTGAAACCCATCATTTATCAATCACTTACCACCAAACATATATGTAAAGGCTGTGGACTACAAAGACAATATAACAAAACTGGCCTCTACCTTCCATGCAGGAATTGGTTTTCAACCCTCTGTTTATGAAGGTTATGAAATAGATAAACAAATAAAAAATAAAATAAGATGCTTGCACCTCAGGAGTGTAAGAGAAAGATGAAGGAAGCAAAAAGTCATGATTTTTTAAAAAAGAATTAGGATAACTCAGTTAAACTACTTGTTTCTGCTACACTGATGTTCTAGCCAGCTACAGGAGTGTGCATAATACTTTCCTTTCTTTCTTTTTCTTTCTTTCTTCTTTCTTTCTTTCTTTCTTTCTTTCTTTCTTTCTTCTTTCTTTCTTTCTTCTTTCTTTCTTTCTTTCTTTCTTTCTTTCTTTCTTTCTTTCTTTCTTTCTTTCTTTCTTTCTTTCTTTCTTTCATTCTTCCTTCCTCCCCTGCTTTCCTTTCTTCCTTCTTTTTTCTTTCTTTCCATCTTTCTCTTTTTCTCTCTTTCCTTCTTGGTTTTTTTTTTTTTTTTTTTTTTTGAGACAGTTTCTTACCATGTAGCTCTGATTGTCCTGGAACTCACTCTGAAGATGAGGCTGGACTTGAACTCATAGAGATTCCCTTACCTTTGACTCCCCAGTGCTAGGATTAAATAAAGGTTTATGCCAATACACATGCTCCTTTTCATATTTTGAGGTCTTTAACCCAGTAGCAAGCAAGCCTAACTGAATATTGGGTCCACCAAAAACATTTTGAAAAGATACATTCATCTAGATCTCTAAGATAAGGGATTTTGTGGTAACCAAGTAGGGCATCGGTAATACAAGGAGGTAATTCCAGCATTCAGCAAGCTGAGACAGAGGGTTGCTGTGAGTTTGAGGCCAACCTATGCTACATAGCAATTTCTAGGTCAGTCTATAGTACAGAATAAACCACGTCTAAAACAAAACCAGCCAACCAACCAAAACAAAACAAACAACAACAAAAATCACAAACCCTACAAATTCAACAATGGCTTCTGATGCCCAGTTTGGGCTGAGAAGCATTTCCTTCTCCTGCTTCTCTGGTTATTAGAAAAAAAATTGAACAAGAAAGTAATAATTGCCGGGCGGTGGTGGCGCACGCCTTTAATCCCAGCACTCGGGAGGCAGAGCCAGGCGGATCTCTGTGAGTTCGAGGCCAGCCTGGGCTACCAAGTGAATCCCAGGAAAGGCGCAAAGCTGCACAGAGAAACCCTGTCTCGAAAAACCAAAAAAAAAAAAAAAAAAAAAAAGAAAGTAATAATTGTTAGGGGTAATATTTTCTCTATCAAATTTCACTTAAAAAGGGATTGTAAAGGTGTGTAGAAGCCAAATTTGAGGTGATATGGTTAAACAAATTCAGTATAGGACATGTAGCATTAGCAGAGAAGGGCAAACCAAATTTAGTCTCTGAATATCTATTAGTAGGCAGAGTAAGTCAATGAGCAACTGAGCAATATAAAAACACATTTGAGGCCCGCCACTGCTATTCTATCTGTGGACAAGCTCTGTCAAAGACTCTTCAGTGTTTCGGCCTATTACTGCAAGCACATCACCATCTGTTCTCTTTGTAACATTCTCTTTCGAGGCTGAAAGGAAATGCTTCCCACTATATTATTAGGTTTTCTATTATACACATCCATCTCTGAATTGAATGTCAGAATTTTGCAAGGAAAAAGCAGAATATTTGCCCTCCAAATGTCCCTACCACACTCAGTACTTGTTAACATCCCATACGGGGCACGGCTGACTTTCAACATCTGAGTTTCCCCAGGAATAGGTCTAAATAAGAGAAATGATGATGCCAAAGCCCATGAGTACACTTGCATTCCCACCCAGGCTATTCTTGTTTCTTCACATCCATTAAGGCAACTGCGAGGATTTTTAAGAGAACCACTATTACAGTATCTGTTTTCAGTTGCTCTGTTCTCTGGAGAAAATACATATATCAGAGGCTGATAATATCTGCACTTGAGTTCCAAAGGTAGATTTTTTTTTTCTACTAGAAAGCCTCAAGGGACCACATGGATGCTCAATAGGTAAAGGACCTCATTTCAATACATAGAGTCCAGGTAAACAGCATTACTGCACACAGTGAGTGTGCACCTGTAATACCAGAGCTGGGACCACAGAACCTGAAGATCCCTGGCACCTGCATACTAGCCAGTCTAGCTGAATCAAGGAGTTCCAAGAGAGACCCTGACTCAAAACATTTCCCAAAGAGCAATAAAAGAAAATACCTGTGCAAACACATAAATACACACACACACACACACACACACACACACACACACACACACACACACACACACAGAAAAATCACCAAGAAATTTAGTTAGAATGTAATGATTCAAATAGGGAAAATCCTGACAGATTTTTTTTTTTAAAGTCATGCTTCTCAGAGCAATTTAAGATTTAGTTTTTTTTACGAGATATGCAATGCTAATGCCTGTAATGTGGATCTGAGTGATCTACAACCTTAAGATAGCCTACTAGCACCATTGCATTTGGAATTATTTTTGGAGGGTGTTAGAAATTTTGATTCACAGTTTAACAGCTGTGACTTTGAAATAATTTTTCTACTTCATTGAAATGTCTTGGGTTTGTTCTACTTACAGAGGATCTAGGAAAGTTGACAGCTGAGTGGTTTCTCACAGGACTTGATGTGTGATTTTTTAGAAACAGACCATAGTGATGCTCATTTATTTATGTAATGCTAAACACTAATAATGGAAAAAATAGTCATGCTTGTTGCTCATCATTTATGGTAGATAGTAATAAATATCTGAATAGAATCATCCATGGAAGAGCAATTTTCATTGCTTCATTGACTCAAGGTTTTAATATAATAATTTTTGAAGGAGAATTTGACTAGTTAAGTGTATAATAAATAGAGTTAGAGGGGCAGAGTTTCTGTGTGTTCACCAGGAAACATCTTGCTTGACTTCTCTTAAGATTTTTCAGTAAATTACTATGGGGAAGCTCAGTTTATTTCACTAATTAAGAATGTTCTTAAATGAAGTAACCTTAGCATGGTACTTGATATCTCTTCCAAAACATTGTGTGACCTTTGGGAAATTAATTTGAATGTTTATAATCCCCGAAGTCACATTCTGTACAAAAACAAAAACAAAAACAAACAAACAAAACCCAATATGTTAGAGACAAATCAGAACCATGATAGAGCCTTAAGGAAAGATGGGAGTCAGGAAGAGAAGCACATATATAATCAAAGTTAACATGCAGGATGGTTAAAATGATCAGTCAATGAGTATATATTGATTAACTGAAATCCTTTGAAAGCATTTTGTTTGTGGTGTGTGTGTGTGTGTGTGTGTGTGTGTGTGTGTGTGTGTGTGTGTGTGTGTGTGTAGGGCATGTGTCTACAACTATGCACATGTGTTTTGGTGTCAGGGATTAACTAGTTAACCATAGATGTGATTTCTTAGGAGTTGTCTACATTGTGTTCTGAGAGTGGTCTCTTACTGGATCTGCCATTCCCTGATTAAGTGAGGCTAAGAAGCCAACAAGCCTCAGGATTCTACCTGTTTCCTCCTCTCCTTGTGGTTGGGATTATAAGAATAAACCAGTATGCCCTGCTTTTTGTGTGAGTTTTAGGGCTTGAACTCAGGTCTGCATTTCTTGGGTACTTTACAGACTGAACTATCTTTCCAGCCTGAAAGCTCCTTCACTTTTTAAAATTACTTTACTTGATGAAATTAATTATATCCTTTTCTTCTTCCCTTTCTTCCATACAAATTCCCATATACCACTCCTTGTTCTCTTTCAAAGGTATAACCTATCTTTTCATTAATTGTTGTTTTACACACACACACACACACACACACACACACACACACACACACACACACACTTCTAAAAAAAGGTACAACCTGCTCAGTCTGCATAATGCTACTTACTTACATATTTTCGGGGCTGACTATTTGGTACTGAATAACTAATTGGTGTGCTTTTCCCTAAGGAAGACTATTTATCCCACTCTTAGTTGCCTGAAATTCTTTATGTAGGGTCGAGGTCTCCTGGTCTTTCTCCTGTGAACATTAGCATGACTATTGATGTCCTCCTTGTTTAGCTTATGTGTAGAGAATCATGTTAATGAGACATTAAAGGTATAGCTTCTGTCAATTCTAGAAGATAGCATCTCACAGCTAACTCCCTGTTCCTCTGGCTTTTACCATCTTTCTGTCCCCTCTTCTGCAAGATCATTTAGCTTCAGGTGCAGGAGTAATAGTGTAGATGTATCAGTTGGGACTAGGATCTACAATAACTTTGCATTTTGATTGGTTGTAATTTTCTGTGATGGTCTTCATTTGTTGCAAAGAAAAAGTTTCTTTGATGATGAACGAGGATGGCACTTCTTTGTGGGTATAAGGACAAATATTTAGAATGCAGTTAAATATTATACTGGTTTAGTAAAATGGCATTTAAATGTTATCCACCAATATTCATGACTCAATAGCTCTGGGTATTAGACTAGGTTTCCAGTACCAGGGATGGATGCTTTGTTGTGGAGTGGTCTTAATTCCAATTGTAGAGCTGTTGGTTACCACCAAAGCATGTGTACTGCTATTGCACTCTTTGGGGTTATCATGCCATGCTAGTTTTTGTTGTTCATAGGTGTTATAGTTGTGTAGGAATGTTGGTTGTCTTTCTCTAGAAGTTTGCACGGCACCTTTTGGTCATGAAAAGTAGTGCTCAAGGAGAAAAAAGAGGGAAGTCTAATCAGGGAGCAGAAGGGAGATAAATATAGAAAAAGGGTAAACATACACAGAGTAAGGACATCTGAAAATATCGTAAGGAATCAAACTATTAACTATCTACCTAAAAATATCTATAACATAGGTAGGTTGGTATACAAATATACATATATAGCTTAAATAAAAATTTCCCATCTGTGCTGACAGTGCTCTTTCCAAAAGCCAAAGACCATCTAAAAAACTGTCCTAACACCAAGTATGAGAAGGTATGTTTTAAATTGTTGGTCATGATTGTACAAGAGACTCCTAAAATAGTTTAAGCAATTGCTATTGTCCTTAGCTTCAACCCAGGTGTTGAAGGTAAGTCCCTATTGCTGAAGACACCATGTACTTCAGAATCAGGGCCTAGAGGCCTCTGGGCATCAGCCTCTCCATAATTAGGCATATTGTTTGACCACTGTATCCAGCTGCTCATTGCCAATATAAAAATAAGGGTGTTTAGTTCTAACTGATCATTATGTCATTATCATTCTACTCTCATCTCTGTTCTATAAATAGATTGCTTTAGGTTCAAAGAAGACAACCTTCAATATAATTATTAAAATTGGAGATCAAACTAGGTGCTTTTAATTTACTAGTTTTCCCTTCCTACAAGTCACTATATGTACCAAGCAGTTCTTAAATATTTTGGTGCTGTTGGTGGGGTACAGAACATGACAGAAATATCACATAACCTAAGGCAAATAAAAAAGGTTTCACTGTTATTCTTAAGGCTATTACGATTTCATATTAAGTTACACCATGAAATAATTTTCACAAGCTGTTTATATAATCATGTGGCTCCATGTTTTAAAAGATAATGAGCAGTGTATTGGAACAAGAGAACAAGAGGAGATATTGGCATGTGATAGATCTAGAATGTGTTAAGCTCGATACTGAAAACCTGGAAGAATGAAAGGTGGGAGAATTCAACAGCAAGATTAATTTCTTCTCTCTAAACATGTCCACCTTTAACCCTGTGATTGGTGTAAAGACAGATACATCTTGCAAGGTGACAGAGCATCAAGAGGTGTGACTGTAGTGATGGTGGCATCATTTCCTTTACCCTTCATTCCTAAAGCATAGCTTATGGACAATCTTAGAGCAAGTGGCATTGCTGCAAAGGTGATCACACAACCTTGGAGAGGGAGAAGGGAAATTGAGCCAGGACAGACGATCAAGTGCAAATAGGCTCTGCTCCTCAATAGCAACGCTGCCTCCAATCACTCATACTGCTGATAGCTAGTAGAGGACTGTCTTATTCAAGTCATTGATTGGATCTGAAACTTTTTGCTAGTGTCTCTGCCCTGAATTTTATTTGAAAAAAAAAAAAAACACTCAAAGAACCAGGAAATAAAAAGATGATATTCTATAAGCCTACTAAACCTGCCTTCCCTAAAATTCTCCATAGATTGTGTCTTTTCAGTTTATAATTGAGATCAGCAATTATCTAGTTTAGTCAATCAGAGCAGTCTAATTAAAGTTTCAAAATGTACTGTTTTAATTGTAGAGGCTTATTTTTCCATATACAATATTTATATGATCAAGAAATTGTTTATGGGGTAAAATTTTAGACATATTAATTCTTAAAGTAAGAAGGAAAAAGGCATGTTTATTACAAAACCTACAATGAATGGTTTTGGGAAAGGCAATCATTTTACTGACAGTATTTCAATAAAATGCCTTATTGACAATGTGCAAAGTCATCTGGAATAAAAATTAGATTTCTAGGTCCTAACAGAATCTGCTAAATGAGATGTTTGAGAATGAGGATCCTAACTTCTTTTATGTGCTGTACAGATATTTATTTATAGAGTATATTAAAGACACAGGATTATTTAGAGATAATAACGCATGGTAGGAAAAACAAAGCCAAGAGATAGCTAGAATTTGGAATATATCATATTTTAAATGTAAATTTTGTTTTATAAATATTTGGATATTATACTATTTTTAATTTAATGAAAATGTAATATTTTATTAAAATATATTTAATACTTAAAGTGTAAAATTTAAGGTGAAGCTTCACAGCTTCCATTTCGAATTCCAATTATATTTGTATGTATGTTTCTAATATCACTAAGTTGTATAAAATTTGATGTGTAAACAGTTTTGGTGTGCAATGTCTTTTTTAAATAAGACAGTTCATAAAATTTAAAAAATAGAAAATCAAGATTCTGGATGTAAGAATGATAGTAAGATTATGTTTCCCACTAGTTTGCCCTCTAGAAATAGGTATTTTCCAGTGGATGAGATAATTGAGTAAGCTTACATATTGCATATTGTAAGCCTAAGTAGGAGGCTGTTTGGAGCCAGACCCTGTTAGTTTGTAAGGATGCATTTCAGAAAGCCATTTCGCAATATCAGCCATGAAATGCTCACATACAAGACAGAGACATGCAAGCTGTGTGATAATCTGGTTAAACAGATGCAAAGCTGGTTGAACCACTTTACACAGAGTGTGCGATTAGTGGATCAGCTTCACTCTGGCAAGGAGAGCCTGCTGGCGTGCCTAGAAGCTCTGTACTAAGCCATGTACTGATAAGCATTATTACAAATGACTTTTATGAAAATATAGAAGACATTTCTGTCATAATTTTAGGTCTCACAGAGCTATGCAAAAATGTCATCCATGATGGTTGTGAAGTCAACTGATAGGCTGGAATGAATGATGGATGGAAATCGACACCTGTGGTCAGTGAAAGTCCTTGTCCGTGCTTCTGCCAAGACAGTGAAACAATAATTTAACAATCTAATCTCTTATATAAACAAAAACAATAAAATCAGTAATAAGTTTTGATTTAGCCACCATAGGGTTCACATACTTGTTTGCATATTTTTCATGTATTACTTAATCCTTCAATCATGGCAATACGATAGCCTTTTTGCATTTTATTAAAGAAGAGTTGTGACCAGAGAACAGACCATTTAATAAGGCACTTTGTCATAAACTATAAAATAAAATACAAAAGTGGAGGTTAAGAGAAACATGTTTTAACAGTTCTTATTCATACATGAAGAATCATTTAAGTCAGAATACTTAATGGAATTTCAAACACTTACGGAAGAAATTTAACTAGGATAAGAGGATGGACAGCCCAGAGACCTAGGATAGAACCAAACATGACGGGGAAAAAAGTCAATGAATTGATTCCTAACAATATTATGCTATACATAGCATAGTTGCCTAGCCCAATTGTCATCAGAGAGGCTTCATCCAGCAACTGATAGAAACAATGCAGGGACCCACAGCCAAAAATTAGGCAAAACTTGGGAAATCCTGTGGAAGAGGGGGAGGCAGGATTACAGGAGCCAGAGGAGCCAAGGACACCATGGGAAAACACAGTCAACTGACCTGGGCTAATGGGGGTTCAAGGAGACTGAACCACCAACCAGAGAACTTACATGGGACTGATGTAGGCCCTCTGTACATGTGTTACCATTGTGTGGATGAGGGAGAAGGGATAGGGTGGGGTGAAGTGGGGGCTGTCTCTGACTCTGTTGCCTACTTTTGGAACTCTTTTCTCCTGCTGGGTTGACTCTTCCAGCCTTAATAGGAAAGGAGTTGCCTAGTCTTACTGAAACTTGATATGCCATGACCGGCTGATCTACATGGGAGGCCTTGCTGTTTTCTGAAGAGAATGGAGAGGAAGTTGATGGTGTAGGATAGGGGAAGCTGGGGGGCAGGGACTGGAAAGAGAGGAGGGAGGCAGGGAAGAAGGGAGGGGGGAGGAGGAGGGGAAACTGATCGGTCTGGGAAAATTTAATTAACTAATTAATAAAAAAGACATCCTTCTGTTTCTACATTATCATCTTACACTTCTTTCATTTACATTGATAAATGTTCTTAACTCATTTATGAAGAAGCAACGATATAAAATAAGACATGGTAAAATTTGAGCCCAGTGTGCCAAAGTAAGAGAAAATTTTGGCAGTGGATGAAAGCAACAAACCAGATAAAGGAAGCTTGTAGCTTGTGATGTACTGGATTTATCTTTTTTCCAAATCAGTTATACAACCACTTCATAATCCCTTGAGTCTACAGGATGATCTTCAAGTTTCCCAAATAATCAGACCTTTCAACATTCATTTCCCTTGATTAGAATGTTCATATTATTCTTCTTGTAAGTTGAATGCTGTTGCCACAACACTAATAAGTAAGAATTGGACTGTGATTCAGTAAACTTCAACTTATTCTGATCATTTAGGATTAATAATTTTAATCAGATTCTATTCTGAATTTTAAATTGTGGATTGGATTAATGGATTCTTGACTAGTTTTCTGAAGGTAGTATTTAAAGGCTAAAATGACCTTGCACATTGATCTCCTTATGGACTGTTATTAACTGCAAAGCTTAGATTTTATGGCATTTAATTTGAAATACATATATCTTTTCATCTTTTTATGGTTGGCAGAAAGTATATTATATAAGCAAAAAGTAGTTCTGGAAACAAATGCAATGATTCTAGAATCCTACTAAAGTTTGAGTTTCAGTCTCCTCACCTAGAAGTCATACACATTTCATTTTGTTTTATATATTGGTGTTTTTACAAATTCATATAATAAATTATTTATACCATAGGAAAAGAACACTAGAACATGGAGTTCAGACAATGCAAAGGGGATTGTGTTTGAAACTGAACCTTTCCAGGTTGTCTACTTATAATATTCCCATAGCCCCCAGCACCATAAGCCAATACTATATACTGTACCCTTCAGATAGGTTACTCTACTACGTTATTTTGTATCTGATTCCCTGTTATAATGAACTTCAGAACCTATACATTATGTGAACAATTAAATACAATAGACTATTTTTAAACATAAAGACAATACCAATTACAATTCTCTAGATAAACATGCATAATTATAGTAATCACAATTTAACAATAACTCACTGGTACTTACTATTATAAACACATAAACTATTATTCAGTAACCTATAAAACTCAAAATCTAATTGAAAGTGCTAGTTTAGCACAATTCCCACAAGCCATCATTCTTTAATATTCTGGAATGAATGAGGTTTTTGTTGAGCTATTAATTGATACTGACAAGCAATAACCATTGGAATGAAACTGCAATTATGAGTGGCAATTAATCATGCTGCCTGTCATCTCTAGTGTCAAACAAAATTTAATAATCTTTTAAAGAATTTTAAAAAGTTTATACATTTTCATGTTTCAATTCACTTAGTAGAAACAGAAAGTTGTTTCCTGGCACAATCAAGTAAATTTCAAATAATATTTCCGTAAATATGCTCGTTGCATTTTCTTAGTTAAAAGGGCTTTTAATTTTCTGCTGAAATCACATCTGGGATGAATTTGTCTCTGTGCACATGAGAAAACTCTCGCCATCTTATTTCACACCTGCTTTCCCTTAGTGAGTACATGTCTGACTCATAGATCACCTTCCTACATAGCATGTAAGGCACAGGAGGAAGACACCCTGGGGACAGGGGCTTGGGATAATATGAGAAGAAACTCTGAGATGCCTCAATTCATCAGTGTCTCTTTGAATTGGAGTGAGGAAACAGCGGGATTTAATTTAGCTTCTCTTATTATTTCTAATTAACCGAGCAACTGGCATTTTTCTTTTCTCGTTACTTAAGGAACAGCATCTTTGCCTGAGCCACAGGGTCCCATCAGAAGTCATTATGAGGTCCTTTTGACAACTACAAAGTGACCTTAGAACAAAAATAATTGAATGTATTTGTCAAAAACCAGGCCTGCTTAAACCAATAACACCAGGTCTAAACCTGGAGGAATAAACACTGTAAAGAAAAGATAGTGACCTTACTAGGCAGATTTGCACTAGATATTTGAGCAGATTCATATGCTTTGTCTGAATATTCATGAGTTTCAGGTCTTGTCTGGTGAGGGATATATGGCTGAAAAGAAAGTCATTACATTTTATGTGATTAGCGATAGATTGTGGCAAGGTTAAAAACCTGAACAGTGGATTTTTAATAAATTAAGAAAAGGACAGCATCTGCTTCCTCTACTTCCCAAATCTGAAAAAGAAAAATCTGAATGATTCTTTTCATACAGCTGAAAATGCCAATCACTTTAAAGAGCAAGGGCTTATGTGAGATAAAGATTGGAATTTTTTTAATGTAAAGTATTTACATATTACATCACTTCCTAGAGTTATTAGTAATGTAAGTGGAATGACCTTCATTTTAATTATTGTTTTTTCCTTTACTTCTATTTGTAGTAACTACGCTAATGCTCATTATTGACTTTTCAAAGCTAAATCAGGTAATGGTCATGACTGCTACTCCATTCTGCTTTAAAATTGCCTTAATACAAAGGACACTTTTTCCTTGTCATTGGTGGTTTTACTACACTGGAATTATGGAATATTTTTGTTGCTTCCCCCATAAGTTGTGTGCTTTCTACTCTGACTCTGGATTCTTCTTTCTCAATTTTCCTCCCTATTTTATAATATCATATAATTTCAAGTGTCCAAATCACTAAAGGTAGTGGGTTAATAGCTATTAATTTTTTGGGATTGTGTGTTTTGGCTAAACCATGCTGGCAATGAATAGTTAATATGTAAACTTTTTAAATTTCAGGACAAGAACAGGAACAATTATTCTGGTTGATTTTGAATGGTTAGTTACTTCTAGTCTCTGAAGATTCTAGGTTAAAAAATCTTGTGTATGTTGAAATGTAGTTCATGCCTTGACATATAATGCAGACATCTGACAAGAGGCAGGTGCTTCTGGATTGAGCTCTGCAGTATGGCTCTGAGGGGCTCTGGGCAAGTTCCAGGAGAGATTTCTCTTCTCTATAATTAAATGCCAGCACTGACTTCTCACATTGCCTTTGCATTAGAAGCACAGATTACACATAGTCTTCCCAGTGCTCTCTCCAGACCTAGCAAACATCTGGCTGTCATAGTGATATTTAATAGAAAGAAGATGCCCTTTCTTGACAGTTTGTGTCCTGTCATGTGTCAAGTTACATGACTGAAGAGGCTCGTGTGTGACTTACAGGAGAGTCCTCCACTACCTAATAACCTGCACAGAATGACCTTTTAATGTGAATGTAGAGACAGTCATTGAGAGCAGATGCAAGACAAGCTGATACAAGGAACTTTGTGTTTGCTGCTGACATCTTGTTAGGTTGTTCCATGTCCATGTAGAAGTCCCCTTCAGCCACATGGTAGATTTCTTTCAGGTGTGATGTTTGGGACAAATGCATAGAAGATACAATGTTTCCTTTTACTAGGATGAGAATTATGCAACTTCACAGTTTTCAAAATAGTTTTAAAAGAAGGTTACTGTGAGGGATGTAATTACATATGAAAAGTGACAAAATTTATGCCTAGGAAACTAAATTTGTTCAACGATTGAACCAAGATTCTTTCTAACTGTAGGATGTTCTTAAGACTCTGATGAGATAATACATACTGAGCATCTCCATGAAGATCCCAGCCACATTTAATCTTCTCACCATATGATATAACATAACTCTTTGTTTTCAGAATACAGATTTATTTGATTTGAACACTAGCATATAAATATTTGTACTCATTTTTTATGACTTCTAAGAACCACAGTTCTAAATATAATGATGAATGTATTCAAAGTACCTCTATTGTATTGAAACTATGATGCTTTTTATTTATCCACTACAATATCTTGGAAACAAATAACATAAAAATATTTGTACCAGAAAAATGGGTCACAGATTTATTGAAACATCTAATACCATGGGGATCTATATCTATAAACATCCTAACCTTTATACAAAGGGCCAACTTCTTAAAAGACACAATTGGCCAAAATTCACATAAGAAGAAACAGACATGTACCTGTTTTAAAAATTGAGATCAATAATTAATACCCTTGAGAATTAGAAAGCACCATGGCTAGCTGAGTTCATTGAGCATTTCTATCAAATATTTAAGAAAAAATATTTTCAACTTTACAATCTCTTTCTGGATAAGGAATCAGAGACAACTCCTAATTCATATTGAGGGTCAGTACCACTGTAGTATGAAACTAGCTGAATTATGATAAGAAAATAACTCCATTATTTCTCATACTAGCCAAAGATATGGTAAATGAATAGTAATGAAACCAAATGGGATTTATCCTAGGAATGTAAACTTATTTAAAACTCTCAAATCAATTAGTGTAATGCAAGAAATTGTCAGGCTAGTAAAGACAAACAAACAAAGGACCAATAACCACATACTCCTAAAATACACACAGGGAGAAAAAACACCACCACCAATAATAATACATGGTAAAATTCAATAACTACCCATAAAAACAACAAAGCAAGCATGCAAACACACAAACAAAACTCCCAATAAAGTAGGTGTGGTAGTCTGAATGTGATTTGCCCCCATAAACCTATAAGGATTGGCACTATTAGGAGTTGTGGCTTTGTTGGAGGAAGTGTGTCACTGTAGAGACAGGCTTTGAGGTCTCATATATGCTCAAGCCACACCCAGTGTCTCAGATCACTTTCTGTTTCCTGCAGGATCAAGATGTTGCTCCTTTTCCACTCTCAGCTCCTTCTCCAACAAGTCTTCCACATGCTGCCATGTCCTAACATGATGATAATGGACTAAACCTCTGAAAATTTAAGCCACCCAATTAAATGTTTTTCTTTATAAGAGTTGCCATGGCCATGTTGTTTCTTCATACAAATAGAAACCCTAACTAAGATAGTAGGGTATGATTATCAAAAACTTGACTGTTATTCTGATATTGAATGGTGAGAGATTCAATATTTTCCCATCTGATCAGGAATGAGGGATAGATCTACCTTTTTACATTCTAACACTGTCATCTTCATATATGAAATTGAAATCTTATGTCCACACAACTTGCACATGGATGTTCATAACATAATAGAATTACTCACAATTATCATATCTTAAAGGCAACCAAGAATGTCTCAGGAGTTGAAAATATAGGTAGTAAATTATTATTCAATGCTAAGGTAAAATGAGATCCAAGCCATGAAAAGATTTATAAGAAATTAAAATGTATATCATTAAGAGAAACCATTCTGAGATTTTTTTCAGACTATATGATAATATATAATTGCCTTTAAAGGGCCAGGGGTTTTTAAGCATTTGATTGACACAAAGAAGTGTAACTCAAAATATTTTGGGGTAGTAACATTGTGTTGTATGAGACTTTAATGGTAGATTATATCATTTTATATTTCTCAACAACTATATAATGCAAAACTCTGGTATGGAACGCCAGGGCACTCTGAGGACTATAGGAGACTATGATGTATTGAGGTGGGTTAACCCAGTGACCACTCTGGTGAGGTTATTGATAATGAGAGAGGACGTGCCTGCAGGAGTGAAAGGTACAGGAGAAGTCGCTGAACTTTCAGCTGTGCCAAAAATCTAAACCTGCTTCAAAACGGTGAATTGATTAATTTAAACAGAAGATAAAAGCATAATAAAGCCTTAAGCAAAACATCACAATATTAGCAGATATTTTAAAAACTCAATTTAATCATCACTGTCACTATCATTTCAGAGTACTTAAAATTCAACACTTCAAGAATTATTCTTTTGTTCAAATTGGTTCAGCGAGCTTAACACATCCTTGAGATGGCCTTGGATTATGTAAAATAAATAACAATTGTGTGAATAATAGAAGACCATTCCTATATTTATAACAAAGGATTACATTTAGGTGAGCACATTTTGAAAAATAATCAAGGGTTATAATCCGTAGTTTTGCAGATTAATTATGTTGCTTTTTTTTTAGTTTTAAAATGCAGTTTTCTAATCAAAAGACACTATTTTTTTCTAACCAAAGACACTGTCCTAGCATCAACTTAATAAAGGTACAGTTTCTTCTGCCTAAAAAACTAAAGATACATTTATAACCTTTGCAGGGGAAAGGTCAACACCCCTTTTAAAAGGCAGCTTCTTCAGATGTGCATTCTGAAGCATGTGAACCTATAAATCACAGAAGACATGCTAAAAAGGGAGATATTTCCCAGAGATTCCTTTATTCAGAAAGCACATGAGCTACAAGAATCTCCACTTAGTGGAAGTGACTGAGTGACTTGTGATTCCAATACCCAAAAAGTGCTGAAGTGTTTGTGAAAAGGAGAAACTAGGTTTTGTTTTATGTAAATCGACTTTTCCTCCCACCTTGTGGGAGCTCAGCTGGGAGACTGGCTCCACATTTTATGACAGGGTACTCTTGAGGAGAGAGGGATAAAACATATTAGATAGAAGGATAGAGTAGAGAGAACTAGATAGAAACACAGGGTAGCTTTGATGGGGCCTAGATCATTATCCACCAGCCCCTTCTGCTTCTTCTAAATGCAAAGGAGTGGAGCAGAAGACCTCCCCCTAGTTCAGTCATGTGTAGACCCTTCCAATAACCTAATAACTATGCATATGGTCCAGCAATGCTCTAAATGCAGCCCTGCTGGGTAAAGCAAGCTCAGATCTCATTAGGAAACCTTTATGGGCCTCCACAATTCCCCCTTCTTGATATAATAAAGGGCCCCCACAAAGACCCTCAGATAAAAGACTGTGCCTGTTACAGGTCATTCTTCTTGATTAATTTAACATACATATATTCAGGAAGCTATCAAGAAGAAAATTGCCCGTCTTTGGCTACCAGCCTGTGGCAAGAGGGGGTACAGAGCCTAATTCAGCTTTGGCCCAGGTACCTACTAAGGGCTTGCAAACATCCACAAAGATCTCCATAGCTGCCACACCTCCCAGTAAAGGAGTAGAGGATAAGAAAGATGGAATATCTATTTTGGAATGAGTCTGAGGTAACTACAGCAATCTTAGCTGCACCAATCCCTTTTCAAGACTCTCTCCTAACAAATGTTCAATTGCTCAGTGCATGAGTTAGCTGTTTGAAACCTGGGGCCTATGCAGGGTCACTTGGCTCAGCCTGGGAGGAGGGGACTGGACCTGCCTGGACTGAGTCTATCAGGTTGATCTCAATCCTAGGGGGAGTCTTTGCCCTGGAGGAGATGGGAATGGGGGATGGGCTGGGGGAAGGGGAGGGGAGCGGAAGGGGGGGAACAAGGGAATTCGTGGTTGATATGTAGAATTAAATTATATTGTAAAATAAAATAAAATAAAATAAAATAAAATAAATTTCCAGAGAATATTTTGATTCCCAGGAGAAAATAGTCATTTCAAAACACTTCAAAGTATCCAGTCAAGTAAACAAAAATCCATGCTAATTATAAAGACACTTTTACAAACTAACTCGTTTACAGGAGACTTATCCCTTTGTGGGAGGCCTACTCCTTTCTAAATAAAAACAGAGAAAGAGTTGAAACTTCCAGGAAGAATATAGAAAAGCTATGCTAATTATGACACCGTTGCTTAAGTTTTCCATGGGCTGATGAGACCATAAAATTATATGTTGGGCTACCATAAAAAGTGTTCAAATATACATGAAGTTAAAAGAATAATAAAAACAATTCTAGTATGAACATCACTATACACTTTTTGCAAACTTACATTCAACATTTACACCTTTTACATTTAACATTTACAATTTTTATATTCAATATTTACACTTTTTACATTCAATATTTATACATTTTCCATACTTACAAGTAGCATGAATATCACTATATATAGTTACACTAACATGAATATTACTATACTTACTTATACTTTTTACAAACTTATATTCAAAGGGAAACTCTATAGAACTATTTTACAAACTTATCTAGAAGAATCTCTTAACAGAACTAACTTACATTCAAAAGTAAACTCTATAGGACTACTTTACAAACTCTAACAAATATCTAGAAAAGATTTCTTAAGAGGACTATTAACAAAAGAGTAAGTATGCAAATCATTTCTAAAGTTGGAGTTTATAGTCAACTTTGATATCATTCTGAAAGTTTTCCTGACAGTTGAGGTCAGAGCCTAATTCATCAGTGGCTCTAAGCTTGACTGAGGATAAAATTCCCTCTTCTTAATTTTCTAAAGCTGCTTTTTAAGATTATCATGATAATTTCAATAATGCCAATGTTACTCTATTGCATTTCAAGCATAACCCAAGTTTCTTATTTTTTCTTATTTGCCTGTAAGTTTTTTCCATACTTAAAGCAATTTCCAAGTGTATGGAATTTTTTCCCTTGCTTTCTTAAAGGTTTCAAAATTACTTGAGAAGCATCATTAGCCTCTTAATTGCCTTCTGACAAGCATCACCTGTTTCTAGTTTTCAGGAAGAAAAGCTAAGCTTTCTAGCAGCACTTGGGAAAAGCAGTATTTTACAAACTACATTTCCCAAGTCGCCTTTCTCTATATCATCATGCTGTTATGAATGAACTACATTTCCCATGCTGCCTATCTGGTCCACTGCACTCCCATTTTTGTTTACATGGTTTGTGTTCCTACTGAAAATCATGATCAAGTGAGCTTTTTTTTTGCCATGGGAGGTTTCTGTTCTCCCTGAGCTGCCATTGAAAGATGTACTTCCTTCACTTCACCCGACACTGTCCCTAGAGTGGGCTACATCTGTTCATCTGCACACACTCAAACAGGTGTTTTGGTAACCCTTTGTTCCCCTGTCTTTCTGGGTCAGTAAAAAAGTAAAGAAAGTACTCAAAAAAAGAGCTTTTTTAGAAAGATTTTTTCCCCCAATAGATAATTTTTTGCCCTTACAGAAAGAGAAAAAAAAATCTGAGAAGGAAAGACCTGAAGAGCTTCTAGTTTTTTAGAGACAGATTACTAGGTTTTTCCCAAGAAAGCTTTCAGTTTTTGAGAGAAAGATTACTAAATTTTTTCCAAGACTTCTGTTCCCTAAACTAGGCTTTATGATCAAGGAAACTAATTATGATGGTAGGATGTTTTCATACAGGAACGATGTTATGAAGAGTTTTATTTTACCCACATATGCCTGAGGGAAAATTCTTTCCTTTGCCACTCAGAACTTAAATTTAAGCTGTTCACAGGCCAAAGGCTTTGACAGAAATCTTTTTCTGCCCATTTTCCTCATCTTTGATAGATTTTTTTCTGATTCTTCCCTAGGAGTTTGTGTTCAAATTCCAAGAACACAGCTCCTCTGTTTTGTTGCTTTTCTTATTCTAAGTTTTTTCTTACACTATATTCCTATATTCTACCTTACATATTTTTCTTCTTACCCTAAGTTTTTTTCTACACTATATTCCTATATTCTACTTTATATTTTTACCTTAATTTTTATAGATAGAAATTAAGAGAGAGAGAGAGAAAAGAAACCTATATATAGAGAGAGATATTCGCTGCAGCCCCACCTTTCAACTTCAGCATTAAGCCATCCTACTTTCACTCCTGAGAATAAAATGTTGTCATTTTTATTTTTACTTCCTTATTATGCATGCCCCCTTACACCCTCAATGCCCCCTCTCTCCTTTCACCAAGTCTCCAGTCCCTGTTCCTGGTGCTATTTGTGGGAGCTCCAGCTGGGAGATCGGCTCCCACATTTTATGACAGGGTACTCTTGAGGAGAGAGGGATAAGAGATATTAGAAGGATAGAGGGAAGAGAAACAGATAGAATCACAGGATAGCCTCAGGAGGACCTGGATCATTATTCACTGGCCCCTTCTGTTTCCTCTAAAGGGTCTTTTATAGGAATGCCAAAGGATGGAGCAAAAGATCTTCTCCTAGCAGTCAAGTGTAGACCCTTCCAATCACCTAGTAACCAAGCACATGTTCAAGCAATCCTCTAAATGCAGTCCTGCTGGGTAAAGTAAGCTCAGATCTCACTAGGAAACTTTTATGGGCCTCCACACCACCCCAGGAGGGCAGATCCACTGGCATGGTTTTAGAAAGGATATTCATAATATGCCATGTTATCCAGTTGAGGCAATTATATCTGATGTAGAATATTACTTTTAAAATTGCTTCCAAAATTCTGTGAATCTGGTACAAATTGTATTTTTCTTCTCATTTCCCCCCTCCATGTTATATTATACTAGCCATGTACTTTCAAAATGAGTTTTAAAGGACATTTTTCAGACAACCCAAAGCTTGTCTTTTTCACACTACTACAGGTCAGATCCATGCAATTTCAGAGATATAACATATTGTAAAAAATCAGGGCCTATCACTTTAACCAGAGCTGGCAATCATGACCTTTAACTGCACTTAGATTTGTGAATGACTTGGAAAGTCCTCCAGTAAAAAAAGAAGGAAAAACGTGCACAGAAAAAATGTGATAAAATGTATGGTCAAGTTTTTCTCTCATGTTTCTTGAACAGGGAAAGCAGTTGGAAGGTAGGTGCAATTTCATCGCTGGCAATGGATTTCAATCAATGATAACCTACTGGAAACATTAGGCCATCACGGAGATGTGACTCTTCCCTTCCAGGATAAAATTTCAATGAACAATCTTCTCCAACAGTGTTAAGCCAATTCAATTTATGTATGTGGAACAGAAAATACATAATGTTTATTTATTCTCGGTGAGTTAAAGAAGCCAGTGCATGTCTTCTGTTCAGGTACTAAGTAAAAACAGACACTGGAGGGTATGTGTGAACTGTAGCCCATGGTCACCTTGATAAGAGGTAGAGCTGGAGGTCAGTACAACATTTTTTATATTCGTCTCTTTTAAGATAAGGAGGAACAAGGGCTTCTCTGTATCCTGCCAAGTACTGGTTTATTTTGAATTCTAAGATACAAGAATTATCTTCTCTACTGAACAGTATGGAGCCAAACACTCTAGATATTAAATAATATTTAACAAACAAAAAATCAAAGTGAGAAAGAGTAGCATATATACTGTGACCAAATATTTTATTATATTGAATCACAATGATACGGCTTTAGCTAGGAAGGTTAAAAAAAATCCATAAGTTTTTAACAGAAAAGGTGACATTCCTGGCAACAAACGGCATTGGCACTTGTGTTTGCAATTCACAAACACATATAAAATCAGATGCTTAAGTGAAGGTGACTATGATTGTGTAGTCTAAGCCTAAATAGTCTTTACAATATACTGTGAAGATATAAACTGAATTTCCTTTCAAAAATGGACTACTGATTAATGCAGAAGAGTTGCCTAGAAAAGTTTTCTGGTACTAGCTAAATGTTTTTATTGTACAATGTAGAGTGAACTACAATATTTATTCACATTTTCTAGAATTATAGAGCTCATGAACTTATCCCTCACTGGGCACCATTTTTTTCTTTCTCTGATCATTTTCACCCCTTAAATTCTATCTTCAAGACAGACATCACATCACCTACCTTCTAGTGTTACTATGAGTGTCAAATGGAATCAATAGTCTACTGTAGGAAACTGGCCCTTGCTAAGGAGTCCATCAGGCTTTCCACAAGAGGACAGGCATTCCTAAGAGGTATCCTGCACTAAGAAGAATGGCCATAATGTTTGCTGCTCCACAAATGTAGTTGGAGTTTTTCTGTGACCACCTGGCTCCTACAACCGCTAGGACCCAAGTAAACACACAGAGACTTTTATTACTTATAAACTCTATGGCCATGGCTCAGGATACTTGCTATCTAGTTCTTATATCTTAAATTAACCCATTTCTGTTAATCTATAAGTTGCCACGTGGCTTGTGGCTTGTCTGGCTGGCGACTCCTGACTCAGCCTTCCTGTTCCCAGCATTCTCTTCTCTACTTGTCCTGCCTGTACTTCCTGCCTGGCTACTGGCCAGTCAGCATTTTATTTATCAATCAAATAAGTGCAACACATTCACAGCATACAGAGCCGTATCCACAGTACACAAAGTTGTTGGTAAATAAATTTCTCAACTCAGAGTTCCATTCACTAGGGAAGATGAAAGAGAAACAATTTACTCACTGTATTGGTGTTGCAATATTCGGTAAATATCCCTCCATTGCCTTAGTTGTAGTGTTTGAGGAAGTGGAACAACCTGAATTTAAATAACTTGATAGAAATAAATCATTTGAATATTGAAATTAAGGTGACATTTTAAAAATAGGAATTAGAGACATGCTTAAATTACTCTAATTTCTTCATGGTGTCCTTAAATTACATTTTAAATACTCCAGCTTCTGTACTTGATAATCATTGCTTCCTTATTACCATATACCACAGACAGACAGATAAGTAGATCTTCTTTATAGTAAATATAGTAAAGCATTTAAAGTGTTTTGTTCAGTTCTTACAAGACTGGTTATCTTCTTCCACTTCCTCCTCATTTGTACTGTTTGAGTGGTCATGATTAAATTGCTATTCTTTTTATCTAAGCTCTGAGTGGGTGGATGCTCTATTATGCCCAAATTATTATATTAAATATATTCTAGATGTTGTTGCTGACTCTTTCTATAAAGATTTTTCTAATATTTGTTCTCTTGATTTCAAATTAAAATAGAAAGCTTTATTTATAATTGTTTTAAAAAACAGTAATTTACAAGCATTTAGCTTTTGTTCATTCCATATAGTTCCTAAGTTCATAAAATAATCCATTGAGATTCTATGCTGCTGAAATAGTTCCTATTTGGCTGGTAGAGTGACCAGTGGGTAGTGCAACATACATTCAGAGTCTGCTATTTCAATATCTTTGTTGAGTCATTGTCATGTTGCTATAATCAAAGTCTATTCAGACTGAGATGATTGTTCAATATTTCTTGAAGGATTCCTCTTTCATCCTCAATGCATTCCTGCATTCCCCAAGGAAACAGGCTGTATTAACACACCATATGGTAAATGGACTCCATCAGAGCAGCACATTGTATCTTCTATCATAAGCTATTTCACAATATGACATGCTTGAGTTCTTTTCTAATGAAGACTGTAGCTCCTAATATATACTTGGCAAATACACTTGCTATTCTTCCCCCTTCACAGCCATCCCTGTCATTGCCATTAGCCTATTTTTATGTCTGAATAAAAGCCTATGTTTCTTCCTGGAATGCAGCTTTTATAACAGTGTATAAAAGCAAAATGTAAGCAAAAAGCTGAAATAGTTCCAGATGTGGTAATTCATCCACAAGAAGTAGAGCTACATGCTGAGAAACAGAAAATGCCCATAAAACATGGAAACTTGCTTCATTCTAAAAACATGGCATAGTAGAATGACCTGGGACTTGACAGTTCTTTTTTGATGTTAAAATAATGACATTTTTATTTCTTTAGCTCTCTTTCCCTCTCTTCTCTACTCTCTCTCTCTCTCTCCCTCTCTCCTCAAGTGTCCCCCAAGAGACAGAATCAAGTCTGTAAGTGTGGCACCAAGTCCCTTTCTCCACTGAGCCACCTCACCAGCCGTGTCATTGTAGAACTATCTCAGATTGTGACTCATAATGTGTGTTGTGGGAAAGGGGCTTTCTGAACACAGAGAGATAAGAACATTTTGCAAGAATGTGGTGAACTTTTTTTAATGATAATATGCACTGTGTTCCTAAAGTCTATTGCCACTCATAGAATTAGCATGCCGTATGCTTAATTATTGTCTGTCACCATATGTCTCCATCCTCTACACTTCCCCTAGATTTATCTAAAAGAATAGATGGGGATTGGCTCATATGCTCAAGTCTTTAGTGCATTGGCATCAAAATCATATCACTAAGCTGAAGTACTATCAAATGAAGTCTATCAATGAAGTACTATCAATGAAGTCTATCAATGAGATTGGGATTTCTATATTGCTCACCACATCATCTTAGTCCTATGCCATCTCTTTGATGCTGGAAAACTCATATAGTAGAGCATCATGCTCCTCACCCTATATTCATTGCCCAGATCACACCCATGATTAAATGAATGTTATGTAACAGACACACAAGCTTCCTATGTGACTAGATGTAAAGACATCTAAGCAAATATTATGAATGAACATACAGGTCTACCTAGAATTACAGTGGAATAAGCCACTTGGAACTCACCCAAAAGATGAATTTCCCTAACTTGACTAACAACACAGCAATAAAGAAAGAAAGAAAGAAAGAAAGAAAGAAAGAAAGAAAGAAAGAAAGAAAGAAAGAAAGAAGATTAATGTAATCTTCAGACAAATAAGCATAAACTTTTTTGGAATGTTTGCTAAGTTTTGTGGATTAACAATGAGAATATTGTGTGTGGTCAAAACTGTTATGCTCTTATTTATTTTCATTATGCATATATATTTTCTTCTTACTAGCCCTGTAATAGAGGGAATGAGAAAAGGAGAAAATTGGGATGCAATATTCAGAAAAGTATGCTTGTTTTGAAATGATCCTCAGTGACACTGACTTGTAAATGGTCATGTTAACATTGGTCCATCAAGAGTGCTTCATGAGTGCTCCCTGTGTGAGCTGGCACTAAGTGTGATGATTCTCTACTTGGTGATGTCATGTTCATTACCAATCATCCTTCATTTTACGTAAGAGTGTACAGTGAGGAATGAACTATCCAGAAAGTGCATTTCTAAAGTTGTACATGTTAGTTATAATAGATATAACCTAAATACATCATAAAGGTGTATCTCCTAACCTCGTGTAAGTGCTGTTCTTATGAAGTGCAGAGAAACCATTTGCTGAAGGTCATACGCTTTTCAGGTGGACAAGCAAGAGTTAGAATCTAGGGTATGGACCAGAGGTTAAGCTGTGAACTAGGCATGCTGTCACTCTTCTGATACTTATGGATCCTCTCGAGGCAAATCCACATCTGAATAAATCTTGTAGCTGTTGAGATGCATCGTTTTTGACATTATGCCTGTACAGTTGTTGACTTAATGTACTATGCAATTATGCCTTTTTGATCTGTCCTTTTACCTTCTTTTCAATCATGAAGAAAAGTGATTGCAAAATTTGTTTTCTAAATTTCAGAAAATTACATCAGCCTAAGTGTCTCGGAAAAAAAAAATGCCTTGATGATTAAGAGCCTCATATTCATATAGTTCTACAATCACATGCTTAAACTTTGCCTGAGGTAAAAGATCTGGTCTCTATTACTAAAAAAAAAAAATGAATCATCATTGTAGGGAATCAGAACAATGAATGCCTACAAAAGTCATAAGCCCTTGGGGACTCTTGGTTTATCACTTACAAATGGTCTGGAAAGCCTAGAGGATACCCCCGGTTGTATTTAGGGTACACCATTAGGTGGAGGTGGGACATGAATTCAGCCATGAGATTCTATATGGTGGCTCAGAGATGTATACAACAGAAAGAAACTGAGCAACAGTCAGGGTCCTACACATTTGGGGATACCACTGAAAGGCTCTGCTTGAGCAGTCGCCAAGCCTTCCAGGTTTAGACTTCATCTTGTGAAAACAAACAAGCAAGCAAACAAACAACAACAAAATCCCTGAAACAAAGAGCTCCCCTACTGTTTGATCTCTTAATTTAGTGCTAACCCTGACATTTTATTAACCTAATTTTCATTATGTCATGGACAGTCTAGTAATGTCAGATAGACTTTGTTATTTCTCATTAATGTTTAAAACTACCCCATTCTCACTCAAGATACTGCTTTCATTTGGTTTTCTGATATGAACAGCTTTTATGCTAAAATTTAAGGGTTGTTTGGGATTTGGTTATCCTTGAAGGCTTTTGAATAATCTGACATTATTATATGAAACTAAGGTCACTAATCACTCTTTTCTGCATAAGAATTAAATATCTTAATAATGATGACATAATTAATATTTGATGCCATCACATAATCAAGGATAAAAAAATAACTTCCTGAGGGTGTTCAACAACATATTGGAATACAGAATCCTTGAGGAAAAAGTCTGTTATTAAGGAGTAAGAAGTTAGAAAATACACATGAGCAATGATAAAGTTCGGTGGCTGTGGCTTGTTATGCTTCTCTGATCTTCCAGCGTTGACTCCAGCACCTGGTTCCAGGTTTGTTTTTATTAATAAGACCTTTTAAGAAATATGGTTGAAGCCAGGCGGTGGTGGCACATGCCTTTAATCCCAGCACTTGGGAGGCAGAGCCAGGCTGATCTCCTTTGAGTTCGAGGCCAGCCTGTGCTACCAAGTGAGTTCCAGGAAAGGCGCAAAGCTACACTGAGAAACCCTGTCTCAAAAAACAAAAAAATCAAACAAACAAAAAAAAATGGTTGATATACTGTGCACCACAATAAACTTATCTGGGGGTCAGAGAACAGAACAGCCATAATATTAAACATAGAGGTTAGGCAGTGGTAGCACACGCCTTTAATACTAGCATTCCAGAGGCAGAGATCCATCTGCATCTCTGTGAGTTCAAAGTCACACTGGAAACAGCCAGGCATGGTGACTCACACCTTTAATCCCAGGAAGTGATGGCAGGGAGCAAAAAGGTATATAAGGCATGAGGATCAGGAACTAGGGATCGTTAAGCTTTTAGGCTATTGAGCTGAGATTCATACTGGGTAAGGACTCAGAGGCTTCCAGTCTGAGGAAACAGGATCAACTGAGAAATTGGCAAGGTGAGATGGCTGGGGCTTGTTCTGCTTCTCTGATCTTCCAGTGTTGACCCCATTACCTGGCTCCAGGTTTGTTTTTATTAATAAGATCTTTTAAGATTCATGCTACATCCAGGAACTGAAAACATGTTTCAAAAACCAACCAAATGTGATATACAGTAGAACTAAAATAACGATAATGCATTGCTTAGAAAAATACAACACGATTTTAGTATTCTTAGTCATTCCCATTGGTCTGCCCAAAGGGGGAAATGTTTCAGTAAAGAGTCATTGTATCCTTGGAGAAGGTCAGAACTACATCAGAATAAAGGAACCTTGAAACACATTACAGTCTCTGCTAAAATGCAACTTAAGTCTCTAAGGTGTTTCTATTCTATTAGCATGTTAACTTTAGTATTGGTCCTAGAGAGGAAAGACTGTTCTATACATTAATACTAACTATAACACACACACACACACACACACACACACACACACACACACACACACACACACACAGTGTATAGGCTATAGGACAAGCATTATTTTAAAAATAAATGAACACATATTAACACTTGTGCTTTAAATTTAGGTTTTTATTTACCTGCTTTATGTTAGTACTATGAAGTAGTTTACACAAGTTTAAAAGATATTTTTCTACCCTAAAGTATTTTGTGTATTTCCATAAATCTAATAATATAAACCAGGGATAGTGGCAGAGCATGCCTCCAATCCCAAGATTCAGGAGGCAGGAGTAAGTGGATCAAGGTCAGCCTGGTATATATAGCAAGTTTCAGTTATCAGGCTTCAACACAGTGAGACCTTGTCTTAAAACAGAGTAAAACTAACAAACAAACAAGCACACAAACAAACAAAGCACTTAATCACAGAAGGATGTACATTGCTAGCTGTAAAAATCCTTAGATTTTTACCTGAAAATACGCTATTCTAAACACTGAAATTGTTACATATTCCAGAATCTAGAAATGTCCAAACTGAACAGGAAACCATACCCATGTCCTCAGATAGTCATTAGTACTAACAAGGTGAGGGCATTGCATGGCTGACACAGTGCAGAGCCGAAGATGAGAAAGCCTCTCCGGGCTGATGCATCTAGTTAGGGATGAAGGTAAATCACTTCCCTTTTTTTCCAGTCCTGGGTATTTCTCATTGCAAGTAAATCTCTGCACAGCTGCAAATTCTGCACTGTAACTAGCAGCGAAGTCAAGGCTCAAAGAAGAGCGAGCACTCTAACAGTATGTCTTTAACATCTAGAAGAAGACCGAACGTTCCATGGTCTGTGTAATATGTTGGAAAGAGAGTGTTTTAAATAAAATAATGAAGTTAAAATGCAAAGCCACACCATAGGCTTTATAACCTTTCTCTGATAGTCCTTCAAGCAGTCTCTCCTACCCAAGCATGCACAGCACCACTTCCCAGGTATCTGTTTTAGGCTCTTCCAGGTCACCCCTAAACTAGCACACTCCTGCTGTGCCATATGGCCCTCTGTGGTAATTGCTGATGTGACGTTCCTCTGGGTGGCTGAAGTTAAAAAAAATAAAATAAAAGATGCTCAGTTGGGTGAATCTCAGTTCCTCAGACAGGAGATGACTTTGTGTAGTGAGAAGTGTTTCCCTTACCCAGGATACAGGAACAGACTAGAGGATGCTGCTCAGAGATACTAATGGCTGCTTTCCATCCCCTCTTAATTTCCAGGCAGGGCAGTGTCTTTACTACACAAGCACTTTACTCCAGACAACAATCTTGCTTTAGAACCCGCTGTCTGACACATGGGTCCTCAAATGCCTATAGGCACGTACATCACTGTCTAAGTGTCAGAGAAGCAACTTTGCTACCCCTTTCCCAATGATAACATGTCCACCAGTGCTTTCTGTCTTTCCCTATGTATCTTCATTGTTCTCTTTCTACAGACTCTATTCTACCCTATCCTCTTATTGTGGCCAAGGCATGTCACATGCACATGGCTTACCCTCTTGGCATACAGGCAGTTCATGTTTCCCAGGCTCCCTTATAATTAGACATGCTTTGCTACTAAGATATGGCAGACAGGGCAACAGATATGTCAATGTGGCCACCTACACAACTTCCTGCCCAACCTCTCTTGCTTCTTTTTTTCTGAACCAAAGATCCAGTAGCCATTTGTGGGCTCTTTGAGACAAGAGACCATTGGAAGGAGGGAACTTTGATCTACTCTTGTGAGGATTTATCAGTCACTAGGACCTAAGATTCCTGACAGGACAACAAATGCCCAGAGAACCAGGGTATGCAGGAAAGTGAAAAGTAGCAACAGTTTATGAAAATGTGGAGACTGTCATATGATGTCGACCTCCTTCACTTGGGTTTGCTTGATGGGGGAATGTCTTTCTGTATGCTGTGAATATGTGTTGCTCTGATTGGGTGATAAATAAAACTGTTTGGCCTATGGCAAGGCAGTTTAGAGGCAGGTGAGAAATTCAAAGAGAGAGACAGGAAAAAGGCAGGAAAAGATGCCAGTGAGCTGCCCAAGGAGCAACATGTATTGGGATGCAAATAAAGCCACTGAACATGTGGCGATACATAGATTAATAGTTATGAGCTAATTTAAGATATAAGAGCTAGCTAGCAAAAGGCTTGAGCCATGGCCATGCAGTTATAATTAATATAAGCCTGTGTGTGTGTTTACTTGGGTCTGAGTGGCTGTGGGCCCAGGCAGGACAGGAGAAAGCTCCAGCTACATTTCCTGGCTTGGGATAGTACTTAATAGTGGAAAATGTTACATGGAGTTTGTGCCTTTTTACTTATACTGTCATAGGATCCTCCTAAGAGAAAATTGGTTTGAAAGAAGTTGTTGCATCTTATATCACAATATCGAATAAGTATGGATCAAATGTCACTGCTTTCTCTGCAAATTTTTGGATTTTCATATGAAGGACAATAAATATAGTTAATTTTTAGGAAGTGCACAGTACATGAAATTTACTTCACTGTCTGAGATGAACTTGCATATTCCATCTGTTTCCTCCCACTCACTCAGTGGATAATAGTGTAAAGACATGGGAAAGGTATTTATTTCTGAGATTAAAACAACCTGTTATGATTTCTTTCGAGCTGGTGATAAAATAAGTAGTTTCAAAACACAGTAAAAAATGGAAGGAAATATGATTAGAGATCATCAAAGATGAGTATTAGAAACTGGGAACTGAAAACCAACAACTTAAAAAATTAAGACACTGTGGAGAATATCAAGTTGTGGGACAGATTTGGTGTATCAAGAATAAAGAACACTTTCAAGGTTTTATGCTCCCTTGCAAGCACTGCTGTTTGAGGATATGCTAAAACAAACATTAAAAGAGAAAATGAAATCATAAATTTCCAATGGTAATAATATTGATGCTAAAATTACATCAGAAAAATGTGGGAAAATTTCTATGGTTTTTACGTCATAGAAACTCAGATTCTTTGACTCTGTAAAGTGCTACTACCTGATACCCAGTCCTGTTGCTGTGACCCTCATGGAAGCAAATGGACAACACTTGATGAGTAGAGAACACCTCAGTAGGTAGCAAAGCTGATTGACACCTTGCAGTGTCACTCTAGGAAGGAAAGCAGGCTGACTGTGAACAGCTAGGCCACTCCTGCCACTGTTCCCTGGGAAGTGGCCAAGAGTGGAACATATCAGAAAAATGTGATTGTTATTTGGTAATGCAATGGGGCTATTATCACATTAATGCTTTTCAATGATCAATTACTAAGTGTCAGGGACCCATCTGAGACATATTACCCAAAGAAGAAAAGAGTAGAGTGGTGTCTATGACATTAAGAGACCAGGGTGTAGTCAAAACTCACTGAACAACATTTTCAAAGAACTAATAAATACATTTTTTTTGTTTTTTTTAAATTTTATAATTTGATTTAATTATATATATCAGCCACGGATTCCCCTGTCCTCCCTCCTCTGCCCTCCCCCCAGCCAACCCCCCATTCCCATCTCCTCCAGGGCAAGGACTCCCTTGGGGATTCAGCTCGACCTGGTAGATTCAGTCCAGGCAGGTCCAGTCCCCTCATCCCAGGCTGAGCCAAGTGTCCTTGCATAGGCCCCAGGTTCCAAACAGCTAGCTCATGCACTAAGGTCCTGGTCCCACTGCCTGGATGCCTCCCAAACAGTTCAAGCTAATCAACTGTCTCACTTATCCAGAGGGCCTGATCCAGTTGGGGGGCTCCTCAGCTATTGGTTCATAGTTCATGTGTTTCCACTAGTTTGGCTATTTGTCCCTGTGCTTTTTCCAATCTTGGTCTCAACAATTCTTGCTCATATAATCCCTCTTCTTTCTCGTTGATTGGATTCCTGGAGCTCCACCTGGGGCCTGACCGTGGATCTCTGCATCTGCTTCCATCAGTCATCACGTGAGATTTCTAGCATGACAGTTGGGGTGTTTGGCCATCCTATCACCAGAGTAGGTCAGTTCGGGCTTTCTCTCGATCATTTCCAGTAGTCTATTGCAGGAGTATCTTTGTGGATTTCTGGGGACCTCTCTAGCACTTTGCTTCTTCCTCTTCCCATGGGGTCTTCATTTATCATGGTCTCTTTTTCCTTGTTCTCCCTCTCTGTTCTTGATCCAGCTGGGATCTCCCACTCCCCTAAGATGTCAGAAAATGGAAAGATTTCCCATGCTCATGGATAGGCAGGATTAACATAGAAAAAATGGCTATCTTACCAAAAGCAATCTACAGATTCAATGCAATCCCCATCAAAATACCAACACAATTCTTCACAGGCCTGGAAAGAATAATACTCAACTTCATACGGAAAAACAAAAAACCCAGGATGGCCCAAAGAATCCTGTGCAATAAAATAACCTCTGGAGGCATCACAATCCCTGACCTCAAGCTCTAACATAGAGCTACAGTAATAAAAACATCTTGGTACTGGCATAATAAATATATTTTTTTAAATGTGAAATACGGGCTGGAGAGGTGGCTCAGCAGTTAACAGCACTGTCTATTCTTCCAGAGATCCTGAGTTCAAAGCAACCACATGGTGTCTCACAACCATTAATAGTGGGATCTGATCTTCTCTTCAAGCAAAAAGTTGATGGAACACTTATATACATAAAATAAATAAATAAATAAAAAATGTGAAATGCAAAACAAAATCTAAGAATTTTTAAAAAGACATGAGATTGGAAGTTGATGGGGGTGGGGGAGAATGGAGGCAGACATGATTGTATTTCATTGAATGTATGTATAAAATTCACAAAAAACAAAGAGCATGTTTTAAAATTATAGCAGTGATACTCCATCAAAGAAAGCCACTTTCACATTTCCCAAGTAGGGTATCAATTATAAATAGCTTCTTGGCTAGGGATGGGACTTTGTGCCCTTTTCAGTTCTGAGATTTTTTCTGGTTTGATCCTGTGTGGCTTGTATGTGCTGTCAAAGTCTTCGTGAGTTCATGTGCATCAACCCTGTTGTGTCTAGAAGACATTGTTTCCTTGGAGTCATTCACTAAGACTTTTGGCTCTTAGAATCTTTCTGCCTCCTCTTCTGCATAGATCACTGAGCCTTGAGGGAAGGGGTTAGGTAAAGACATCTCATTTAGGCCTGAGTGCTCTGAAGTCTCTCATTCTCTACACATTATCCAGCTGTAGATCTCTTTGTTAATTACTATCTACTGCAAGAAGTTTCTACAATGATGTTCATCAAGGCACTGATCTCAGGGTCATTCGAAGTCATTTTATTTTTATGTTCCTTTAGCAGAATAATATAAATAGGTTTTTCCCCAAGGCAGGCCCCATGACCAGGAGTAGTTGGCCAACAGAAAAGGGACTCTGTGTATTTTGTGGGATTTTGTTTTGTTTTGGTACTTTGGGTCTTACTGGTTTTCTTTTTTCAGTTTGTCTGCTTTGATTTTCATTTTGTTTTTTGTTTTGTTTTATATTCTTTTCTGAGTGAGAAATGATCACAAAGTTGGGTGGGTAGGGGTGTGGTGAGGTTGTGGGAGAAAATTGAAATGAGGAAATAATATGATCAAAATATACTGTGTGAAAAATACTAATACATACAATCTTTAAAGATTAAAAAAATAAATATAGCAAGTCTGTATATGTTCTGAAGGTTGAATTTATTTATGGAGCTCTCTTTTCCAAGGTAAATATCCTTGGATAGTTTAAACATAGGTGATGAACATCCTAACTCTTTTTCTTTAGAAAAACATGGAGATATTTATATTACATTTTTGTGAGTCACAGATATTCTTTGTCTGTCTGTCTCTCTATCCCATGATCTCTCTCTTCTACTCTCACTCTCTGTACTATTTTAAGCTATTAATAACTTATTTTAGGTAAAACATCAATAATTCTCTTAATACAATTCTCTGAGGACTTGCTGAGTGGTTTGAATGCTCTCAGTAATGACTTAGACATTATAAAAAATTCTGAGAAGTGGCTGGACCTTTGTTCCAAATCAATGCTTTGACCAACTATGAGCCAAATATGACAGTGTTTCCTTATCAGTCAGTGACATTGCAGCCACCTTATTGTGATCTTAGTTTACATAAATACATTCTATATAGTCCCACAATGATTAAATCACCAGATGAAACCCATTTCTCAGAATATCCCCACTGGTAAGCCACACAGGGCAGTATTTGGAGAAGTAACGCATACTCAGAAACAATAGATATTAACATAAAATTAAATGTCAGTAGGAATGGGAATGGACTGTAGATGATGGATAGTACAGAAAAGGAGGCAGGAACTGAAGCAAATTGAATATATTCATGAACAGGAACTACTAAATATAATGATCAAAACCTTTGTAAAAAGAGATTGCTTAAATTCTGTTCTTTTAGGTTGATCTTACTTTTAGGTATTTAGATGGATAGTGTGGCTGACTTCATGGGAACCCAAGTAAGTATAATCTCCATTTACATTTAATACAAACATTTTTCATACATACACAGGAACACGTTCCTCACACATGCCTGGATAGGCAATCTAGGACTAGATTGACATCTCAAATTTAGACCCTAGAGCTCAGCTTCTTCCTATCTTGATGCTACGGTTCCCACTGGTAGCTTTATGCAGCAATGTATCTGCATCTTGCCCAATGGGCAGAATCTAACTGCCACTTTTAGCCCATCCCATAAGTAGGCAATATTTTTGCTTGCATCCCATTATCAGATCAGAGTCATTGCATTGTACTGAAGTCAACCCCTCTGAAAAGTAGTTTTTTAAACACTATTATACCTGATAGAAAATGGATACTGTTTGGAGGTGGAACTGGGCATAAATTATCTGAGGAGTTTGGTTTCTGGGGTTTTTGATTTTTTGTTTGTTTGTTTCTTTCTGAAGAGAGAAAACTAAAATCCTGCCCATGAGATTACCAGCTCTCATCTCTCATTCTGGTTCTGTAGCTAGCTAGCTAGATTGCTCTCCTCTGTAAAATGAGGACACATTCTTCAAGCAACCTGAAATTTAATGATTGTACCATGAGTAAAAACAAACTAGTAGGTTTATGAAATGGAACTGGAAAAGGTTCAAGAATTTAACATTTCAAAGTCCAGACTGATAAACAACTAGGTCACTGGGCTAGGGAAAGGTTTAGAGTTCTAAAGTCATGCTAGGGGATGGTTGATTTATTCCTGGTCAACCGAAATTGCTTCTTTGATGTTGTCTATAAGTTTCTGCCAAGAGAAAATTTCACCAGCAAGATCTGGGGGATCCAATTCTTTTGGCAGGGAGACCTGGAAAGAAGTCAGACGTTCTGGCCTGACTAGTGCCTCTGTGACTTTACCAAATGATAACAGTTTAGTCTCAGTCTCAGTATCTGTAAAATTTCTGTAGGCATACCAATAAAATAATGTAACATGTCTCTATAATAACACAAAGAGATTTTCACAAAGGCTGAGCAAAATAAAAATAAAATAAAATAAAACATTCACCTATCTGGTAAAGCACGAACTGCCTTAATTGTTCCTAAGGTGGAAGGCTCCAAGAGCCATGGTTGCACTTCTTCATTGCCACCAAGCAACTGTGTGGTACTAAGAAGAATAGATGTGCATTGCTGGGTGAAACTGACCCAGCACGGTGACAGACAGCTCCATCGCCTGAGCCAGATTAGTCCCAGCAGCCTGTGTGCCCAGCTCATGGGTGTGGTGTTGAATTGCTGATGACATAGTGGAGAAAAGACAGTGAAGGATGAGGTTACATCTTGACCTTCATGAGGTCAAGTGCTCAGTGCTGAAATGCTGGTGAGATGTTATTTTTTTTTCTTCAAGATTAACATGGTTTCCTACTCTTCCAAGCTCGTGGCTTGATTGAACTACATAGGTAAGTTAGTGGGACACAAAGTTCAAATCATCGTAATAAAAGTACAAGAAGGATGCGGAGAGAGGCATTCTTCAACATTAAGCAGGCACTGCACAATGTGAATTGGGAAGTAGGGGGGAGGGATACCTGGATGTATTATGGGAGAGCTGCATCAAATCTTTGTGATTTGTGTTGTGCAGTAAAGAACTGGCTTTACAGGAAACATAGGTAAATCCAAAGACTGGGGGTGGATGTGATGTCTGAACCCCTGCAATGCCTTTGTTTGCCTTAGAGCTTCAGTTACTACAGCCTATGTGATATAGGAATAAGGCTTAGGAACAGATCTCATCAGCTTTGACCTTGGGAGGTACTGTAAAGTCAATCCAGGACCTCGGCAAGAAGATAGAGAACAAAACAAACAAATGAGCAGAATGTGGCTGAGTCCCTAAAAGGTCTGAGCACTAAGGCTAAGCCTACTATCCCTGGTTAGGGATGCTCTACATTGTGTCATAAAGGAGCAATGCCATCTAGAACTCCAGGGGGAGACCATCATTTTAAACTGTATCAGAGCCCTTCCTTGTCTTTATTCTAGATGTGTTTTTCTTTGTCTGGTCCTAAATTTTTTCCATTTACTGTATTAAGCAAGTTGCTGAAGCAAATGGATTTTACTGGGGAAGTGATGTTGTAACAACTAGTCTGGAATGATAGTTGCCCTTTTGTCTGGAAAGCTACAGTCTGGTTATCTTGTGCCCTCACATTTGTTCTTCAGCAAACTAATTACAACTGATGTCAGAAATCCTTAGCAGACTTCGTCCTTTACCTTAACTCTGAGAACCCTCCTCACCCCCAAATCTCAGTTCCCCTTATGATCGATATTCTCAGGTAGTTATTTCAAAAGCATATTTTGCTTTCTTTTTGACAACATTGGGCCAGTACAAGTTTGGTCAAGACAATCGCAGCATTTCCGCTTTTTGCTCTCCTTTTATTTGGTGAGTCATACGATCTAATTCTGGCCACCAAACATTGAGCCGATTTGACAGATGAGTCTCTAGAGGGGAAGCATTTACCTTCCTGAGAAGATGTATGGAGCTTTTCTTTGTCTTGAAGAGGCAATGATGGTTGGAGGGCAAACTGTCAGTCTATAAGCAGAATGCTAGGGAGTGCTAGATAGAGCCTGGGTTTCCAATGACAGTGTTGAGCCACTGCACTAGCCTTGGGCTGCATATTTCCAGACTTCTCATTGTGTGAGGGAAAATAAATCCATATTTCTTTACAGCCAACACCTGTTTCCCACTGTTTGTAGCTAAATATAACAGGCATATGTCCTCACTAATGAATAAAGAAAGCACCGAAGTCTCCTGACTCCCACTCCCCAATCCATTTTGTTTGTTCAATTTTATCTTCGATCTTATGAAGAATAATAGGTACAATGGTCTATATACTGTTGTTTAAAGTTAACAAAGCAATTGTTCCATTAGTGAAACTTCATATTAAAGTTTATGTGAAGATCAAAGTTCTAGCAGGAGAACCTAGAAGTAACATAACTTGGCCAATATGACCTTGTAAGTATTTCCCTTATAGTTACATGATATTTTTTTCTGTTAGTATACATCAACTCCATTCCATCATACTGAGCATATTCAAACATGGTGTATAACATGTCATACACAGAATTAAAAAAAAAGATGTTATTCCATAAGTCATGGGATTAATTCCTTCAAGGAAATTCACAAAATTGATAATCTGATTGCTGTTGCCTGGAAGCATCTATGTAAGCTTTGCTCAAAATGAATTTACTTCTTCTTTGATTTTTATATATTCATTTATTTTAGAGGTGTGTCTTGTGACATAGACCATGTCAGCTTTGAACTTTTTTTAAATAAATTTTTTATTAAGAGATTTTCTATTCATTTTACATACCAACCACAGAATCCCCTGTCCTCCCTCCTCCCGCCCCCCAGCCTTCCCCCCCCCCAAGCCACCACTTATTCCCACCTCCTCCAAGGCAAGGTCTCCCATGGGGAGTCAGCAGAGCCTGGTACATTCAGCTGAGGCAGGTCCAGGCCCCTCCTTCTTGCACCAAGGCTACTCAAAGTGTCTCACTATAGGCACTAGGTTCCAAAAAGCTGACTCATGTACTAGGAACAGGTCTCAATCCCACTGGCTGGGGCCCCCTATACAGTTCAAGCTAAACAACTGTCTTGCCTATCCAGAGGGTCTAGTCCAGTACCATGGGGGCTCCTCAGCTATTGGTCCACAGTTCATGTGTTTCTACTAGTTTGGCTAGTTGTCTCTGCACTTTTTCCAATCATGGTCTTGATATCCCTTGCTCATAGAATCCCTCCTCTCTCTCTCTGATTGGACTCCTGGAGCTCCGCTTCGGATCTCTGCATCTGCTTCCATCAGTCACTGGAGGAGGGTTCTATGATGACAGTTAGGGTATTCAGCCACCTGATCACCAGAGTAGGCCAGCTCAGGCACCCTCTCGACTATTGCCGGTAGTCTATGGTGGAGTCATCCTTGTGGATTCCTGGGAGCCTCCCTAGCACTCTGATTCTTCCTTATTCCCCTGGTGTCTTCATTTATCATGGTATCTCTTTCCTTGCTCTCCCACTCTGTTCTCATTTAAGCTCGAACCTCCCGCTCCGCTAAGGTCTCAACCCCCATCCCTTGCCCTCCATTAACCCCACTTTAAACTTTTGATCCTTCTACTTCAATCTACTGATTGCTGGGATTACAAACATGCACTACCACATAGAGCTGTCACTTTATTTTCAAGAAGTAGTTAACTGCACTGTTGAGTGATTATTGCATACAGCTCACGATCTATTTTAAAAATCAGGCATCACTTCTCATGAAAAATCCACTGGATAGAAGTTATTCCTTTGTCCTGTACTGTCTGGAGACTGGAAACACATCTCAATGGTCATTTCTTTGCTACCTTGTGTGAGATCTGGGTTCACAGTCAGCAGTGAGACACAGTCTACACAACTGTAATCCTACGACTCCAGAAGTGGAGACAGGAGGATCAAAAGTGTAAGGTTCTTGGCTAGTTCAAGGTCAGCCTAGGCAAGAGATCCTGTCTCAAAGGAAATCAATTTCTCTCTCTCTCTCTCTCTCTCTCTCTCTCTCTCTCTCTCTCTCTCTCTCTCTCTCTCCCTTGCTCCTTCACTCTGATATATACCTATAGTGTATGTGTGCATGCGCGTATCCTTCTGTTACTGATCAGCTGAAAATTTATCAATTTAGAAATTTGTCATTATCTCTAATTAATTATTTATGTTTAATTAGAAAACAATTTATGAGAGTATCTATAGCTATTTTTCATATGAAGATCACTAAGCTTATACATACACATTCTACTCTGGAATACTGTTCTAAGCATAACATTATGAGACAATATATGTATAGAAGTAGTAATAGTATATATCAAGCAGATATGCAAAATATTACAATACTAATAAGATTCTGCTCATCCTATGTCACTTGTGCATTTCAGAAACCATATGGGGGAAACAGAATTCTATTCTGTAGACTTTGTTCCATTCTACTAGAATAAGGGAAGTTTTATTCAAGTAGCTCAATGAGTGCTATTCAAAACACTCTTCCCTTTCTTTGTAAAAGCATTCTCCTCAATTTATATCTTATTTTATTTTGCACATAAAAACAAGTAAAAGCTTCTAAATAGAAATCCATAGTGTGTGAACAGGCTGCAATTCTACTCAAGTTTCTCTTCCAGAGAGGAGCCTTTCTGTAGAGAATGATAGAAAGCCGGCCTTGAACACACACTTAAACCCATCACAGCTCTACCTCCACTTAGTACTCAACTGAACAGTTACACAGTTTGTGAGATACCTCATTGCACAATCACTGCCTAAGCCTTATTTTAGGACTTGAAACATCTTGTAAGAGTAAACACGACCAGGCAAAATTTATGTAAACACATAATGAGTATAAGTTACAAAAGGATAGGTGCTTTCTCTTCTCTTGAGGCAGAAAGAACTGTTGTTCTACATAATTCACTGAAGATAACAAGTGAGAAATTTAAAAAGGCAAATAGAGATGCCAGAAAACCAGGGAGGCTTCTTTGAGAAAATTAACAAGATAGACAAAACCTTATCCAAACTAATTAAAAGACAGAGAGAGCATCCAAATTAACAAAATCAGAAATGAAAAGGGAGCATGACAATAGACACCAAGGCAATCCAGAGAATCATAGGATATGCTTTAAAAATCTGTACTCCACCAAATTGGAAAATCTAAAAGAAATGGATAATTTTCTCTATAGGTACCACTTACCAAAGTTAAATCAATATCAAATAGGCAATTTAAAAAGACTATAACCTCTAGTGAAATAGAAGCTGTCATTAAAAGACCTTCAACAACAACAAAAATAGCCCAGAGCTAGATGGTTTTTAACCAGAATTCTACTAGACTTTGAAAGAAGATATAACACCGATACTCCTCAAATTATTCCTCAAAAACAGGAAGAGAAGGAACATTGCCCAGTTCATTTTATGAGGCCAGAACTACTCTGATGCCCAAACCACATAAAATGCAAAAAAGGGAGAATGACTCACAGGCCATTTCCTGTATGAACAAAGATACAAAAATACTCATGAAGATACTTGCAAATTAAATCCAAGAATACATCTAAAATATCATCCACCATGATCAAGTAGGCTTCATCCCAGACAATGATTCGCAACTTCAGGTTCATGACCCCTTTAACAACCCTCTATCTCCAAGATGTTTACATTATGATTTATAACAGCAGCTAAATTACAGGTACGAAGTAGCAATGAAAACTTATGATTGAGGGTCACCATAACTTGAAGAACTGTTTTTTTTTGTTTTTTTTTTTTTTTTTTTTGTTTTTTCGAGACAGGGTTTCTCTGTGTAGCTTTGCGCCTGTCCTGGGACTCACTTGGTAGCCCAGGCTGGCCTCGAACTCACAGAGATTCGCCTGGCTCTGCCTCCCGAGTGCTGGGATTAAAGGCGTGCGCCACCACCGCCCGGCTAAGAACTGTATTAAAGGGTCACAGCATAGGAAGGTTGAGAACCCTGCTGTGGGGATGATTCAATTTATAAAACCCGATAAATGTAATCCACCATATAAACACAAGGAAAAAATGAGATGATCTCATGAGGTGCAGAAAAGTCCTTTGACAAAATGTAACACCCCTTCATGATAAAATTCCTGTAGTGATTAGGGATGCAATAGACATACCTAAATATAATAAAGACAATTTATAGAAAGCCTATAGCTAATATCAAATTAAATGGAAAGAAACTCAAGGCAATTCCACTAAAATCAGGAACAAGACAAGATTGTCCATTCTCTGTATAGCTATTAAATATGGTACTTGAAGTTGTAGCTAGAACAATAAGACAACTGAAGGAGATCAAGGGGATACAAATTGTAAAGGAAGAAGTCAAAGTATCATTATTTACAGTTGATATGATAGTATACATAAGAGGCCCTTTAAGATTCCACCAGGGAACTCCAACAGCTGTAAAACACTTTCAGTGAAGTGGATACAAGATTAACTAAAAAAAAAAATCTGTAGCCTTCCCTTATACAAATGACAATTAAACTGAAAAAAGAAATCAGGGAAACAACACCTTTCACAATAACCTCAAAAAATATAAAATATATTGGAGTAACTCTATCCAAGCAAGCGAAAGACTTGTCTGATAAAAAACTTCAAGCTTTTGAAGAAAGAAAGTAAAGAATGTATCAGAAGATGGAAAGATCTCCTATGCTCATGGATCAGTAGGATTAATATAGTAAAAAAAGTCATTCTATCAAAAGTAATCTACAGATTCAGTGAAATCTCCATCAAAATTCCAACACAATTCTTTACAGACCTGGAAAGGTCAATTCTCAAGTTTATATGAAAAAATGAACAAGAAAAAAAACCCAGAATATCTGAAATGATCCTGATTAATAAAAGAATTGGTGAGCTAGAGTAATAAAAAACACACACAGTAATAAATGGAATTGGATTGAAAACCCAGACATAAATCTAAACATGTATGGACATAGGATTTTTAATAAAGAAGCCATAAATACACAGTAGAAAAAAAGACAGCATCTTCAACACTTGGTGTTGGTCAAACTGGATGTCTGCATTTAGAATGCAAATAGATTCTTATTTATCATCCTGCACAAAACTCAACTACCAGTGGATCAAAGACCTCAACATCAACCCTGAATGTGATAGAAGAAAAAGTGGGGAATAGAATTGAATGCATTGGCACAGGAGATAACTTCCTGAACAGAACAGGAATAACACAGGCACTAAGATGAACAATTAATAAATGGGACCTCATGAAACTGAAAAGCTTCTGTAAGGCAAAAGACACCATAAACTGGACAAAGTGGCAGCCTACAGAATGGGAAAAGATTTTTACCAGCTCCACATCTGACAGAGGACTAACATCTAAAACATATAAAGAATTCAAGAAACTAGATATAAAAAAGCTAAAAAATCTAAACTTAAAATAGGATACAGATTTAAACAGAGAATTCTCAATAAAGGAATCTGAAATGGCTTGGAAAATTTAAAGAATTGTTCAACACCCTTTGCCATCAGGGAAATGCAAATCAAATTACTTTGATATTTCATCTTACACCTGTCAGAATAGCTAAGATCAGTAACACATGTGAAGGCTCATGCTGGCAATGATGGTGAGCAAGAGGAAAAGACCTCAATGGTTGGTAGGATTGAAAATTTCTACAGCCACTACAGAAATGAATACGGTGGTTCCTTAGAAAATTGGGATTTGATCTACCTCAAGACCCAGTTATACTACTCTTAGGCATATACCCAAAAGATGCTTCATCCTACCACAAGGAAACTTGCTCAACCATATTCATTGTGGTTTCATTCATAATAGCCAGAAACTGGAAATAACCTAGAAATAACCTACTTCAAAAGAAAATGTGGATAAACAAAATGTGGTTTATTTACACAATGGAGTATTATTCATCTGTTAAAAAAATATGACATCATGAAATCTGTGGGAAAATGGATGAAACTAGAAAAAGTCATCCTTAGTGAGGTAACTCAGATCCAGAAAGACAAATATAGTATGTACTCCCTTATAACTGGATATTAGCTGTTAAGAAATGGCAACCACGCTACAATCTTTAGACCCAGAGAAATTAGGTAAAGAGGAGGGGACTCAAGGGGACATGTGGATCTCCCTGGGATGGGGAAATAGGATAGATTTTGTGGTGGGCTGGGGGTGGGATGGAGGAAGACAGTCCTGGGAGAGACAGCTGAAATTAGGAGGTACTGGGGGAGGGAAGGTATGAAAACCTAGTTTAGTGGGAACTTCCCAGAATCTATGAAAAAATCTTGAAAAATAAAGTAGGGCACAGAAATTGGAGTAGTCAACCAATACCTGATTTGACTTAAGGCCCACTCCATGAGAAGGAACCCATAACTGACATTGCTTTGGTAACAAAGAACCATTGACTAGATAGCCCAGAGACCGAGGGTAAAAGCAAACATGAGTGGTCTAAAAAAATCAATAAAATGATTCCTAATATTTTGCTATACTAATACTCACTGCTGTAACCAATGCCTTCTTCAGTCACCGTCAGATAGGCTTCCTCCAGAAGCAGATGTGAACAGATGCAGAGATCAACAGCCAGACTTTATGTGGAGAGAGTCTAAATGGAAGGTCTCCATCAAACCCCTCCCCTCAGAGCTCAGGGTATCCCATGGAAAAGGAGGTGGAAAGAGATTGTGGGAATCAGAGGGGATGGAGGACCACCAGCAGATCATGGCCCTCTGAATCAAGTAAGCAAGACAATAGGAGTTCATCGAGACTGAGGCAGCAAGCACAGAGCCTACCAGGTCCTCTGCTTATGAATTATAGCTATTGGGTTAAATTTTTATGGGACTCCTGAGTGTGTGAGCGAGTGGGTCTCTGATTCTTCTACATGATTTATCTTTTATAGGAATGAGTCTTATTAAAGAGGTTAATGAAATTGAAAATTCTAAATTATTAATGAGAAATAACAAGTAAAAGAATCGCAGCCTTTGTAGCAACACTTGGGAATCTGGGCTGACCAGGGAGTCCTACATGGAGGCTGATAACCACTGTATATAAAGATCTAATTTGGGGGATTGGAAAGATGGCTCTGAAGAGCACTAGCTGCTCTTCTAGAGGGCCTAGGTTCAATTCCATCACCCACACGGCAGCTCACAACTGTCTGCAACTCCAGGTAACAAGGGATCTGCTGCCTTCACACCAACGAACATAAAATAAGTTTTTAAAAAATCTGATTTGATCTTTAGTCACTAGTCTACAGGAATTCGCGTGACAATGCCAGGAATGTCTGTCTGGATGGAGAAGAATGAAGCAGAGAATTGGAGTGAATTTCTAAAGTTTCAGGTTTTTCTAAGTGAGAAAAGAGCTAGCAAGGCTACTCTAGAAAGACTTCAACAGCTTCAAGACTTCATCTACTTCCTAGCTGTGTGGGTAGCAAATACTTCGGTGAGACATCTTTAAATATCAGTGTGAATAACATCGGACAGGGAAAAGCCTCTTGCCAAAATGTTTCAGCCTCAGTTTTATCTCAAAGGATTTTAAATTTTCAACTGATTTCATTTATATGTGAGCTGCTCTAAAATGAATTAGTTCTTGGTGTTGTGGGGAAGAGAAATGAAAGAAACATGTGCTGGGCAAGAAGCAGCATCTTTAATCACGGGGAGTCAGAAAAGCTAAACTTGTCATTTTATCTTCTTGATCCTATAATCGGAGTGAAACCAGAAAGGGAATAAATTGTTTTCTGTCTTAAGGGGAAGCATGCAACAGCAAGAGAGCAAGACACAGAGCCTGGCGACACCAGAAGCCCAGAGCTTCCTCCAGGAAAAGGGCCATGCACACAGAGAGTGTATCAAGAATTGGTAAGGTGGGACCTCCAGCTAAAAAAATCACCAGCAGCTGGCTAGAAAAAAAAATAATTGTTTCAATGTGATTTCTGAATTTCATAAAACAAATTCTGATTTTATTTTGGATTGCTTTGATGATTCTCTAAGCCAAGACTGGAAAGTGATCATTTGGGTTAGTTAATATTGACATCAATATTGCCATTTGGTTGGCAGTCTTATTTGAATGAGGTCACCTTAACATTCCCAGTATCCTGAGCTCCTCTTTGTCAAGACTTAATAGAGAAAATAATTTAATTCTCTAGAATTAAATTTCAAGGAGTGAGATAAAATATAAAATTAGACTTAATGGTACTTTTTAAATAGCCCATGAAAGGCAAAACATTTTTACCTACCTGATATAGCCAATGGCATAAGATCAACAAAAACAGCAATAAAAAACAAATAAGTTCATTCACACTGGTTGGCACAGCTGAGAATTAACAGAAAGTAACCAGCTTGTTTTAGGGTATATATTGGACTGAAGAAGCATGATACACAGTTTTTAATACTTACAAGGAAAACCAACAAGCATGAGTATTACCAGACAGAGTTTACAAGTATCTGGTAGCCATGCAGAGGACAATTTTTGACATATTAACTGCCCTGTGGATCATCTTCCAACCTCAGGAGAATGAAAGTATTGATTCAGTAGCTCTGGATTGGGGCCTGAGATCTTCAGGTCTCCACTGAGCTCCCAATGCACAAGGTTGCTGCTAGAACCATGTTTCAAGTACAAACAAATGATGTATTTTTCAGGGGGCTCATGAGTTGTATGAATTGAGAAAACATGGGTACCGTCAATCCCAGGCAGAATTCTCTTACTGACACAGTTCTGGGGAACTGGGTCACTCAGAGGTGGAGTAATGGAACAGCAGTTAATTTTTTAGAAAAAAAGATGATCACTTCTCAAGCACAAGACTGAGAAATGACCATTTTATTAATTATTCCAGGCTAATTTGATTAATGGATGTGTTCTTAATAAATATAATCAGAATCATATACAACATGCTCTTTCTCCTGTAGAGAACAGTGATGCATTTTAATTGTTAAAGAAAAAGAAATTCATTATAGATTTATTACCTGAGGCTTAGAAAACTGAAAATAATTACCGGCATTCAAGGAAGCTGTTTCAATTAAATTTAATTCAAATTAAAATCATACCTGTTTATGTCTTGTTCTCATTAATATTTTGTATAAACCAAATTATATTTACTTCATCTTATCTTCTAGTAATCTCAAAATAAGGCTGTAAAGTTTGAATGAAAGCTATAGTTTTTGTTAGCTATAAACAGAGTGACATAGGAAGGGCAACGGGTATAGCTGTGCAAGTGATTTTACAGTAATTCTATTCCAAGTGTGACCTACAGTTTAGATTGTAATGTCAAAGAATAATCAGCAGTATTCTGTCTTCTCCAGAATTTATTAGGACCAAATATCATATCAGTATGAGGTTCAAAATATGTACCCCTATATTAACAGGAAGCAACCTTGCCTTGTGAAGTGATGCATTGTTCTGGGCAGATTCATGATTTATTTTTTTCTAACTTTTGTACACATACGTATATGTATATTAAAGGTACACATATATTCATATTTTAACCCTCTGGGAAGTGATAAATATTTGTATTTTTAGATGTCTTTGTCATTGAAGGTCTTATTTGTCTATTTTGTACTGAATTGTAGAGTTAGTTTCTTTGATTGAGCTAGCTCTGCTCTAGTTCAAATGTTTTTATGGAAAAGTAAATGATTATGATCACCAGAGCACATTTTGAGGCTTCTAATCATGCTCATACTATTGGGAAAACAAAGTTGTTGCTGCCACAGCTCACACATGAGCTCAGAAAGGTTAGCCTGCTTTTCTTGCTTTCCTTCACATGCATTCATTCATCAGTAATCTTTCACACAGTATTTTAACAATTAAACAGTATATCGATTGTTTTTATTTTTAACATTGATACATTGACTATTACAAATGAAGCATAATCAGATCTGTTTTCTTTGCATTTTTAAAGTAGTGACAGGACAATCATTTGTGGCTCAAGAAGCATCTTTCACATAGATGTTGAGGTACAAATGGACTCAATATATTAATGACATTTTATAAAGTACATTAAGAACAGGTATGCCTTGGCTTCAGTGAAGGAGTAGATTATTGTTCAATTTCTAGAACCAGGGGAGGAAGGACAGAAGAAATAATGCTAACCATCCATCTCTCTAGTTTCAAATCTTTTTAGTGGTTTTATCCTTTCCTTCACATGTTTCAGTCTAACACCAACTGCCTGGCTTGTCAGCGCTCTGGATGCAGGGCTTTGGTGTGTGTGTGTGTGTGTGTGTGTGTGTGTGTGTGTGTGTGTGTGTGTGTGTGTGTGTATGTACTCAAAATACACATAAACTTTAGAGTATCTCAAAGTTCCTACTAAATTTTGTTTTCAATTTATAGCATATCCACCATTTCCTATGATTCACTTAAAGTCCTCTGTATATTTAGGTTTACTCAAGGATTAACTGAAACTGTCTGTTGTGGAATATTATTTTAACTGGGCAAAATGTATTACATTAATTTATGGTGCAGAATATTACTTTAACTGTGTAAAGGTGTGCTACATTAGTTTATGCTGCATTTGTTTAGTTATGAAAAGATGTATTGCGCTTTCACCTTGCCTGCCTAGGGTACCTGATTGGTCTAATAAAAAGCTGAATAGCCAATATTCAGGCAAGAGAGGGATAGGTGGGGCTGGCAGGTAGAGATAATAAGTAGGAGGAGAAATCTAGGCTCCAGAGAGAAGAGAGGAATGAACAGAACTAGGAGAAAGAGAGGAAAACACCCAGAGCCAGAAACCAGGCAGCTGCCAGACAGACAGGCATAGAGGCAGCAGGAAAGTAAGATATATAGAAAGAAAGAACAAAAGCCCTGAGGGAAAATGTAGATAAACAAATTAAAATAAAAACTAAGATAAGGCCGAACATTCATAACTAATAAGAAGTCTCTATGTCATGACTGGTGAGCTGGTTGGTGGCTCAAAAGAAAAGGCCTGGTACAGTCATCTTTTTAAAATTTTCACTAATATTTATTTATTTATTTATTTATTTTGCAATACAATTCAGTTCTACATATCAGCCATGGATTCCCTTGTTCTCCCCCCTCCCGCCCCCCTCACCTTCCCCCCAGTCCACCCCCCATTCCCACCTCCTCCAGGGCAAAGCCTCCCCCGAGGACCGAGATCAAACTGGTAGACTCAGTCCAGGCAGTTCCAATCCCCTCCTCCCAGGCCAAGCCAAGCGACCCTGCATAGGCCCCAGGTTTCAAACAGCCAACTCATGCAATGAGCACAGGGCCCGGTCTCACTGCCTGGATGCCTCCCAAACAGATCAAGCCAATCAACTGTCTCACCGATTCAGAGGGCCTGATCCAGTTGGGGACCCCTCAGCCATTGGTTCATAGTTCATGTGTTTCCATTCGCTTATGCCTGTCAAAATGGCTAAGATCAAAAACACTGAAGACACCTTATGCTGGAGAGGATGTGGAGCTAGGGGAACTCTCCTCCACTGCTGGTGGGAATGCAAGCTTGTACAACCACTTTGGAAATCAATATGGCGCTTTCTTAGAAATTTGGGAATCAATCTCCCCCAAGATCCAGCTATACCACTCTTGGGCATATACCCAAGGAATGCTCAATCATACCACAAGAGCACTTGTTCAGCTATGTTCATATCAGTATTGTTTGTAATAGCCAGAACCTGGAAACAACCTAGATGCCCTTCAACTGAAGAATGGATAAACAAAATGTGGTACATATACACAATGGAATACTACTCAGCAGAGAAAAACAATGACATCATGAGGTTTGCAGGCAAATGGATGGATCTAGAAAAAAATCATCCTGAGTGAGGTAACCCAGACTCAGAAAGACAAACATGGTATGTACTCACTCATAGGAGAATTTTCACTAATTTAAATATTATTTTTAAATTTTATAAGTATGGGTGTTTTGTTTGTGCATCCTGCACATATCTGTGCACCACATGCATTCAGTGCCCACAGAGGCAAGGGGAGGGCTTCAGATCTACTGGGACTGGAGTTTCAGACTGTTACAAGATTTTATGTGGATACTGGGAATTCAGACTCCTTTGGAAGAGTAGTCAGTGCTCTTAATGCTGAGCAATCTCTCCTGTCCAGTTCTTCCTCTGACTCTCTTCATGTGCTCTTCTTTATTTTAACCCACTGTCAATGTTCAGAATGTTTTTCATTTTTAATTATTATTAATTTTTTAAAATTTATTTTACCTACCAACCACAGTTCCCTCTCCCTCCTCTCCTCCAGTTCCCTCTCCCATCTCCTTTCTACCCCCATCCCCATCCACTCTTCTGAAAGGGTAAGGCCTCCCATGGGAGTCAACAAAGTATGGCATATCAAGTTGAGGCAGAACCAAGCTCCTCCCACCTGCATGAAGGCTGAGAAAGGCATCCCACCATAGGGAATAGGTAAATGGATGGAACTAGAAAAAAATCATCCTGAGTGAGGTAACCCAGACCCAGAAAGACAAACATGGTATGTACTCTCTCATAAGTGGCTAGTAGATGTAAAGCAAAGGATAATCAGGCTGCAATTCACAGCCCTAGAGAAACCAGGTAACAAGGAGGACCCTGAGAAGGGGAAATAGTTAAGATCTCCTGGGTAAACTGCGGGTGAGGAGACGGAGTACAGAGGAGGGGATGAAGGATGTAAACATGAGGGATTGGGATGGCTGAGTTGGGGGAGAGATGGAGAAGCAGAATGTTTCTCATTTTGATGAGCTTAGGGAATAATCTTAGTTGTCCAATGACTCAATGAAGATGAATCAAAGAATTTATGTATAATACATGTGTATGCTGACACATGTACACATGTACTTATACTGACACAAAATTTAAGTATGTACATATATATTTGTGTGTTTATGTACATATATATTTGTGTGTTTTTACAGGTGTTATTTACTGAGCAAAATCTAACTTGATTTAGAATTCTTATCAAAATTTTCATTAAAATATGTCACTTCCCCTTTCATGGTCCCCCTCCCTGTAACCACTCAAATGCCCCTTTCCTCAAACCCCTCCCATGCTCCCCTTACTATCTCTCAAAATGATGGCCTCTTTTTGATATGTGTGTGCGTATAAATATATAAATAACCCTGCTGAGTCTATTGAATGCAGCTATCTGTATATTATTTCAGAGTTCACCACTTTGTATAGGATGACCAGTTAAGGGGCTCATCTCTGGGAGAGGCTCCATCTCTTAGAAGTCATGAGTTGCTTGTAGCTCTTTGTCTAGAGTGGAAACCCTGTGAGACTTCCTCCTTTCCACATTAAGCGTGCATAACGATATTATCATTGTTTAGGTAGCTATGTTGTTGAGGTATCATGGACGTAGCCACTCTGTCATCTCACAGCAGACACTCTAGTCTTTTGGCACTTAAAGTATTTTTTGCCTCACTCTACTCCCCTGTTTTTTGAACCTTAGATGCAGCAGCTGTTTTGTAGATGTATCCGTTGGGGCTGAGCTCCACGTGATCTATTGCTCTCTGTATCAGGACCAGTTGTGGTTTTCTGTAATGGTCTGTTTGCTGTACAGAAGTTTTTTGAGGAGGAGTGAAAGCTATACTTATTTGTGGGCATAAGGATACATTCTAGAATGCAGTTAGAAATTATGTTAGTCTAGTAAAGTGATAGTAGTGCATTTTGTTCTAAGATAACGTGACCTCACTAGTCCCAGTAGTTGTGTACATTTACAGTAGGAGGTATGGTTTAGCTCCTAGTCAATGAATGCTCTTTAATTTCTAACAGACAGCTGTTGGTTAAGGGCTATCTTGCCATTCTGGTCATTGCAATAGTGCATAGGTATCACAGCTGGATAGAATTATTGATTACTCACCCCCCTTGCAGGATTACATATACTTTCTGGATTATAAAAGACAGTCTTCAAGAAGGAGATTTTCAGGGTACATCCAGTGAATTGAAACATCTTAAAAAATAATTTTTAAATCTTTCCTTTGGATTTTTTAGTATAAATTTCAGTATACATCTTAGTATATCTAAATAAATAAAATGTGATCAGGGAAACATTCATAGTGATAACCTGCAGAGGTCTATAGGTTACTTCAGAGCAACACCCAAGAATTTAGAATAAGATGGCTGAAAATTACTTTGGAGGGCAAAGATTTTTTTATTACTTCAGATCACAATGATAAAGTAAGAAACAGTTCAGATGACCAGAGAGAAAAAGTCAGAAAAGTTTTGAGGCAGAGTTGTGAAAATTTGTTGATTGGGGGAGAGAGAAGCTTGGTAAGAGAGAACAGGAGTTAGCTTCTGCCACTGGGTAGATCATTGTCCCATTACAGAACTCTGAAAGGAGGAACTGAAGGAAGAGTACTTAACTGTTGTCTGTCTATGTTTTAACCCTTTCTATATTGACCATTCCTAGAATGTCCTTCCTCTTACCCTTTCAGCCATATACTGTAGGTGCAACATTCTTGGTTGTCTTCTTAATCAGCATCCCAGACAGCACTTACTTGAGTCAGGAATCTGGGACATCGAGGACACTGACAGTCAAGGACACTGTCAGAAACTCAAGTCAGCCAAGAAGTAAACAGATCTATTACCTACTCCTCAAAAATTTTTTTTTCAGGATTTTGAAGTGAAAAGCAGATAAAATTTCTATTTCCTCCTCATTTTTCCTGGGTCAGTTTCCAGTTGTTCCTCCACACCTGGCAGGAGGTTCTTCCTGTCCCTACAACTGTAGCCACTGAGTAGAGAGGTCCAGGTTTTCCTCTTCTACGGAATGACTATCTCACCTGTAATTGTTTGAAGCATAAATCCTGTATAAAATGGACCAGATATCTTCTCTGTTTCTTTCTTTTATTTGCAACAAATTTTATTTAGTTCAGTCAGTCCCAACACCGCACAGAAAGCTTACAGAGGATAGAAAGTGCATTAATAAAAGCCAGTCTTTACCCAAAGGAAACAGAAAATATAATATTGATTCAAAATATTTAACACTTGAATGATAAACTGCAATAACTTATTCTGGGTTCTACTGATGAGAGAAAGGAAAAGAAGAAAAGAATGCTTTACAAAGAGGTCCATCTCCATCTGAGACGAGAAGTCAGTGGAGGTCACTAAGACCCGCAGTCTTTCTTGCTTTTTGCACAAGTGCCCTCCGTTGGAACTATTTACGGAACAGGAGGCAGACATGCTTTAAGAACACATCCAGGTCTATTACTCCCCGCTTCAAGGCTTCTCCCAGGTAAAAGATAGTGTCTTCAACTGCATTTCCTCTGCATACAGATTTAGAATCTGTTTATATAGTGGGGCTGTGGGAATGATAACTTCATCAATGTTATTATTTTCAGACTGATTTTCTGTTTTCTTCAGAGCAGAACTCAGTTCTTCACCCTTCTTTTTCAAAAGTTCTATGTGTTTATCAACTTCAGCTACTTCTTGCTCTAAGCGTGTAACTATCTCTTCCAGTTTCTGGTGGCCCTTTTACAGCTCTTCCTCTGTTCGTTTCAAGGCATTGAGCGATGCCTGGGCACCATCCATTTCCTCCTTCATGCGCCATCACAGTTTGTCACTGACTGCTGAGATGAGAGATGCTCGAATGGTGTCCTCACTGATTGTGCCATCTCTGCTGGGACCAACAATGGTCACAGGAGGCTGGGAAGGGCACTGGGAGCTTGTTGTGTCAGGGTATGGGCCAGCAGGTGGGTAAGGACAGTCAGAATAAGCACTGGGATTGGGAGGGTATCTAGATGGATGTGCAGAAATTCCACTCAGCATGCCTGGCATGTAGGAGGTATTTGGTGGCCCGGTTGCTGTGTATGGTCAGTAGGATGCAGAAATAGTGGGACGGGAGAACACTGGAGAACACTGGATCCAAATATCACAATTATGATCTGAACAAGCTCCAGCAACTCTGACCATGGATGTTTCCAGTCATGTAGATAAGGTAGGTAGATTTTCCCATTTGCATCCACACGCTTTCCTGTTTTAATAGTCATTGAACTAGTAGTAGGCTTAACAAACAGATAGGGGGATTATATGGGTATGTGTCCAGCAGCCACAGGCATACTGGAATATTATTTTTTTTTTTTCTGGTAATCAAGAGAGATTTATTTTGGGGGTAACTTACAGCCAAAAGGGGTTGGTTACAGGATCTGGGAGAGATGAGGTACCATTCAGCGGAGAACTCTGGCTTGGTGTCCCATCCAGCTTCCAGGACCACAAGGTATCCAGAAGGGCCAAACAGGTACGCACCTCAAGTATTAAGGGGCTCCCTCTCAGCCATGCCCCAAGGGCAGGTCATAGGCAGTTACCTGCTGTCACTCTAGGGGCAGTGCTTCAAGGTCAAAGCTGGAACAGCTACCCACTACAGAATTCTATACTCTTTTTTTTTTTTTTTTATGAGATAGTAGCTTTATTTTTTTTCCCCTTTTCTATTTTAATAAAAAGGAAAAAAAAGAAAAAGGTTATAACTAACAAAAGAAAAACTATATACAAAAGTACAATGACTATATACAATATATACAAGTAATAAATGTCTAAACAATGTCTAGTCCAATTGTATTTGACAAATTCAGAGAAAATAATTTCATTATCTATCCTATTTTGTTAAGTCCAAAATGTATCTAATTCACTTTCTATCCTAATTAATCTTCAACTATAACTAACTAACCTTCAACTATAACTAACTAATCTTCAACTCCCTCAGAGACCCAAGAAGGAAATAATATTAGCTAACAAAAATAAAAACAGAAAGTGCATGCAAGCAACTTCCAAAAAATTTGTGAGTTATTTGTATTACCTCTGTAACGCACAGGAATTGTTCCAGTGAGATTCACCAGCTCCCTGGAACTGCCATCATTAAAGACATACAAATTCAATACAGGTTTGAGATCTTTGTACATAGCCATGACACTGACAGTTTGATGGACAGTTAGATCTCTGTATTTGAACTTGGACATCATCTTCTTCAGCTGACTCTCCAATACTGCCATGGTGCTTCCCTCCATCCCTGCAGGCAGAGGGTCAGCGCCCTGGGGCTGCCCCAGGCCTCCAGACTATCGCCGCTGCCCCGCCCCTGCCAAACAGGAAGCCCATCTTCTCTGTTTGTTTTACACACTTTCCTTTCTCTTCTCTCTCCTTTCAACAGAAAACTACATTTGAATCTCTAACGCAAGAGTTGCTTTAATTACGATTCCATGGTATAATGAGTAAGACAAGGGGGTAGCCGTGGGATACACCAAGAAACGTTCAGGATGAAGATGTGATGAGTGGGATGGTGGGACTGTGTGCTCCTATTAGTGCATTTACTATTTGAGAACAAACAAAAATTTTAACTGTCTACATTATAAAAACTTATCATGCCTTTTTAATGACACCTGTTAATATAAATACATGAAATCACGTATGTACATATGAGATGTAAGCACAAATGAAATTCACTAGGAAAACAAAGGGTATTAACATGAAAGGTGGGAGGAGACAAAAGGTAGAAGGATGTTGGGAAAGTAAATCCTTTGTGAGATGGTCCTCATGTAACATGCAGTATGCACAATGAATATATCCAATGAAAATCAAAATAAATATAAAAGATTTTTAAATTATTACTACACTCTTTACTTCCTTCTACTGTCCCACACTTTCCTAATCATTCCCTCTTTCAATTTCCTTTGTTCTTTTCTTTGGCTCAACTAACATTTAGGAGATTGGATTTCTAATATGAATTTAGTATCTTATTGTACTGAACATATTTTGTTGAGTAAGACAATTTTGAAGGTGAACCTTTTGACCTTGTATACCACTAATTGTGTGTAAATTACAGTTTGATTATTAAATGCTCTTATTATCATGTCCTAAATAGTAAGAGTTGTTTAACAGAAATAATACAGTCAGAATCTGGAGCTTGCTTTTTATATGAAAGAAAAAAACACTGGAGCCTAATTACTTTGCAGACACAATTAATGCCAGTCTTTTATTCCTATTAGGCAGTGCCATAGCAAATTCCAGGCATGACCACAAATGCCTGTTAATATCACTGTGTTTTCTATCAACCTTTTGTTGATGTTTTGCCTTCTTTTCAGACTGAACAAATTCAGGGGACTATGCTGCCTCTTCCCATGTAAAATGTGCTATCTTGACAGTACCTAATCCAAGCATCACATTATCTCTGTCAGGTGACAGAACTTGATTTTCCCTGATATTCAACATCCTGACATCTAAAGCCTATCATTAGGCATAATATCACAAATGCTTAATAAGTAGTCATTTCCTTCTCCTTTCTATTTACCAGTCCACATTTGATTACTGAAATTGTAGGAATGGTAACCTCTATAAATTCTTCACAAACTTACCTAGAATTATCCAATTTAGTGGCAACCTAACATCCTCCAGTATGAAAAGCTGTATACATACTATTTTCTCTGCATGGTTGTGTTCTTTGGTTACTTGAAAGAAAGATTAAAGGTCCTCCTGGTGGTTCATAGTTTTGTCCATTCCTATCAGGGCTTTTTGAGTCATTCCTTTCAATCCCCATAACATGAAATGTACTCATACCTTCTGGATGCCACTTGTTACTTGTAAATTTGTAACATATGATGTTTTTTTGATGTTTTAATAGGTTACATTCTTTTATGCATTAAAATGCTCACCTACATATATATTTCTGTCTTACTTATGGTTTCTATTGCTGTGAAGAGGCACCATGACCACGACAACTCCTATAAAGGAAAACATGTAATTGAGGTGATTTACAGTTTCAGAGTTTTAGTCCATTATCCTCATGTTGGGACATAGAATGACAAATTTCACAAAGTTTCACTGATTTTCCTTTGTGTCTTTCCCATCAACACAATCTATTTTTTAAAGCAGTAACTGAACTAAAGATACATCTATAGAAATTATTAATATTCAAGAAAGAGAAAATAAAAGGCAAAATATGAAGAGGGAATTAAGAGATGTGGAGAGTCAAATGTGGAAGTCCAGCCTACTTCTAACCAGAATATCAGAAGGTAAGAGAAAGGACAAAAGAAGAAATATTCCTCAGAGATGAGGCTAAAAAGAATGATGAACATCATGTTCTCTCGGAGCTGGAGACCTTGAACATAATGTATAAAAAAAGAATATATATAACTTAAAGCAGGGCAAGAAAACCTCAGACAAAGAAGATAATCGGTATCAGTCATAAAAAGGAGAATGACCAAGAAATGAGAGAAAAGTAGAACTTAGAAGACAGTGGTGTATCGTCTTCAAAATACCAAGAAGAAAACATTAATTTTTGAATTTGACATCATACGCCTAGCTACACAACCAGAAAAGGAGAGAAGTTTCCAAGTGAAATGAAAATGAAGAGGACTATCAGGAAAAGACCACACTTTGAGAACTTTTCAAGGCTGTGCTCCAGGAAGAAGGAAAATGGATATAAATAGAAAAAGTTTATATAGTAAGAAAAAGTACCCAAGGAACTGTTGAAGCTGTAAAGGAGTCTAAGCAATAACTACTTAATGTGGTAATACTGAGGTCTAGTTTTAGCAACTGTAAATAGACCCAGCACTGTGACATTGTGTGTCTGACATAAGACACATTGTAGAATAGGCTATATGCCTGTATTCTTTATCAACACAGACTCAATGATTCCTAACAGAAAATTAGTTACCTGAGTTCAAAAGCTTTCTGTAAAGAATGGGCATACACTGTCATATTAATTAATTATAGAGTATAGCTGACACTATACTTTCATTAATATGTTAAATATGCATAGAAGACAAGGATGAAGTGTAAAATGTAAATATTCAGTCTAGATAGTCATAAAATGTTAACTTGCTTACTTTTTAAAACTCATGTTTTTACTTGTTTTATTGAAATTTATATATTATTTTTGCGATAAGAATTATACTTTGTACCATTTAAAACAAAAATTATTGAGGTAAGCCTTTTTGACCAGCTTTAATAATGTTGTCACCACACAGTCACACCAAGACCCCTGAAGGTCCATTTTCATACCTTGAGTACCTGAGTTACTCTGGAGTAACTTAGAAAAAAGACAAGTATGATCTTTTTCAATGGATCAAACGCCGACATCTTCAAACACCATCTTCACTTCTGTTTGGGGTCCTCTCTGTCTCCTATGCCACACCTTCCCAACCTATTCCCATATTTATGTCGAGTATCTCCAGTAACCCAATGAAGAAGAATAGTTCAGAACTTCTCATTGAGATGGGCTTGTCACTGCACTGACATTAAGGATCTTGAGATCAAATTTCAGAGCTGGCACAGCTCACTTGCTCTCTGAGCTGTGGCGTCTGTGTTTTGGTGGAGAATGAAACACTTACAACTAAATTAGATTAATTAAGTTGACTTTAAAAATTTGTCCTGGTTAAAGCTATCTGATGCTTGAGATGGCTGGAAGAATTTCCTTTCTTGTCCACGTGCGATTCATTCTATAATAGTTCATTAGGATTACTGCTCATGCCAACAGTGAGCATGCGGATAACAGTCTGTATGCAGAATTCTTTATTTTCTCAAATCGACAAAAGAAAAGAGTTTAAAATCTTGTGGCCAAATCTGATTTAACCTTTTTTTTAATGTGTTCAATTGCAAGAAAAATTAAATATTGGAGCAACGTTTCCATAAAGGGTGTGAAAGGCTGAAAGAGTAATGACGGACAGACAAACATTTAATGAAGACAGATGGCTGCTGGAGTCTAAGGAGTCAAGAGTGAAAGCTGGCTCAAACATGCTACTGGATTCTCTTCTGTGCTTAATTCTTCCACTTTTAATAGCTATTTCATGGCCTTGCTGAAACAAATACCAAATTCATGGAACGTGAGTCATTCTGTCCCATTTAGTACAAAAGAAGCTTAAGGCTTTATTCAAGTAACAATTATATATGGCACCATGATTATACAACATTTGTAAAAGGGTCACTTACTCTCCATGAGGTGTTAAAGATCTAGAGCTGGGAACTGTTATGGAAAGAATATACTTTCATGAACTGCATTCTATTGTTGGTGGAGTGTAGAAAAAAAGATGTGTGATTGTTACTATTGCCAATTTGACAGAATCTAGAACTTCCTGGCAGATGGGTCTGTGGACATGGCTCTGGAGGGTTATCTTGGTAGCATTATTTGAGATGGGAAGACACACTCATTGTGGATGAGGTCATTCCATGGCTAGTATCCTGTCTACTACATAAGCCCAGAAAGGGACCTGAGCTGCAGTGTAGATGTAACCATCTTATTAAATAAGAAACACAGAGCCAATGCAAAGATGAAAGCCCAAGAGGTCAGAGCAATAGCTAAGAGCTAAAAGCCTTACCCTTCACTGCTGCTGCTCTTTCCCCTCAGCAAGAGAGCTACTTCCTGTTTGTCTTTTTTATAGACTTTCTATTCTGCCTTCTCATTGGTTGTAAACCCAACCACATGACCTCCTTGTCACTGCCTGTCTGTACAGACCTCCAGGTCTTCTATGGTTGGTATTGAGATTAAAGGCGTGTGTCCCCATGCTGGCAGTATCCTTGAACACACAGAGATCCGCCTAGCTCTGCCTCCCAAGAGCTGGGATTAAAGGCGTGCACTATCACCGCCCAGCTTCTGCTATGGCTTGCTATTAGCTCTAACCCCAGGCAACTTTATTTATTAACATGCAAATAAAATCACATTTCAGTACAAATAAAATATCACCATACTGCAGCATGCATTCATTGCTCTCTTGTGATTGTGGGAGTAATGTGACGGGCTGCTTCAAGATCCTGGTGCCATTACTTCTCCGCTAAGACAGACTGTATTTTGAACTGTGTTTTACTAACTTTTCTATTACTGCGACAAAATGCATGGCCAAGGCAACTCATAGAATAAAGGGTTTACTTGGAGTTTATGGTTCTGATGGGATATGAGTCCATCATCATCACAGTGGGTAAGTGAGGCAACAGGTAGATAAGACACAGTGGCTGAAGCAGCGGTTAAAAGTTCACATCTCAAACCAAAGCAGGGAACAGAGAGAGGGAACTCAAATCAGTCTCAAAGCCTACACCTGCCCCCTCTCCATATACTTCCTCCACCAAGGTTACACCTCCTAAGCGTTCTCAAACAGCCATGAACTGGGGACCAAGTATTCAAATACCTGAATGGGGTTGTTGGAGGTGGGGAGACATCTCATTCAAGTTACTCACAACCTGTGAACTCAAATAAATCCCTCTCCCTTCACTTGCTGTCTTTGGAAAATTTTATCATCACAACGGCAAGGAATACAAGTATAGTAAATGTAAGTCACTCAGGTAAGAAACATCAGGACCTGTGAGATTCGTTTTAGTTAGTGCCAGTTGATAGTAGCAAGTAAGGAAACATTTGAGCAAAATCTTCCATAGAATGAGGGAGCAATTCTACAAATATCTAAAGGAAGACAGTTCAAGCTAAGGTCAATGTCCCAGAGATCAAATGAATTTTCATGTGATAGCAAAGTGTCATCATCACATGGAGATTCATACAGAGAAGTAAACAGAGGCTTAATCAAGAAAGTGCCATGGGCTAGAATCATGATATCAGATAGATATCAGATAGTATCCAAAACATAGTGAGCTTTTCAGCTAGGAAGCTGATAGCAGAGAACTATGCTGCAACCACTTTGCTTCAGTTGCTATATGAAAGGAAGACTGGATGTGGGAGAGAGGCATGGAAGACACACTGTAAGCTACAGAAAGAACCCAGGTAAGAGATGGTGGAAGCTTGAACAGGAGTGATATTAAGATGTGCTGGGAATAGATACAGCAAAAAGCACTGAGAAGTGGCTGAGTTCTGCAGTATATTTCAAGACTTAACCAATAAGACTTGATCCATTATAAAGAAGCAAAGAAACAGGGAAGATTCTAAGCACTTTGGTCTGAATGATTAGAAAGATAAATTTGCCATCAATGTGATAAAACTTCTGGGGGTGCTTTTCTGGGGAGATATCAAGTTTTGAATGTTGGATTTGAGAATCCCATCAGATGTCCTATTGGAGATTACAAGGGAATATTTGTGAAGAACACAGCTGGATTATCAGATGTGAGATGAAAATATTAACTTGAAGGTTGTCACTGTATAGTTAGTATTTCAAGATACTAAAAAGGAAATCAGCTCGAAAGAGAACATGGTTGTAGGCTTCAAGCTTTAGGCATGGTGATGGTGGTGTTAGTGATAAAACACCTGAGAGGATTCTGTTAGAGACACAGAAGGAAGAGCGGGAGCGGGGGGCAAATGAAGAATGCCTTCAGTGATGATCATGTGACCAATGTGTGGAAGACAGTAGTCACGTTAAGTAAGATGAAAAGTAATAAAGGACACATGCTCCCAAAGGTCAGAGGCTACCAGAAACACAGAGTACAGAAGTTTCACTGTAATAGTAGGAACAAAGCAATAAAAATAAAAGACATAAAGAGTGATGGCAGGGAGTTTAGAGAAGGTATTGACCGGCAGGGATTTTAGACAATGTTAGACAACCCTTAGAACAGTTTTGCTCCTAAGAGGACAAGAGGTGTAAAGCAGATCACAGTCAAACACAGCACTGAAAACACAGAAGGACCCCTAGGAATTCTGAGAAATGTAAAATTCCTGCTTAGAAAACCAACAAAACCAAACAACAACAAAAAGAGTGTTCTAATATCTAGTCTCTTATTTCCAGCAAAATAGAATACAGTTGCCTTTTTTTAAAAACACATACTACCACTATTCCATGGACCTGAAGACAAGAATTAACAAAACATGTATATAAGCCAGGTTGTTCCATTCACATCAGAATCTTTCAATGATGATATGACATACAAAGTGAGACACAGAGATGCTAAGTGGTCTGTTTGTTGTCATACCTCTTTAAGTTTTAATATCCTTGATGTCCTGGAAGTAATTCCTATAGGATATAAATGGAAGGGAACACAGTTTTACAAATGGAAACTATTAGATGTTTTCCTCATAGAGATAACATTACAGTATTGTTTGATTCATCTTAGAACAGTTGAACTAGCTGCTAAGTAGTGGTTTAAGTGTTTGGCAAGGGCTCAGTGAGGTGCTCCCTACCAGGTATGGGGTCACAGAAAACGGAGTGTGATCCCTGAGACCCATAGATAGAAGAGGAAAGCAATTCCTGCAAGCTGTTTTCTGCTATGCACATGCATGAGTGCCCCTAGTCAGTCAGTCTGTCTGTCTCTGTGTCTGTCTGTGTGTCTGTCTCTCTCTGTCTCTCTGTCTCTCTCTGTCTCTGTCTCTGTCTCTCTCTCTATCTCTCTCTCTCTCTCTCTCTCTCTCACACACACACACACACACACACACACAATAAAAAAGTAAATGAAGCCGGGCGGTGGTAGCACACGCCTTTAATCCCAGCACTCGGGAGGCAGAGCCAGGTGGATCTCTGTGAGTTCGAGGCCAGCCTGGGCTACCAAGTGAGTTCCAGGAAAGGCGCAAAGCTATACAGAGAAACCCTGTCTCGAAAAACCAAAAAAAAAAAAAAAAAAAAAAAAAAGTAAATAAAATATATTGATTCAAACAAAAGTAAGAATAAATACCAAATGTGATATGCGGAAGCTGACCAACCCAGGTACATGTACTCACATGCATATACCCCACCACACACACACACACACACACACACACACACACACACACATACTTCAAAATAATAAAATATTCCAATAATCAAGCAAATTTTAGTTTATTTCCATATTAATGAAACAGAGATTACTGATTAGAAATGATTTTAGCAATGTAATAAAAAAGAAAAGCTTCAATATAACATCTTTCTGGGTATATCTTCTGTCTAGTTAAATACATCTTTTAGGAAGCAAAATCTTGGCCTAATAGAACAAAAACTTTTATAGTTAGCTTACAATTTGGGAATGGAAAATTCAAGAACTTTCTGGAAAATCTGACAATCTTTCTGTTTAAGTATTTCAGTCAAATATGATATACTTGAATGGAAAAAGAGTAGTAAATGTAAAAAACAAAAGTAAAGAAGAAAGTCGCGAGAAACATGTGGGTCCTAAAATGACCAACTCTGGACATAAATGTCTATATTCATTTTGTCATCTCAATAAAATCCCAACAGGTTTCTTAGACCCAATCTTCTATTATCTGAGTATTTAGTGACTCAATATTTAATGAATATTTCATTAAGCTTATATCATGAAGTTAGGTTTTTATTTCCTTTCTAAAAATCTCATAATGGACATATTATGGATTTCATTGCTATAATGGTTATTATAATAACTTTTAATACAGTTTAGACAATATTTGAATAATTTTATAGTTTGAATGACACAAAAATAAATACTTTAATTTGGTATATGTCTGTGTTCATTAATTTACTAGATTGTATTAATCTTTAATGACTGAAATAGATCTTTTAAAATATACCCCCACAACAGACTGCTGGCAATGGTCGAGATACAGCCTGAACTGACCTACTCTGGTGATGGGATCGCCAAACACCCTAATTGTCATGCTAGAAAACCCATCCACCTACTGAGGGATCTGGATGCAGAGATCCATGGCTAAGCCCCCGGGTGGATCTCTGGGAGTCCAATTAGCGAGAATGAGGAGGGTTTATATGAGCGAGAATTGTTGAGACCAAGGTTGAATGAAGCACAGGGACAAATAGCCAAACGAATGGAAACACATGAACTATGAACCAATGGCTGAGGGGTCACCAACTGGATCAGGCCCTCTGAATGGGTGAGACAGTTGATTGGCTTGATCTGTTTGGGAGGCATCCAGGCAGTGGGACCGGGTCCTGTGCTCATTGCATGAGTTGGCTGTTTGAAACCTGGGGCCTATACAGGATTGCTTGGCTTGGCCTGGGAGGAGGGGACTGGACCTACCTGGACTGAGTCTACCAGGTTGATCTCAGTCCACGGGGGAGGCTTTGCCCTGGAGGAGGTGGGAATGGGGGGTGGGCTGGGGGGAAGGTGAGGGGGGCCGGAGCGGGGAAAACAAGGGAATCCGTGGCTGATATGTAGAACTGAATTGTATTGCAAAATAAAAATAAAAAATTTAAAAAAAAAGAAAATAATGCTGCCTGACTTTTGTCTTATGGAGATAAAATATAGAAATTTTCATAGTTTATATATTATATAAAATATAGTTTTTATAGAAAAACTTATAGGCATTTTATGTAAATCTGCATAAAAAGATGTAAACTTGTGGCAAACAAGTTCTAGGAACTGAATAAACTTGAAGTGCTTAAGGTTTAAAATGAGAATTAAGAACTCTTGTATGATGTTAGTGGTGGGGTAATCTGAGGTGGTTTCACTAAAAAGAGAAATAGTTTAGCACTTTGTGATACAGTCTTCATTTAAAACTTTTAACATGCTCAGTCCTAACTAAAGAACCGATAAAAATTTGAGCAGATTTGTAGCAAAACATCCACAGCAGCATTACTTCTAATAGTGGAAACAAGTCAAAACATTATGCAGTTATTAAAGTGGCACTCTGCATAACAACTATTAGAAAACAATTATGGAAGGGAAGCATGTAGACTATAATTTTTCTATGCTATGTTCATTCTAGTTTTCATTTTAATAAATTGGCTTCTATTAAAAAACAGAAAGAAAGTAAAAATATCTGGTTATGTTTAATGTTAGGGATAATGAATATTTCACATCTTCATTTAATGTGTTCTCTTATATATTTTCGAAATTGTTCACAATAACCCTGTGTTTTTGTTTAAAATCTATATTATTTGTTTAAAGTTTGAAAAACCAAATAGTCAAATCATATTTTCAATAATTCTAAAATGAAGTTGTGCTTTTTAAGTTTCACTTTTAATATATTAATGACTAGTTAATATGTAGAAGACATGAAATATAAGTATAATGTTATCCATATAGATTTGTTCAGATTGGAAAGGGAAAAGGTTAAAACTACATTAAGTTTCATTGTTTATCTGTTTATACATAGCTTATATAGATCTAAATACTTTTCAAGTTGGTATTATTCAGTTTGAGAGAACATTTACGGTACTTAGAGAATAATTCTTAATAATCGTTCTAGCAGGAGGCCATTTCTCAATTACCCTTTGTATTTGGCAGCTCCTGTTCCCATGGATTCTAAGAGACTTCCAGTGGTGTGGAGTTAAAGAATAAGCCAGGTCCATGCTCTCTTAAGTGCCTATTTACATGATGATGAGGGTCTTCATAGAAGATGAGGCAGTTATCAGCCTGTTGATGAGCTACATGTTTTAATTTTTTTTTAAGTATACTTGTCTTCTCTCGGTTAAAAACTGAAGCTTGGTTTTCTTCACATTTTTCAAAACTGATATGCATCTTATTTCCTAAGAATTTCATTGGGAATCCAAATTATGGTCTTTGAATAGTTTTCTTTCAAACATGATTTCTTCATATGGGAATAAAACTCACAATTTTAATATCATTACCATCCTATTCTAGCCAATTTAGTTGACTCCTATTTACTTATTCAAAAATCAACAAATGGAAAATTATTTCCTTAAGCTTAATGTAAATTTTATTCATTTTATTCTTTACAGCAAATAGCTTACAGTAGTGAAAGAAATAGAAGTTATTAGACCTTTAAAGGACTATTTTGGAGTCTTACAAGAAACCAATGTAAAAATGGATTTAAAGAGTAACTCTTCGAGACATAAAACTAAACTGTGAGCAAGTCAATCAACTCATAGATCAGTGCCTTATTCAGCCATAATCAGAGAAGTTTCCTCTTGAGAATAAATACAGAGACCCACAGCTATACAATATGAAGAGAAAGAGAGAGAGACAAAGACAAGGAGAGACAGAGAGGGACAGAGACAGAGAGGGAGGGAGGGAGGGGGAGAGACTTTGAACACAGAGCTCTAAGTGGGATTTCTCAGACAAACAAAGTCCATAATTCAGAGTTCAGGAAATCCCACAGAAGAAAAGGCAGAAATAGTGTAAGAGCAGGCTGTGATGGAGGACAGCAGGAGTACAAGCCCCACTAAATAAACTGAGCAAAGCTCATATGAACTCCAGGAGAGTGAAGCAGTAAGCTCAGGGTCCGAATGGGTGTGCATCAGGCCCTCTGCATATATATTAGTTTTCAGTTTAGTGTTTTTATGGTAATCCTGAGGGTGTCTTGTGCCTTCTCTTGGGCTCTTTTCCTTTGGTTGGTTTGCTTTGTTCAGCTTCTATGTAGTGGCTTTTGTTTGATCTTATTATAATTTATTTTGTTAGATTTGGTTGTCACCCCTTAGAAGCCGGCTCTTTTCTAATGAGAGTCAGAAAGGGAGTGGATCCAATGGGAGAGGAGGTGGGGTTGAGGAGGAGCAGGGAGGGAAACTAATCAGGATATATTGTATGAGAAAAGAATCTATTTTCAATAAAAGGGAAATTTTTTTAAAGAAAGAAAGAAAAGACTAGAAAGGAGGCAGGCAAGCAGGTGAGAAAAGACAGAGAGACAGACAGAAAGAAAAAAAAAAGAAAAAGGCTTGCAAATCACCTAGTAAATTTCAGCATGCGGTCACTGAGCACATCATCTTGGGAACTCTTTTTGCGATTATTTGTTTTCTCTTTAAAAGATGGTGTCTGCTTTGTTCCGATGAAAATCTGAACACAGCCTAGTGTTCTGTAGTTTGTTTATTAGCTTCTAATTCCCTATCTGTGAGGATATCCAAGGTGTGCCCTGATGTACCCAAAGAAAACTTGTTAATGTCTGATTTTTTTTTAATCTTCTTAATCTTAACCCTTTTCTTTACATTTGGGTCTTATCTCTTCCCTGAATGGCACTTATGATCAAAGGTCTACTGATGCAAGCACACTGTATCCTCTGTCTAGCCACGGAGAGGAGAATTCAGATACTGAAATCAAATACGCTTTTACTGATATAATAAAAGGTTTGTTTTTCTTGACTTGAGGACTATACAAGCAGAGGTCGAACTCTGAAGATCTGAGACAGGATTTTTAGCCTAGAATTGTGAGAGGCTGAGCAATAGATTGATCTGCAGAAATATCAGCTTTGCTCATGAAATCCAGAATGGTGTCTAGAATTATTCCTAACCTCTGTCCAGGAACATAAGCTGGTGGATTCACAGGAGGTGGCAAAAGCTTAAGCCCATTACAAAGGTAATTTGAAGTTTCACTTTTAGTTGTCTGCTGGTTGTTGAACTTCAAGTTTACCTTCATTAAATTAGATAATGCAACTCATGGGTTATTTCTGGACAACTGCTCTTCTCAGTGAAATGGAAATCGATGAAAAATTAAGAGGCTTACTTATAAAACAGGAAATAAAAAGTGCATATAAAATTTCAGAAAACCAGCTCTTAATTGCATGGGTAGTTTACCAGCTGGTGAGGATTAGCAGGTAGGACAAATCTATTCACTGTAGTTACTTGCTATATTATTTAACTCTTTCCTGATGGAAAGCTAGTTTGTGTTGAGAAGGTTTTCTTGTAATTTCTATAAGCCAACACAATCTCTACTAGAAAATAGAAAATCTTTTTTGATTTTGATGGCTAACTGGGGTTTGCTGCTGCTGTTCTGTTAGCCCTATAGAGAAAGGGAGACTTGGGCATTGGGTTTCCTTCTAGCTGCCTGAGAAATCACATCAATAATGTCATGCCAAAGAAGGAAGTTATAAGTGCCTTACTGTTGTAATAGAGCAGAGTTTGCATCCTTACCTCCACGTCACAAAAGTCATTATTCAAGTATGTAGCAAGCACCAAATGAATGGCACGTCCTTCTGTTACAATTGCAGAATTTAAGTAAGCAAATCAAATATCTGCCTTTATGTACATTAATATAGTGTTCATATTTAAGAGTAGTGAATTTCATATATACAGAAGTATTTATATTTCACCTAGGATGACCAGGCACAAAATTGAATGAAGAATAATCATGAATCTCAGTGATGAGATGTTCAAAGGATTGCTAAATGGGTATGATCATATCACCATGGCTGCCTTCTCACGTGTTTGTAAGGCTGCAGATGTCAGGGGTGGAGGTATCACAAAGACTGACTGAAACAGCAATAACAAAATAACAGTGAAACCTTATATAATTTCTACTCTGTGTCAGGTACTGTTTTAGGCATTCTATGTGCCAAATGTGATAGGCACTTTGGGGCAGAGTTGATAATTAGGAGGATAGGTATGATCACATATATCAGAATGTGATTTGGAATCACTAAAATGTTTTTGGCAAAAGCAAGATCAGAATTCCAATATATGCTTTAGAGACCTCTCTCTGGCAGAAGTCAAGGATGGCATGGAAAGAAACAAGATGTTGGGCAGAGCAATCCAATGGAAGTTCTTCCATCAGACAATAAGGAACAAAGGCCCAATGAAAGAAAAAGTCCCCATGAATACAACACAAATGATTCTATGATGTTTCAGCATATATACTAGACTCTCTATCTATAAACAGTATATCACTGGTAAGAAAGTGGAAGGAACTACATATGAAACTTAAAATTTTGTAAATGGACACACATGATCTAAAAGGATGGTAAGAAAAAAATAAAAATCCATTTCCCATCTTTACTTTGTGATAGTATGATCAGAATACTTAGATAGCAGATCTTGAACATCTAGGTAGCCTTTTCTTAGGACTTAGTATAAATGTGGGGTTTTTTAGAAGCTATTGTTTGATTGGAATAATATTTAACCACATAACATAAAGGTTATTTTATAATAAAGTATTTGGATCGTCCAGTTAAGTGTGACCCTGAAGGAGGCTCCAAAAGCTCAGATATAATAGCATGCATATTAGAAATGCTTTATGATGCATTTAATTTCCTTAGGAAACTAATGTAATTGGGGTAAATAAGAGGCCAAAGCACAGCTAACTCCATACTGATAAACGGCATTGGAGGTGGCTTTATTCTCAGTGTAAAATCCAAACAATAAGTGGAATCTCATCAGTCTTGAGGTGCAATCAGTTCACAGAGGCACTTCCTGCATTCTGATTTATGTTTCGCTGTAATTTTATGGCTTATGAGTCGATGTTTAATCAGTAGAGCTGTTAACTAACACTACGCAATGGTTTATCATTAGAATTCCTTTGTAAACTCCAACATAAATATGATGACAATTTGAAGCAAACACCTCCCACTTAAAGTATTTGGTTTTTCAAGGATGCTTGATTGGCCTCAAGCTGCTGAATGCAATAATAACATTTGAAGTCAGAGCATACTCAGTTACTAGAAGTATCTAGCTGAAATCTATTTGCTTCCATGACCTAAAAAAAAGTGTTAGTTTCCCAGAGCATTCCAACCTCTATTATGTGTTAGTTCTTGAGGAAGACATTATTTATTTTTGTTGTCAAGTATTATTTTGATGAATGCATGCAGCATCACATAAAGCTGACAACTCATAAAAATGAATAAATAAATGATACTAGTAAAACAGTCAAATCAGTTTCTTATTATCAAAACATTGATATTTGTATTTTATACTTTTTTGTTCTGGTTTATAATAAAATAAACAAATCATCATGATGATTCTGATAGTAAGATAATCAATATAAGAAACACCACCGCACTTTAGAGTTATGAAAAGTTACTGCTTCTCTTTTCTTCTAAACCTTAAGTAGATCTAATTATTAGTCCCATGCTATGGATTTTAAAAAAATGTGGATTAGAGCATTTTGGTGATTTAGCCATATTTCCATACTAGGAGCCAACATCAGTTGCTTGATTCTAAACTCAATATTGTTACCCTTCTATGTGTTTTACATTGCTTAATTACAATGCCAGATTAAATGGTATGTTGTTATTAAATGCATGTTGTTATTAAATATCAATTCCAAATGTACTTGTTTGCAGCTAGTTCTGCTAACTATGGCAAGTGGTAGTGGCCTTTATTACTGTGTTGCTATTTGGATTATAGTGAAATTATTTTGACTGGGGACAAGGGAACAGTTAAAGAAAAATTTTAAGATCTGTGGGTGGGGGCATCCTGTTTCTTTTCAAAGAATGACCAAAAGTAAGTACCACATAGCTGGACAAAGTAATCCACGCCTGAGATCCCCATATGCAGATGGCTGAGGCAGTAGGATCACTATGAGTCTGAGAAAAGTTGGGGTATCTAGTGAGACTCTGTTTGTAAGAAAAAAAAAACAAAATTAAAATAGCATGTTATTGGGAGTAGCTGCCAACAGAAAATGAACTCCATGTTTGTTTGCTGTGTGTGTGTGTGTGTGTGTGTGTGTGTGTGTGTGTGTGTCTGTGTGTGTGTGTACTCATGCACCCATGTACATGGTTGCTCTTTGTTTTCTTTGGGTATATTTTGTTTTATTGATTTTTTCATTTTTTTGGCTTTGTTTGACTTTTTTAATTTTTTATTGTTTTTTCCTCGACAGGAGAAGAGAGGAGGGGGAGAAGGGGAGGGGAGGGGAGGGGAGAGAAGGGGAAGGGAGAGGAGGAGGGAGAGAGAGAGAGAGAGAGAGAGAGAGAGAACAAGAACAGGAAGCTGGGTGCAGGAGGAAAATCTTGGAGAACGTTGGGGAGGAGAGAATATGATCAACATAGAATAGCAAGAAACCATAGGATGGTTTGGAGAGAGAAAAGGAAAAGGAGAAATGATGCAATTAGATTATAATCTCATAATTAAAGAAAAGACAAAAAGATAATCAGAAAACATATTATGAAAAATTGTTTTAGAAACCACGATGCTGTTTTTGCTGTGTTCTAAACATTTTTAGATCATTTACAAAGTAGAGATAAAATTTATCTCTACTTTGAAATGTAGTTTAAATGTCTGAAAAGTTGCTCATAAAATACTTGTTAGTTTTGAAGATGTTTTCAGTTTAAATTAACCCATGAAACAGGAATGATGAAGATATAAATGTCTATTACAATAACAGAAATAATTTTAAGTAAAGATTACATATATGTAATTATCAAACTTCTTTTATGCTTTTAAAATGTTGAACTACTTTAAAACTTTCTATGAAAACTTGATCTATTCTAATACTTTTCCTGTTTCACTTATTTTTGATGTACAATATATTTAATCCCTGAAAGCTTGCCACATATGAATAATCCCTTACTAACATTTGGAAAACTCTCCCAATTAAAACAAAGTATCTATGTTAAAAAAATGTGTTTGGGGTGTTTTTTTTTAAATTAAATGATATTGAGTCTATTTTACTTTATTTCTATGTTTTTGTTCACAAGATCAATTATTTTCTATCATTTGATTCTTTTAAGTATCTTATTATGAATAGGAAATACTAGTAAAACATCCTTACTCAGTTCTGTGATTATTTCATGGATGATGTATACAATTTCTAATTAAATCCTAAATATATTTAATACTCAGATGATTAATACTTTACCTTTTCTATTTATTTATTCTAGGATTCCTATTTTAAGTTTCTTTTTTCAATCTGTTCTCAATCTTCTGGTGATCACTTCCTATCTCATGATTTTAAATATTATTTATATGCTAATGATTCCCAAATTTATACTAAGGTTCCAGATAACTTCCTGAATTCTAGTGTCCCACAGCAATTACTGAACTGATGTCTCTACCTGAATACGTAATCTGTGCTTCAAATATGACCATGAAAACTGGGCTTCTATTCTTTTTCACTGAGCAGGGACTGCCCACCTGACTGTTGTCCCTATTGCAGTTAATGAATACTCTATCATTCTATGTCTTTAGGAGAAACTTTTGAAAGTCACATTTGATTCTTTTGGGAAGTAAGGATTAGCAACAGGTATAAAATCTACTCCTTTAATTATTCTGGGAAGAGGTAGCACAGTTAGATCTCTGTGTAAACACATCATTGAAATTCCTAGTACAACAATTGGTATTTACTAGCAGAAGGTGGTCCTTCTTCAGAATGATTTCAGAGGGATGTGCCTAGTTTATCTAGAATACCTAGGTTAAAAAATATGTGATTTATGCCAGGCAGTGGTGGTGCACGCTGTTAATCCCAGCACACGGGAGGCAGAGGCAGGTGGATCTCTGTGAGTTTGAGGCCAGCCTGGGCTACAGAGTGAGTTCCAGGAAAGGCACCAAAGATACACAGAGAAACTCTGTCTCTAAAAAAACAAAACAAAACAAACAAAACAAAACAAAACAGAAAAAGGATTCACGGGAAAGACATCTTAGGTTATATATTTAATCAGATAGAGAAAATGCTTCATAACTGAAATGACTTCTATACAAGCAATATTTCATATGGGTTTGTGTAAATTAAAACTAGAGCTTGTGCTTAAACATGAAAAGAGGATGTTACAAAGAGCTGTGCAGACAGCACACAGCTTTGAAGGAAATACTGTTTCGCTTATGTCTCGCTGGTGCTTGGATGTATGTTTTATTGGAAAAAATTACAAAGGGCAGGAATAATAATTTGTCTTGAGTAGGCTTTGATAGATATTCTGATATTTTTTTCTCATTTTCCACATCTGAGAGTCAGGACATCCTACTAAATCTACCTTCCAATATATCCTCACATGCTCTTGCAAAGCTACTACCACCATTGATGTTTCTATCTTAATCTCCTAAGTGACAGGTGGATTTTGTACTTGACTTCACTCATTCTATATTTTACGTAGAAGAAGTTTTTATATAGAGGAACCCTTCCTTAGTCTAAGCAATCCAAATCTTACGTTTCTGAGTTCACGTTCTTTTTCCTTAATTGTAAAGAACATGTGACTTATTATTGATTCACCCCTTAGCTTTTTCAATCTCATCCTCTACTTTTCCATCTCAAATTAGACTACTAAAGCCACAGTGGATGTCTTATTCACTGGCCAGACAGATTTTCATATCAAAATATCTGCACTTACTGATGCTTCAAGCTGGCTTTCTGCATGACATGTCTGCTGTCTCATTTCTAGAGCTTAAATTCAATGTTGTTGCTTTATTTTTTTTTCTCTTAGAAAGGTCTCCATTGGGGATCTTAATAAAAGATTCCATACTGTTGGTACAATTATAACATCAATATTTCCCATCTATCTTCCCTGATTTCGTTTACAATAGTAATTGACACTGTTTAGTACCTGCTGAATAAGAGGAAAATCATGCATGTACTGGAAACCTAGCCAACTACTCAGTATTAACAAAGTCATGGATCCTGGAGGAGAACCTACAACAACCTTTTACTAAACCAGCATAATCCCTAACTACATTATATATATGTGTCATTGTATCCACTGATAAGTGTAGTCCTTACCCTTCATGAAGAGAACTTCTCTTTGCAACAGAGACCATTTTAGATAATCACAACAAATCAAAATACCAACTTGTTGAGCCAATCCCAATAGATACATATACACAAGAACTTCTGCACCTGAGTTCAGGGATCCTTGCAGAAGAGTGGGCAGAAAGATTATGTTTTCCAGAAAAGTCAGAAGCGACATTCACCAAGTCTCACTATCATGGATGCCTAAACATGTGCTGAACAAGGGCAGCAGCAGTAGACATGCCAAAGCAGACAAGAAAAGCACATGAGACTTCAACCCTACACAAATAACTACAGGCAACTAAAGAATTCTGAGGGTGGGAAAAATAGTCTTCCCCAGGGAAGACAATACAAACCACGTACCCAATTTCAAATGGTCAGCCCTGAAACATGCACACAAGTATCATGATACAGACTGAGCAGATTAGATAGGAATATGTATGTTTATACATATACCTACATATATGAAACAACAATTAATCAAAGAGGCCATGAGTTTGAAAGAGAGCAAGGAGGCAAATGTATGGGAGGCTTTGGAGGGAGGAAAGGGAAACAGAAATGATGAAATGATTAAAAATATACAACATATATTTTCCTTACTTATAATTATTATTTGTCTCCCTCCACTAAAATGCAAGTTCCTATAGGGAAGAACTTTTAATCATTTGTTATTTATTAATAAGTCAGTTTTTTATTTTAGAAAAGTGCTTGATCTTATATGTGTGTGTGTAAAATAACTGCTTCATATGTCAGTCATTTAATTTCAATTTTATTACAGGTAAGCCTAGATTTTATTATGTGCATTGTAGCCATTTGACATTATTTGTGAACAGAAGTCCCAAGAAATAAGGAAACTGCATCAAAGAAAGTGCAAGTCTGAGTGACTGATTAGAAAGTCATTATTACTGGGAGTTTCAAAGTTACAGATTTAAAGCCAAATTACCTTGAGATACCTTTAGCCATCTTAATAGTCATTCATTGTCCACTTCTGCATCTGAATTGACATCCTTGTGACTACCATCTGAAACATTATGGGTTTTATAAACCTAACAGACCAACAGACTCTAGCAATCCAAAAACTCAGAATGTCGTCAGACAGTATCTGAAGCCTCTAGCAGAGACGTCTCTGCTCTCCCCTAACCCGCCTACCTGATGTTTCCACCACTGTATTTGAAAATGCCTTGGTTCATGACTTCCTTGTGTTCTGTAATTAAAAAAAAAATTTATAAATTGGTTGCTACAGTGGAACACTGTGTTTTGGGTAGCCTGAATCCATGTTCCTGAGGCATAGTCATTCATATTTGAATCCAGAACAGAATCTTTTTTATTCCCACTTAGGTGAGAGTTGGTTTTACAAGGATAGTTTAAAATTAATTATATGATATAGTTCATATTTCTTTCCAAGTGTTGATTTTTGTGTGTATTGATTTGTAAGAACTTTCTGCATTATTAGATGTATCTTAAGTTGCAGTTTACCTCCAAAGATGCTGTTCTCCCACCACCATCCCCAAGTTAGTTAATGGATATCCATTCTTTCACTTACTATAGTAAAAGTCCCAAAATGTCCTCTTTTTCTGAGAATAAAAGGTTACCAGTAAGGCTGTAATACATTTTTTTGTTTAAACTATCTAGGAGAGAATGAGACAGACTAATTAATTTCCTATGCAAATAAATCATTGACAATCTTCACAGATGCATTTTATACTAATTTGTCTTTGAATTTATTTTGATGTACTTGAAATATATGAATTTATCTTGATGTACTTAGTTCATGAAATGACTAAATTCTACTAAACATTTTCTTTGTGATTTCTTTATATAAAATTTGGAAAATACAAAGCACCATATGCTATCTCTCAAACATTTGTAAACTGTATTCATAATAAACCATTTAATGCTGTTTTAGAATGCATTTTGGTGCATGACATTCATTTCCAAACTTGGAATATGATGATCCTAAAAAAGGTAGTTCTTCTGTAATGAACATCTTTATTATCCAAGGATGAGAAAACAATAAAGAAGACCATGTCTGAAAAAAGAAACATTTTGAATGAAATTTAATTCTATAATTGTGGACTATGGGGTTGTGCCCCACATACCTAACCGAAGCATTTCCATCCTGACTTCAGTGTAACCACACACATTTATGGTTGGGTGGCTTTTGGATGCTATTAGTCCATGAGTGTGGTGCCTTCATACATGTGACTGATAATAGGAATCATGGAGAGCTTTCTCGTGCTTTTTATCAGGTAAGAATATAAGGATAAGTCAGCAATCTGGAGCCTATAAATTGGCCTGATTTTTCTGGCTCCCTGACTTCAGACTTCAAGTCGTCAGAACGCTAAAAAATTGATTTCTGTTACTGATACTGCATCCAGTCTAAAGTAAATTGTTAGAAAAACCCATATAAAGACTTTTACTAAAGTCTTGTCATTGGTAGACAATTATGGTTGCCTGATTTTTAAAATAAACTAAATAATTATAATTCACATACTATTTAAAATTATTAAATACTATAACCAGGGGTACATAGATAATGAATATTACAATGCATTAACCTACCTGCTGCTGTTAGATACTTACTAATACATGATTTAATAGTAATATAATTTAATGTAATTAAATTTGAAAAGTTTTTCTGAATAATTTTCTCTCTCCAATCATGCTATATTAAAATTCATTTTTAGCTTAAACTGTCTTTTTGGATTTACCAAGATTTGTTATTGGAATTTTTATCTCTTCAAGTTCATTGACATTTCTACTTTTGTTATAAAACTATAGTATGGTGATATTTTATCCGAGTAATATCAGCTTCCTTACCACTTTCCTTTAATGTCAGCTCATTATGATTATGTCTCTCAATGTTTAATGATTCTATATTTACTTTTCAATACAGTCAGCACAGTAGTGGGCACACATAAAGCTTCCATAGTCTTATACTGTCTAGTATTGTTTAGGAGATGAAATTAGATGTTCACAATATATGCCATGCAACAAAAATCCATATATTGTTATAATTTGATGATGTGGGATAATGATCTCTACTGTCCAGCCCATCTGCTATATAAAACTCAAGAAAATCATTATTTTATCTATATTCTGTTACACCATGTGCTACTAGAATTGTGACTATTTGTTGGTATTGTTTATTTCTGGCTTGAGGAAATAAAGACCTGATAAGTTCCTACTGGAGTACACTCCTAGAAATGATAATATTTGTATGTCTAAATGAATCAGTATATGTATTTGGTGCATATCATTGCATATGTTTACATATTTTCTGGTCTCATAAAGTGTACTTCTTTCAATTTGTTCTTCATCAGCTCAAGTTTCCTTTCTGAAATGCTAACTCTTTTCCCTAATAAATTCAGAAATTCACTTTATGATTTTTCTAGTGGATTCAGAGTGACAGATATACACTTTACAGAGCACCAGACTGCATCTAAACCTAAATCTAGGCAGTTTTTAATTTTGTGTAGTTTATCCCTTCTTTTATATCGTTTGAAAATATTAAATTTCTATACACTTTACAATATTACATACCACTGGCATAAATGGTAAAAAGAAGCAAAGTTCTTTAAGTATGATGATCATATGGAAAGACAGTTCTCCTGTGAGGTGGGTACATCAGTGCAGGCCCATACAGAGTTATTGATGACCTCTAGGTAATTTTCCAATGCTCAATTTTCTTCGCCAACAATGTTCAAATTTTGCATAGACCAAATATCTCATAATCAGTTCTATCAGCATTATACATTTTACTCTCCTGTGTTTCCATAGAGAACTGTATGTTATTTCATTTCCATGGGATCCTCTAGTCACACTTCTATAACCCAGTATTGACAAATTTGTGTCCAGAAAATCAACCAGAGAAACTTTCACGATGTTTTCTCAGATAGGCTTCTAAAGCCTTGCTATGTCTATTATTGCTTTCAAAACAAATACACAAACAAGAAAAAAAAAAAAAACAACTTCCATTGACTTCATCACACCTAGATAAACTTAGTTTTCTTGGTTCCTCTACTTTTATTTTTAAAAATAGCTATTAAGTTACTATAGTCCCATGGTTGAAAGTTTAGGAGATAGAGTGCCTCGAAAGTGAATTCTGTGAAAAGTTTCCCTCTTACATATTTGCTTTCATCCTCTCTTCCCTACCAAACACAGCCAGCCTAACCATAGACTTCCCAACATAGCATTTGCACATATACTGGAGCCTCCTTTTTAAGTTATAGATGGTAGCATATCACACACTTATCTGAACTTGCTTTGTTCATATAATACATATTAATGACATTAATATACCTCTATATTGACATATATATGTATTCTTTCAGCTGTATGAATTACACTTCATATATGTAGTATAATTTAATTAAACCCTCCATTACAAAAACTGAAAGATTCTATTCCTTTCTGATAAGACATTGTCCTATTTTTTCTTTATCCTTACATCTGGTTTATGAGGAAAAAAAAAGGTTATCTTAGGTGCCAAATAGTCTGAAGCTTTGCTGTCCCATGAAAAGTAATCAAAGAGAACAGATAAGGCTGGTGCCTTTGAGACGGTTTATTCAGAGATCCTGAAAAAAGGCTAGTGCTTACTTTCATGGCTAATATATTATCATATATAACATGTAACCTTTGGCTACTTATAACTAATTCCACAAAGTCTACTGTAGGCTGGAATTGTATCCACTCCAATTCAGTGTTCCGCACAGTCTTAAGAAATGATAACCACCAAATAAATAAGGGCGACTGAGCAATAGTAGACACTCAATCTTTGAACTTGGCACTGAATTAAAAGAAAAACTTCATTGTTATTCAAGTATAGCTCTACATTCCGAGAGTATTTTAACTTCTTCATGATTGGAGGCAATTAATCTGCTATGGAACCATAGTCACTCCATATTAACACAGGCATCCTGAAAGTTCTTGGTGATGATGCAGCACTTCTGTTGCTTGGAAATTATCCTGAAGTCTCTGTTATCTTTCACAACCCAGCAACAGGCATTCACTCAGCACCGACTATGAAAAAAAAGTATTTAAGAATTTAAAGACTAAGCAGAAAATAAAAGTGTAAAGTGGGTAAAAATACATAGGATATGTATGGGTGTGCCATATAAATGAAACTTACCTACATAACAAAAATATAGAGTATATTTTAAATCTAGGTACAATGCAATGAAGGTAAACAAAGGAAGTCTTGCTCATGTGAGAGGCATCCAAGAATATGGAATGACATCGAAGAATCGGCATAATTATTTTACAACAGAACCATTCCATTTTCCCCCAAAGTGTCATGAAGTGTACTTATAATCCAGGATCTTGCTTCTGGAACTGAGTAACTGAGGTCTTACTCATCAGCCTCTTGAGTGCCGTTTCTTTTTCAGACACATAGGTCCACCCAAAAACTTTCCGATGGCCTTGTTATGAACTGTTGTGGCTTGCTGAATTGAAGTTGCTAAATTTGAGCCATGTTCAATATCATTTTCTTCAAGAATTAACGCATCTTTTGGGCTTGAGAAACAGGACAAATAACACCTGTCCTCACATCAAACCTAAGGAGGTATTTTTCATCAAAGAAATTTCAGATTTCAACCAAAGACCCATTCTCTTGAATAACTACAATGGTGGGTAAGGGTGCATACTCAGAACTAATGAAAGCCTAGCGTGGCACCACAGGGTGTGTTCCGAACACGGCTACTGATATTTCTTATAGTAGCCATCTTCTTTCTGTTTCCCCTGGGTTTGTTAACCTGCAGCCTCTTCTTTTTACTTCTAAGGAGACTCACCTTTACATTTGATTTGACTGAAGGTAATTGGCATGGTTCCTCTGGGGCCCTTCACAAAAACTGTGTGGCCCTCCAGAGTGATGGCAACATTTTCTAGAATGCCAGCAGTCTGTTTGCTGAGAATGATCTTCATTCTCACAGTAGATGGAGCAAAGAGCATTTTTTCTAGTCTTTGAAATTGGAAGTCAGGAAGAAATAAAACCCTGGTATGAGTTGGAGAGTGATGACCTCATGAAGACTGAACAAGCTCTTACAGAAGAGAAAACAACTGATCATTTTGATGAGGGTACTTTGCTTAGGTGTGAGGTAACTTAATGTACAGTAGGGGAAGGGTAATGGGCTAGTTTAGTTGAAGCATGCATGAAGGGAATTGTGGCTGCTCTGCTGAAATGGTGGACAGGGATCACTGTAAAGCATGTTTAGTCCTGAGCTACTATTGTTAACATAATTCCATGAAAGATATCAGCTATTTGAGACTTTAAAATGCCTAACACAATACCAATTTAACACTCAACTTACTTTTGTTACCTTTTTCAAGTAACCAAGATCAGTGAAGCCTCACAAGATTAATCAAGTGAAAGGGATAAACAAGGCAGTTTCTCTGCAGGTGTCAATTTAAACCATACACACTTGAACTTTTTCTAACTACTCACCATAAACACCCAATTGGCATAGTCGCTCTTTTCATAAACATTAAATAAGCCCGTGCTTGCGTAGGAAGGAGGGTTGTGAAGAGGATTTGCCACATTACAGTTGTAAGTAATTAATAAGCTTAATTCTACTTGGTCAGTATATATATACATACACACATACACACATATATATATATACATACACACACACACACACACACACACACACACACACACACACACACACACATATATATATATATATATATATATATATATATATATATATATATATACTGTACAGCCCAACTTGTCTTCTAATTCTCTGCCTTCTACCTTAGCCTCTGGGTGCTGCGATTACCAGAACACATCACAACACTCAGCCTACAACCTTAACACTAACAGTTAATAGAATCTCTTTGTATGTTACAGAGAAGTAAAGTCCTGTAGAACTGTGTCTAAGGCCCTACATTTCTTTTCAAGAAGCAGCATAACGAACATATCCCTAGAACACACTGTATGTTTTCCTCAGGCTCTTTCATTTGCTCTGTCTGTCTTTCTCCTGAGAATCCCACACCCTTAATGTTGAGGCACCCTATTCCACTGGCTCATCTCATCTTTTTCTTTTCTTCATAGTGTTTCTCATAATGATACCCAGAGGGAAAAAATTGACCAATTTCATTTCTTTAATGAGAGGGTCTGTGTGAGCTTTCAGTTCTGTGAGAAAACAACCTAAGGGGAGAAAGACATTTTGGCCACATTTTCAGAGATTTCTGCTCATGATTATCTGGCTTGATTGCTTGAGGCCTAGGGCAAGGTCAAACTATCAGGGTGGAATGACATGGTAAAGCCAAACCACTCACTCTAGGGCAGCCAGGTGTGAAGACAGACAGGGAGGGCCCAGCAACAAGTTATATCCTTTAAAAGCAAGTGCAGCGACATACTTCCTCCTACCAGAGCACTTCTAATATCCTGTTTCAAACCACTGGTGAGGTGGCATCTCAATAGAGCCACAGACTGGGACACAGTTTTCAACACACAAATCTGTGAGGCCATTTTATGCCCAAACCATAAAAAGAAAAGAAAATCGTTAGTCTTCAGCACCACATACAGGGCCCAGCATGCAGGCGACTTTCAGTCAATATTTGTTGAATGAATAAACAAGCCATTTGGGTTTTCTTCTATCACTTGCTTCTATTAGAACAGAAAGAGAAATTCTATTAAAATACAAAAAATATTAGGATATAGAAGTTATAGGAACTTCCATGCATGCTTACTTCACTAGTATGTCTAAAATTTAGAAGGCTTCACTCCTTTAAGGGTTTAGATTAGAAATGGCACTCTAGAGCCTTGCCCTAAATGCCATATGTTATTCACGCATGTACTTGCCTGAAATCCAACAGTGCACTGAGTGCTTAATGCCAAGGAGTAAGTGCACACTTTATGGTAAAGTCCAAGGCCTTTAATTACTATAATAGTGGCCTGTGATGATATATTGTGTACCCTAATAAAGTTTGCCTGGAGATCATGGGACAGAACAAGCCACTAGATTAAACACAGATGCCAGGCAGTGGTGGCACACACTTTAACCCTAGCACTCAGGAGGCAGAGAGCCATCTGGATCTCTGTGAGTTCAAAGCCACCCTGGACTACATGAGATTGACTCAGTCTAGGAGAGAAACACAGCCAAGCAGTGGTGGCACACACCTTTAATCCCAGCACTTGAGTTCTCATGCCTTTGCTTATGAAGCACGCACATGCCTTTAATCTCAGCACTAGAGAGGTTGAAACAGGAGGTGATATGGCAGGGTGGAGAAAGGCATATAAGGCGTGAAGAGACAGGAACTAAAGGCTTTTCAGTCTGCGGAGTCCTAGAGGTAAGAAGATGTGGCAGTGGCTTGTTCGTTTGTCTTTCTGATCTTTCAACATTTACCCCAATATAAGGCTCCAGGCTTTTTATTAATAAGACCTTTTAACATTTGAGCTACAGTAGTAGCCCAGCCTCACTGCATTTTTTTTTTTGCTGTTACAGACACAGGAATTAACATTTCTGGTATTTGTCTTTATAAACAAAAGATCTTCAAATACAGATTTGATCAACTTGGTTTTATATGGACATTGCAAGTAAGAGGCAGATTTAAATTTTTATATCAAACCTCGCTTTGCCTTTTGTAAATTTAATATTTTAGTTTTTTAAAATAATTATTGTTGCTGTCTTTTCAGTTTGAACTCTAATACCAAATCCAGGAAATACTCTGATAAATTATTTATTTCTGTTTGTGCACACATGTTTTGACTGCATGTATGTCTGTGTACCACATGTGTTCCTATAAAGGCCAGAAGAGGGCATCAGATCCCCTGAGACTGGAATGACAGACATTTCTGACCCACCAAGTAGGTGCTGGGAATTGAAATTGCCAGAGTTACCAGTGCACTTAATGGCTGTGACAACTCTCCAGCCCAGAAAATACTTTTTAAAAAGCATATTTAAGTGGAAAAACTTGGAACCTGAGCATTGAAAATTAGACAGCAGAGAGAAAAAAAAACAAATTTGGAGCCAACAAGGTAATAAAAATCTATTGTGAATTTTAAAAATAAAACACTTTGAGTAGTGTTTGGGAACTCAAAAACATTTGTACTTATTTCTACCCCAGAGCATCTTATGTAGCTAAAAAGGATAGTTATTTATATGATACTTGCACTTTAATAAAATGTCCCCAGAGTTGATTGTACCATTGTACACTTACATGTCAACTTTAAAAGTACTCTGATGTTTCATTATGGGGAACACTCCTCCACTGCTGGTGGGAGTGCAAACATACAGCCACTTTGGAAATCTGTATGGTGGTTCCTCAGAAAACTGGGAATCAATCTACCTTAAGACCCAGCTATACCACTCTTGGGCATATACCCAAGGGATGTTCAATCATACCACAAGGACACTTACTCAACTATGTTCATGGCAGCATTATTTGCAATAGCTAGAACCTGGAAACAAGCTGAAACCAATGATTTGAATGTCCCGAAACCAAAGATTGGCTTAAAACAATGTGGTACGTTTACACAGTGGAGTATTACTCAGTTGTTAAAAAACAATGACATCACAAAATTTGCAGGCAAATGGATGGAACTAGAAAAAAATCATCCTGAGTGAAGTAACCCAGCCCCAGAAGGACAAACATGGTATGTATTCACTCATAAGTGGATATTAGATGTAAAGCCAAGGATAACCAGACTACAATCCACAACCCCAGAGAAACTAAGTAACAAGGAGAGGCCTAAGAAGGACAAGCATGAATCATCCTGGGAGGTGGAAATAGATAAGCTCTCCTGGGAAAACTGGGAGAGGGTGGTGGGGAGGGGATGGGATGGGGGATGAGAACATGAGGAAACAGGATGGTAGAGTAGGGAGAGGGACAGAGAGGGAGAGCAATGAAAGAGCTATCTAGATAGAATGAACCATTATAGGTTTAGGGAGAAACCTGGTACTAGGAAAATTGCCAGGAATCCACAAGATGACCCCAGCTAAGACTCCTAGCAAAAGTGCCTGAACTGGCCTTCTCCTGTAATCAGAGTGGTGACTACCCTAGTTGTCATCACAGGGACTTCATCCAGTAACTGATGGGAGCAGATGCAGAGATCCACAGCTAGGCCCTGAGCCAAGCACCCGAAGTCCAGTTGAAGAGAGAGAGGAGGAATTATATGAGCAAAGGGCACAAGATCATGATGGGGAAACCCACAAAGACAGCTGATCTGAGCTAATGGGAGATTATGGACTCTAGATTGATGGCTGGTGAACCTGCAGAGGACTGATCTAGGCCTTCTGAATGTGAGTGACAGCTGATTGCCTTGGTCTCTCTGAGGGGCCCCTGGCAGTGGGACCAGGACTTATCCCAGGTGCATGAAGTGGCTTTTTGGAGTCCATTCCCTATAGTGGGATACCTTATTCAGCCTTGATGCAGGGGGCAGGAACTTGGTCCTGCCTCAACTTGATGGGTTAGACTTTATTGATTCCCCATGGGAGGCCTTACATTCTCTGAGGAGTGGAAAGGGGGTGGAGATGGCGCAGGGGAGATGAAGGGAGGGAGGAGGGGACGGAAGAGGAACTGTAGTTGGTATTTAAAAATAAAAAAAAATTAAAAAAAAAGAATTTCACAGCAATGCAATGATATAATACAAAACATTCAAATTAATGGTACTGCTTCTCACATAGTATAACTGAATTGCTATCGGTAAAGAACTGTAACTCTAACAGTTGATTGTCAGTAAACATCCCATAACCCATGATCCCATTACCACATGTGGATCAACTTCCTCCCATCCATCATTATTCTAAAGGGTTTTGCCATTTTTTATGGAGTTGTTTGGGATCAGCAAGTGAACAAGAATCTTACATCATTCATTAAAAAGATCATCAGTCATATTCATCTTATTTATGTGTTAACAATGCATTAAAGAATTATTGAGGCTCATTAAAATATACACTGTCCTTGTTTGAGTAAGAATGGCACTCACAGGGTCATATACCTGAATGCTTAATCACCAGAGAGTGCAACTCTTAAAAGAACTAGAAGGATTATGAGGTGTGTGGTCTGTGGCCTTATTGGAGGAAATGTGTCACTGGGGATGGGGCTTTGATGTGTCAGAAGCCCATATCAGGCCCAGTCTCTCTCTCTCTCTCTCTCTCTCTCTCTCTCTCTCTCTCTCTCTCTCTCTCTCTCTCTCTCTCTCTCTCTGTTTATGGATCAGGATGTAGCTCTCAGCTACTTTCCCAGCACCATTCTTGCCTGACACCATGCTCCTTGGCATGGTGATATGGACTAAACCTTTGAAACTGTGAGCAAGCACCAGTTAAATGCTTCCATTTATAAGAGTTTTCTTGGTCATGGTGTCTCCTCACACTTACAGAATATTGACTAAGACACATATCAATGGAAAAACATTCCTGCCTTAATAACAAGCACCACTGGAGCAACTGACCCCCAAGTGATGCTCTACCTGAGAGCTTCAAGTGGCACAGAGCCTCTGAGATGCAGGTTCTCTATGAGGGACATATGAGAATAACCAGATGTCCACAATGAATCTTCCAGTAGTCTGCCAACACTGGTCCTACAAGTTCCATAACTCAAAGTAACATACAGAAGAAGAGAAGCTGCTCCAAAGGTCATTTCAATGACACCTCAGGGATATTCCCTTAAATGGTTGTCCTTTAAGGTGTTGACGTTAAATAGTCTATACTGAGCCTACAGCTTACTTTCAAAGTCAACATGTATTTCCTGGTCATGATTTAACTAACATTTTAACAACTTCTTCAGAAGTATTCCTGCCTCCTGTTCTCTGCAACTGATAGCTTGGTAAATGAACCCCTGAGGCTTGCAATTCCTTAAATTAAGATTGACAGTCTGGGGACGCCTTTACAAACTGCATCTTCTACCTTGAGAGCCCTTATAGGCTTTTAGTGGTACTATTAAATTGTTCCTGTGAGGCCATTGTGAGATTAAGTGGATGCTTTTCTCAGAAAATTTCAGATGCAAAGAGGTTAAAATGATGTTTCCAAAGCAACAAAAGACACTTTCTATCTCATGGACTCTCATATGCAAAACCTCACAGAAGCATGTGCATGCACGACCAGCCCCAGGAGTTGCACACAGGACACTAGCGGGAAAGGGACAATCAGGTTAACTTCACTATGGTATCTGAGGACCACAGTCCAACCACACACCCATTTGATTCGCTGAGCCCCCCCCCCAAATTGCCCTTTTGTTGTTCTTTGTTGGGAAAAGGAAAACGTAATTTATTTCAGACTTTGATGCAAGGCTTTCAGATGTTTGATAAGTGTAATTTTCTGCCATGCTGCTTCTACAAAGCATGTCTCCAGTATGTTGGGAGGTTGAAGGCAGGAGAAAAGTTCCATGCATGTTTCCAGGCTTATAAAAATTAAGAATTTTGATTTTGATGCAGTTACGGTGACTAATCAAAATAAAAAAGCTTTTTAAAAGCCTTTATTCTAAGCAACCACTGCTAATGTTGCCAAGTTCAGCAATTCAGCTCTATCCCTCTCACGGCAATTTACCATTTTCTTAAGTAAAGATTTATTTTTGTTGCTAAATCCCCGAGTCCCCCAATTCAAATGTGCTAGATTACTATCTTCCTATTCTATCTGACATTTTCCACAAAACCAACAGTAATATCTTAAAAACAAAAAACATTCCTGGAACAATGCCTTCAAGGAAAAATTGGTGATGTTTGCTGTGCAATATGAAATCATCATCTATGTCTGTTGCTGTTTCTATTTGAAGCACAAGAATCAAATGGTCAATAATTAGAGCGACATGCAACTTTTGCAGTTAGAACTTTTCATTTGCTAACCAATTGAGGCAAATTAATTGTGGAGTCGAGAAGGAATAAAGCAGGTCAATTAAAGCCAATAAGAATCTCATCATGTTGCAATAATGAGGACTACACAGTTCTTTTAATGTAAAATAGATGCAAAAAATAAAGATCAAAGTGCAACCACAAGGAAAAAAATCCCAAGTCTTACATATAAACTCAGTGGGCTGTTTTATAATTATTTTTAAATGAAGGTATCACCCCCCTCTCCTGTTTAAACTGTAATTACTCTTCAGAGAAATGGCATGCTATTTTGAAATCCTAAGGAGTTATGAAGTTATAAAAGACTGATTATAGGTCCTTTTTTGAGAGTGGATTATAGTAGAGGCAGAATGATAAAGAAGAGGAAAGAGAGGGGCATTGCATTCACCTTGAATGTGAATTTGATTTTCTTCAGAATGCCCCTTACAACTAATCCTGAAATCCCAAATGCCTCCTGCCATCTGCCACATTAACTTTGACACACTTTCTCAATTTGTTTCCAAGAAAAATAAGCCCATTCTTTTTTATATTAAGACATGTTCCCATTTTTAATATATCTAATCTTTCACTTCTCTCAAAGCAGCTGTTTCCTGGAAGGCCTGCTACACAGCATAGAAAGATTTAAAAAATAAAATAAAATCTAGAGAGAGCAGGAACCAAAGCCAGTTTGTACTGACACCATAAATCCCCAACTTCAATATACCTTTTAATTAACATTCCAATAGAAATGTATTGAATCACTCACTACTTACTGCAATATATTAATTCTTACACACTTAAAAAATATACCACAGGATGCTACTGAGGAAACTATCAATTATTGTTAGCCTGATGTGTATGCGTGCCTACGTGTGAGTGCATATGTGTGTTTGTATGTGTAAGATCTGTGACTGTTTGTCTATGAGAGCACATGTCAAAGCCAGAGGTCGACATTTGATGTATTTTCACATCTTTTTTTTTTCTTTTTTGAGATACAATGAAGCTATACCCAACTTTTTATGTAGGTTGTGAGGATCTGAACTCAGGTGTAGCATGAATCTTAAAGGGTCTTATTAATAAGAACAAACCCAGAGTCAGGTATTGGAGTGAATGCTGGAAGATCAGAGAAGCAGAACAAGCTACAGCCACCTGACCTTGCCAATTCCTCAGCTGATCCTGTTTCCTCAGACTGGAAGCTTCTGAGTCCTCATCCACATAGATCTCAGCTGAACTGCTGCTCAAAAGCCTAAAAGCTTAACCAGGCTAGTTCCTGGTCCTCACACTTTATATACCTTTCTGCTTCCTCCCATCACTCCTGAGATTAAAGGCATGAGTCACCATGCCTAGCTGTTTCCAGTGTGGCCTTTAACACACAGAAATCCAGACGGATCTCTGCCTCTGGAATGCTAGGATTAAAGGCATGTGCTACAACTGCCTAACCTCTATGTTTAATATTATGGCTGTTCTGTTCTCTGACACCCAGATAAGTTTATTGGGGTGCACATATATGAACCATACTCAGGTCCTAATGATTTTACAGCAAGCACTTTATCTACTGAGTTATTTTCCCAGCCTGACCCAACAGCACACTCAATCTTACTACAATCACGAGCTTCCTCAGGCTCTAGAAGAGAAGGACATTCACCAGTCCTGCAAATAAGCTTTGTGCATTAACAAAACACAGACTCTAGTGATGACCTGAAGAAAGCTGAGTTCTGGTTTGTGGAGTTTCTGAAAATGCAGAAGTACTGAGGAACCAATACTGTGTGCCTTGCTTTGAAATCACAGCAGACAAGGAGGAGCAGGGACAAGAGACTGCCTAGGTACAGGCACCTTTAGTTACAGCATAACACACGTTGTTAGTTTGTCAAACTGGCAAGCAAAGTTTTAGCAAAGATAGATTTATAAATGTTATTAAAATATCTGTAATGTACAGTGAAAACAGGCACACTCATTGTTTAAGACACAACTAGTTCTTTACAGTTTGAACTTTTTACTGTGTCTCCACTGGAACCACAGTTGGTTTCAAAATCCCGTTCTCTCAGCCAACTAAATTTGCTGCCCAGGGTCAGCGCCTTCATGGCCCCAGGACTTCTGCTCCCAGCTCTACCTACAGATTTGCCAGGGTCATTGTTGTTGTTTTTAATTTTCCCAACTTTCTCCTCCTGTCTTGAGGTTGCATTAGGCACTGTGGTGCTTCCTTTTCTTAGCCAAGTCCTTTCCCACAGATTCAAGGGGAAGCCTGGATTCTGTTTTTCCCTCACTCCCCAATGCCCCTGGCCCACTCTGACTGACTTTAAGCCTAGGCAGGGCCCAAGGGCTACAGCTTAACTCTCTTATTCTATCTCTTTTGTCTTTTAGAGACAGAATTACTCTGACCCAAAGCAAGATTTCATAAGAGGAACTTGATTGCAGCAAAAAGGGTCCCCATTTTAGTATGTGGGGCTTACTAAAATTGCCTTGAGCTAGAATTTTAATTTAGAACATGGATATTCTTAGAATAATCTCTGGTGGATCTCATGTGAGGATTTTTTCTTCCTTTGCTTGTTTGTTTTCTGAGATTGGTCCCACTCTTCAGTCTACACTGGCCTGGAACTCACTATATAGCTACCATATAGTCCCAGATGGCTTTGAACTTACAGAAATCCTGCTGCTTCAGACTTCCAAATAGTGGGAGCTACTATGTTCTTATTTGCCCATTCCCTCTCCCTGTGATTACTAGCTCAAACGCCACTTTCTTTAAATATCTGTCCAGGCTTCTTTGTGAGAACGCAAACACTGCCACATTTAACATTTTAACCTATTGCTCCCTTCCCTGTGTTGCCCTAACTCTGTTCAAATTTGTATTTTTTTGTATTAAATACTCAAATTTCACATACTACCTTCATTTTAAATATTTCCTACTCACTATTTAATTTGTTTGTTGACTAAAATGGATGGCTCACGAACAGCATAGATTGGTTTCTGAAGGCTCTGGGAGATGAAAAGTTCAAATCAGAGGGACAGCTTTTCTGGTTCTGCAAGAACTCTCTTCTGGGTGGTAAGTTACGCTCCTGTGGCAGAAAGAATGGCTAAACTCTTAGAACACTTGTTATCTCCTGAAGTTTCTAACTCCCAACTGCATAGACTGAAGTCAGGATTTCAAAGTGTGAACAGTAAAGAAGACACAAACATCTTTGTCCACAGAGGCCTGTTGGAATAGATAGTATATTGTCATTACTAACTTATAAAAGCCTAGAACAGAGTTCAACATCTAGTAGGTGACCAATAAATGGACCCTAGTTAAGTCAAAACTCTCTATATAACCTACCACCTCCTCTCCCTTTTTACAGCCAATAGTACAATTCTGGTTTCTCATTTAATTAGCTAATTAGCCTGCTAATTACATTTCCTGTTCATTCTCTTTAATCTTTTTCCTTTATTGTTGGCTGATTTTCTACCTTAAAGCTGGAAATTACCTTCTTAGAAATTTTCAATGTAAGACGCTACGCAAGGCTCTTTTCAACCCAGGTACCAATCAAATCAAGAATCATCTACTCACATCTCAATGGACTTTGACAGGCTGCTATAAATTTCTAGCACTTAGGGAATGTTTGTTGACATCACAGTTGGAGGTTCTATGTGTGGTAAAAATGATTTATTGTCACTGGATAAGATGAACTATAAAAATGAAAGCACAAACAATACTTGAACAAAAATGGAACTGAAGCCACAGAAGAATGACATATGGCTGATTGACTCAGGAAATATGCTCATTACCAAAATGCCTTTTACCTCCATCTTCAAGTTCTGGGGGAAGGAACTTATCTATCTATATGCAAAGGTTCAAACTCGTCCCACTCTGGGATTGACTCTATGCAGGTTTAAAACTATGATTTCTCTGAATTATAAATAACAATGTTTTATCTTTCCACCAGTATTCTGCTTTTCCTTCATTTATCTTTTTGCCAACCTTACTATGGGAAACAGTGATTTGGAGATCTCATGTTTCTTCCCATCCCCAAATTCTTAGCAGCATCTCTGAGGAGGGCCATCTTGTGGAGTATTAGTTTAAGATGTGCTACATTCATTTATGCTGTAGAATATTTGCTTAATGATGCAAAGATGTGTTGCATTCTTTTATGTTGCATTTGTTTAGCTCTGTAAAGCTGTGTTACTTTGCCTGCCTAAAACACCTGATTGGTCTAATAAAGAGCTGAATGGCCAATATCAGGGCAGGAGAAAGGATAGGAGGGGATGGCATGCAGAAAGACTAAACAGGAGGAGAAATGTAAGGAATAAAGTGAGGAGCAAGAAAAGGAGAAGGAGAGGAGGATGCCAGGGGCCAGCCACTTATCCACACAGGCAGTCACAGAGTAAGAAGGAAAGAAAGATATATAGAATAAAGAATGGTAAAAAGTCCAGAGGCAAAATGTAGTTAAAAAGAAACAGGATAATTTAAATTAGAAAAGCTGTCTAGAAACAAACCAAGTTAAAGCCATGCATTCATAAGTAAGAATAAGTTTCCTGGTATTTATTTGGGAGCTGGGTGGTGGGCCCCCAAAAGCTAAAAAACAAAAACAAAACTGCAGAGGCATCTTTGCATTAGAACCATGATTGTACTTGGAGGGAATACTCAAGAAGGGACCTGGACATCTACAGAGGTTATAGAGAGTTTATATTGCTGACTAGAAATTAAAAAAAAAAATGTGTGTGAGTGGGTGGGGGACAACCACTTCAAAGGTTTGTGTTTCAAAGTCCTGTTTTCTCAACACTCTCATGTGAAGGTTGTTCAGATCAAAATTGAAATAACTGAGTATGTAGAAACTGATGTGAATTAGTTTCATACCATCATAAAAGTGTAAAAATCATAAATTGAATCACTGAAAGTTTGGGGCTATCTACAGCAAGCACAGATGTGTCTAATTTGATGCCTCCCATCCCAGTACTAACTCTGTTTAATCTTACTTATCTTCCAGGTCAGAGGACTGGGTAGACTCTGAGTGGTATGGCCTTGTGTATAATGCTGCTCATGGCAGAAACCTAGCTTGTGCAGCATCAAACATGATTTGTTTGAATGAAGATCCACAGAACATGCATATTTTGGTTATCAACATAAAAGATTGGATGTATTGTATATATTTTAGTTACAATAATTTATTATTTGAAAGAGTCTTTGCCAACTGCAACAATGATTAATAGGTCACACTGTGATGCCAACACATGTGTCACACAAAATAGCATTACAATAGTTAGTAAGGTCTAGAAAAAAATTCAAATTCTTAATGGTATTCCGTAATAAGTACCCAAGAAGATGCCAGCAGCTAAGTGTCCAGTTTTAATAAATTTTAATAAAATTAATGTGTAACTAAGTCTATTCATACATAGACAATGGAAAAGCACAGAGTGTCTATTATAATGGTGAGACATAATGCATTGACAACTGGGAACGTGTGCAAGGACTAGGAACAACAGGAACTTGCACACATACTGGGAAAAATGTAAAACGTGACAGCTGCATTGTAATGAAGTTTGGCAATTTCTTACAAAATCATATTCTGTTAATATTCGATTTAGTCATCATAATCCTTGGGTACACATCTGAATGAGTTGAAAACAGGTTGCTATACAAGTTTGAAAACATATGTTTTCAGCATTTTTTTTTTTTTTTTTTTTTTGGTTTTTCGAGACAGGGTTTCTCTGTGTAGCGTTGCGCCTTTTCTGGAACTCACTTGGTAGCCCAGGCTGGCCTCGAACTCACAGAGATCCGCCTGGCTCTGCCTCCCGAGTGCTGGGATTAAAGGCGTGCGCCACCACCGCCCGGCTGCGCCACCACCGCCCGGCAGCATTTTCTTAAACAACTCCCAAACTTAGAAGCAATTTGAACAGATGAATGAATATACTATAATATGTAAAGAAATCATCTACAATCTCTCTCTCTCTCTCTCTCTCTCTCTCTCTCTCTCTCTCTCTCTCTCTCTCTGTCACACACACACACACACACACACACACACACACACACACACACACACACACAAGAAGTTAATATAAAACATCTACATATGGTATGACCCAAATTACATAGCAATATGTAAGAGGCAAAATTATGGAGTCAAAAAAAATTTGTAACTTGCCAGAATATTAGCAAAGAAAGGGAGGGACATATAAGGGGAACAGAAGATTTAGGGTGGTGCATACACACAATAGTGGTGAAAATTTGTCATTATACAGTTCTCAACACCTACAGAATAGACATACTAGCAGGGAACCATTGTTTAATGATGGCCTTTAGAATGTGTCTATATTGAGTCATCAGTTATAACAAATTATTACACAAATACAGGATGTCAATAACAGTGGAAGCTGTATGTGTTGGGAGAGATTGTACACAGAGATCCTCTGTATTTTCAAATGAATTTTTTTGCAAACACGAAACTGTCCTAAATAAAAGATACCCTGTGTAAAGAAGGATACAAAAAAAAAGAAAGAAAGAGAGAAAAATCACAGAATCTGGAAAAGCAGACAGAACCAAGATAAGGTAAAAGTATTGCTAAGATAAAACAACAACAATGTCTAACCTGTGATGAGGACATTTTCTGCCATCTTGCATTATAATACCACTGGGCATCCCAGTGGACTGTTGGTATTACTAAAGTGGAACAGAGTGTTTAGGTTCCGAGTAAATTCAATCAGGGTTTGCATTAGGTCCCATGGCACTGAAACTTTTATCATTTTTTTTTAATGACTACAAAGATAACAGACTGAAGACTCACCTACAATAACTTACATGTTGAAGTGAATCTGGAAAGAACACAACTATGACAGACTGTGGAGTATCTACCTCGCCTTTAGAGGACATTGGTCTGTTGTAAACTTTATGGAGCCCAGGGATGACAGATTTCGTCAGCACTAATCTGTGCCCCTGTTCCCTCTAGAGGAGGACTGCTTTAGCACTGTGATGAGGATGGATAAAGGAGGAAGTACTACACTTGAATTCTTTGTGACAAGATCAGGAATATGAGCAATATTTAGGTAAAACTAACTTTACCCAAAAGTAAGACTCAAAGTATTTTTGTTTAATCAAATTCTTTAAGTCAAGACTCCTATCATAAGAGTACATTAAAAGCAGAAAAACCTGTGAAGTGTTCTAACAAGAAAATGTCAACTGCTCAACAGGACTCAGCCACTTATTATTTACAGGCACACTAAGGTTAATGGTGTCTGCCAGCCCTGGAGCTTCTCAGTGGTGCTGGTTGACTGTTCTTGTGAGCAGCCTCCTGGGTGTCACATGGAAATATCATCACAGTCCCTCCTACTGGTGGCTCAAGTCCAAAGTGGCCAGATTAGTTCTCTGCAATGATGCTATTGTCACCTTGCCATCCTAATTGAAATGTGAAGGTAGTATCTGCTAAGTAATGACTTTGGAACCCACTGCACATGAACAATAAGCACCAGGAAAAGCGAACTCAGTGAAAGCAAATTCTAAACATCTTAATATTCCTCATGCATTTTTATGCCACTGCTTCACTCACTTTTGAAGAACACAAAACCAAAGATTGGAATCAGCTGTTACCTATGATGAAGATTTCCCAATTCTTCTGAGAGTAGAGACACTTTTTTCACACAACCCTTCCTCCACTGCTGGACTCAGCAACCCTTGAAGTTGTTTTAGTAGATCTAAGAGGAAGAAAAACACATAAGGAATGTTAACACTCGGCTGTATGTTGTTCAGATTTTCTTTTTGCCATTGAATGCGTTTCCCACATATCTTATATCAAGCTGCTATACCAAATTTTGCATTTGGAAAACATTTATAAAGGTCTTTTCTTTCTTTACATAATTTATGACTGAACAGTCCATCTTTAGGGGATGTTGTCTTTACTTGGTACATACTCATTTAAACTATTTTCAACAATGATTTTCCTATTAGGGGATTTCGCTAATAATACCAAGGGTTTTTACAGAAGTAGAAGATTGTCAGGCATACACAGTACTTATCTGTGGCTTTCCTAAAACTGCTTTGTCACTTTATTCATCTATGAGATGGACTAACACATTTTGGTGCCAAAAATCTATTTTTTTTCTGACCTAAAAATCTCTAGTGGAATCCTAAGCACTCCATCAAGCCTGCAATATTGTTGACCTGAGGGAGTGAAACATTGTTCCTCCAGCAACATGCTCTATAAGATAGTCCTTCATATCAACACAAGTTCCATGTGTCCCTTTTTGGAACTAGCAAAAACTAAGCTAGCTATGGCTGTCAATCACCATCTATTCAAATGGTATTTGATGAATCCATTTTCCACAAGCTATTCTTGGAAAGCCTCTTACGCTGCCTGCAAATAGACAACATTGCTTTGTGACATTCCTCAAGCATTCTAGCCAAACCTCTCTTTACAGCCTTAAATATTTATGCCATGGAAAATGTGTCTTAGAAAGACTTGCGCTGGAACATCCAGTTGTGTAGCTCAAAATCTTACAAACTGTTGTGTTTACATCACCACCCACAGTGTTGTATGAATGCAAAGGGACACCAAATCATAGCTATGCAGAAACCTGGAGATGTTAGGATGCCCAGGCTGTTTCCTAATCTAAAAGCATGCCAGCTAATCTCCTTGGCTTATCAAATGATCTGTTTGTGAGATATGAGTTTTGTTGGTCTACTAAGAATCATTTACACATATAATTGGGACTCTCGCAGAAAATCAGTGGAGACTCAAAAAGGCAAACCCAAAAACCCAATGTGAGTTTACAGAATCAGGCGTCTGTAATACTATAGCTTTTCATCACTGGTACCATTATTTTTAACATGAGTAATGAATTTCTTGTTCCATAATAATCAAACTAGTCATCTATAATTTTGATAAACCTAAAAACCCATAAGTTGAATGAAATAAACCAGGCACATTTTTTTGAAGACCATATACTCTTTGGTTATATTTATGAACTTGTAGGAAAGGTAAAAATAGGCTCTGATAATATGGAGAACCATGACTACACAGAGGTGCATCATAAGGGAACTTTTGGTAACTGCATCTTGATCAGGATACTGATCACACACTCATCTACTAGGCAAAACTCATTGAACTATGCCTTTAAAGCTGCACATCTTATCGTAATTAGTGTATATCTTGATTAAAATCCAATAAGTCTCATAGGTATTTCTTAATTTTTAGAAAGATTGAGTCAAGGCTCCTGTAAGAAGGAATATTTACTCTTTTCTTGGCCAGTGGATTGAATTTTTCATTGTTCCATTTTTTTTTCCACATAAGAGTTATGTATGAAAGAAATAATCCACAATGACCTTGATAGTGTGTTCTAAGAAAAGTAGTGGGTAACAGAGGAGAAGCAACCTACCTACAAAGCTTAGCTTATTGTGGTAAATAGACAATTGAAATATGAAAACCAGAAAAAAAAAGGATTATGGTCATTACTGAAATAAGATCTATGTTTAGCTAAGCTTAGTCCACACTAAACTAGAGAAATCCACTTTCTTTAAAAATCACAAGATAACCTGTGAAGACACTCATATTCAGCAAGCAAGTAAAAGCTGATGGAGTACTCAGACCAATGAAAACCACAGCATTTTTCTATTGAACTAAGCCAGCACATTCCCAAATTTAAAAAAATCCAGACAGCAACTATTTTAAAGACAAAACTGGCTCAGCCATTGGAGAGCATTTTTGTTGTTGTTGTTTTCTTAAACATAATTTAGGTCTCTTATACATTCAGGCAGTTTACATACAGCTGTCCAGGAGGATAAAATGGTGTTAAGTGACCTTCTCTCCCATGAGCAAAGGCCAGCTGGGAAGACAGGTGTATCACTTCTGGTAAAGTCGCTGCCAGTGAGGGACAGACATGCACTCTTAACAAACAGAAGCATGCATATTGCTGACAAATCCAAGCTGTGACAGGTAGCGACGGCCATAGGAAATACATTGACAGATAAACTAATCTGACATCAGACCCTCTCAGGTAAACATGGCTCTCTCACCACCATCCACCCCAGCACTTCGAAATGAAATCCCTTGGTGACAATGCCCCCCTTTTAAAGCAAGTGAAAAATTTCCATAGGCTGCCTAGGATTGCAAATCCTCTCAGTCCCTTTTGGGTTTTTAACCAATTTACTTAAAATTCTTGCTAAGAGGGAGGTGTCATTATAAGATTAAAGAGATGAAATTAAGTACGCCAAAATTAAGTATGAACCATGTAATTAAGTTACTAAATCTCTAATCCTGGGGGAAGTAGTCTTACACTTTAATATCTAAAGGAAAAAAACAACATAATATTTGAAAGAATGAGTGAAGAAACAGCAAAGTAATAAATCTAGTTTAAAAATTGTATTTTGTAAGAATTCTGCCATGGATAATAAACGTTCTATATTAAGTCAACTAACACCCTTAACATTGCCTTCTCTCTGATCTCTATTTGTTATCCCAAGCTCTGGTCAGAAAACACAGGTTTTGTCCAACATTATTTTGGCAAGATAGAAATGACCACTTGAAAGAGCTGGAGAGATGGCTCAGAGGTTTAAGAACATTTGCTGCTTTTTCAGATGACTGCAGTTCAGTTCCCAGCACCCACATAGTGGCTGGCAAAGCCTGTAACTACATCTCCAAGAAATACGTTGCCCTCTTCTGGTTTTTATAAACAAGAGCCCCAGTGCAAGTACACATGTGAGTTCTGTGCTCAAATATGTGCACACACAAACACACAGATAAAGATAAATAAATCTTTAAAAATATTAAAATGGCCACTTGAATTAAAAATTCCTGGTATTCTAGACAACTCTTCAATGTAACAGTCATTGCACAGCCTGGGAAAACTGGCCTAAAAATGTAGAAAGACATTTGACTTTCTCAAACTGGTCAGTGACAAGCTGATAGAAATATTTTGTATAGGTTTCACATATTTAATATTTAATAAAGATACATCATTTGGAAACCATTTTTAAAGAATCAGATATTGTAGTACATGATTGTAGTTCTGGAACTTAGAGGAACTGGAGGCAGGAGAATCAAGAATTCAATGTAAGCCTTGGTTTCAAAAGTCCATTCAAGGTCAAAGTGGGATGGAGGAGATGTTACCTTAAAACAAAACAAAACCTTGTGTACAACGAAATATTTAATGACTAGAAGAGAAGAAATACTTAATGATTTAATGATTAACAGAATGTTTTTGAGCATTTTCATGTTTGTTTTATTCTCTCAATTTCTATTTTTTGTACTACTTAAACACTTTACTATTTTTAATTTCTATTATTTCTAACAACAAGCTACCCGTGTTTCCTGGTTGTACTTTGATATTGATATTTTCATGTATATAGCCTTTTGAAAATACTATAAAGAAATTATTGTGTTGAGGTTATAAAATGTGAGCAATTTCACAAACACAGACACTTAAGACTTCTCAATCTCAATCCACCAAATACATAATTATGATAGAAAATTTAATAAGATTTCTTATGGTTCTCACATGGCAACAGCTTTCTTTCCTTAAGTTCCAAAAATGTCTCATCATGACCTTTTGTCTTCAGGGCTAATCTCCAATACCACATGCCTTTCCTATATGTCCTTTGAGCAAATTTTAAGCAGGTCAAATGTGATGAACCCATTAAATATTTTTAAAAATCTGCATAAAAGAACTCAAACATTTAGAAACAGAAATAAAAATCATTCCAACTAGAGATGGAGGATTTGCCTTAATTTTTCCATATCTTTAGGATTTAGAGATGATATTCATGGCATATGGATAGTAAGAGACGTTCTGAAATCTTAGATTTAGCTCTGACTTAGTGGTATTCATTTTCTTTCTGCAAGGTCCTAGGGGGCACATCCTTTTCTCTAAAATAACTGATAGCCCTAAAATTAATGAAGACAGAGAGGAAAACAAATCCTAAAACATTTTCATGGGCTATGACAACTGTATACATAAGCTGATGAGGTATGTTGGTTGAGCACTCAATTTTCCAAAGAAGTCAGAGTAACTAGGACATGTTTCATTAACATTAGCTGAGCACTTGACTTGAGATAATAACATACGATAAAGTAGTATTTACACTGCTTGGATTTTAGTTACAGATTTCATTAAGTACATGCTTGCTTTTGTTATGATTTGTGTTTACTAATATTTCCCTTAATGTTGCCTGGGTAGCTGTGGAAATTTCTCATCCATAAATGGAACACACAGTGGGTATGCTATAACTGCTCTCTACTTGTAAAAGATGAAAGGCAGAGAGAGAGAGAGAGAGAGAGAGAGAGAGAGAGAGAGAGAGAGAGAGAGAGAAGGATAGGTACAAAGAAAGGAAGGAAGAAAGGATGGATATAAGGAAGGAAGAAAGGTAGGTTATACATCTATTGAAGCCTCGATTCCTTACTTAGGTGTGTGCCATTAGACAAACGTTTTCCTGAATAAGGATCTCATGACACTTGTCTCAGCCATCTAGTTAATATGAATGGTATTGATATCTAAGAGGGTGACATCTTTCTTTAAGGACTAGATGGTCCTTGGGTGTATTTCTATAAACTTCCAGATCAGTTCTGAAGGGAGAGCTGGATTTTTTTGGTTTTTGTTTTTGTTTTTTTTTCAAGCAGGAACAATTTCACAGGGATACAGAGGTCATAGCTTTTAAGAGGGCTGGGAATTCTAACTATATTGAAGCTTTATGAAAGACTTTGGAATGCACCAAAAGAACACCGGGCTTCTACATTGAAAAATGAGGCAGAATCTAATCTACCTTATTATCACATCCCATGAAGGACTGATTGAGAACTCCTTTACTATTCTGTAAATTATACATAACATGTAGCAATTAAAGTAAAACTTGGGCTGGAGAGATGGCTCAGCCATTAAAGGCTAGGCTCACAATCAAAAATGAAGTCAAACTTACCCAAAGACACATAAGATCCTTCCTCTGGAAGGGCAGTTGTTTTTTTCTGACATCTCCAACTTCAGGTAGGATACCTGACATTATATCTACTTTTAGACTCATTCTAAGACCTTTTCCTTCCTTATTCTTTGATGATTTTAGGCCATAGATCATTTTTTTTTGACATGGCTTTAATTGGAATATAATTATATCTCTTTCTCATTCTAGTCTCTCCTAGGTGACCTCCCTTGAGCCTCTCCCATGTCCCCCATTATCAATTTGGCAGTATATATATATATATATATATATATATATATATATATATATATATATATATATATATATATATATATATACACATATATATACATACATATATGTATATATACATATATATGAACATATACATATATACATACATATATGTATATATACATGTATATATACATATACATCTATTGAAGCCTCGATTCCTTACTTAGGTGTGTGCCATTAGACAAACGTTTTCCTGAATAAGGATCTCATGACACTTGTCTCAGCCATCCAGTTAATATGAATGGTATACATATATATATGAATGTGTTTGCACAAATACAATCTGTTCAGTTACTTTTCATTATTTGTGTGTAGCCTTTTCCCCTCCCCCACTACTTTTTATTTTTCATGCAACCTACCCTGGCATGAGACCTTGAACCCACACCCTTCACTTCCACAGTCCTGATACTACAGGTGTGCAGCACCCTTCCCAGATACATACAAAGTTTCACTTAAACTTTTCTAATCTAACTTTATGACATGCATATTACTTTTGAGTTTCATATTATGTTTTAAATTTACTTCCTAATAACTTTGTAAATTTTTAATCTTTTAATATATATTCTACAATCTTGAATTGGTCCCCTTTGAAATTTACCTTTTAGCCGGACGGTGGTGGCGCACGCCTTTAATCCCAGCACTCGGGAGGCAGAGCCAGGCGGATCTCTGTGAGTTTGAGGCCAGCCTGGTCTCCAAAGCGAGTTCCAGGAAAGGCGCAAAGCTACACAGAGAAACCCTGTCTCGAAAAACCAAAAAAAAAAAAAAAAAAAAAAAGAAATTTACCTTTTACTTTTATATGTTTAAATTTGCCATAGTCATTTAACTACATACTATTGCATGTACTTAGCATTTCTATTTATAATCATTTTGACCCTAAAGCATATGAATAGAGATAGAAATGCCAAGGATGAGATTATGAGAGGCTCTACTAAACAGCAGACTTGCAATAATACAGCACATTGAGTTATAATTTTATTTAATAAAAGGTATGAACACAAGGCATTTATACTTGACTTTATGTTTATATATTCAAAAAATGTTGTAAGAAAAATGATTTAACACTGGTATTCAATGGAAAAAAAATTTTAATCCTTAAAGACAGTAGTAGGACAGGCCCCTAGGGTTGAGGAAATTGGCTCAAACCAGTTTCCAAGGCATGTACACAACATACTTCCTTATGAGTCAACCTGGAGTCTGTCTGAGGGTCTAACAACAGGCACTGTCAGAGTTCCTGGTTGCTGTCAGAGTTCGTGATCATGCCCGGCCAATGAAGGATGATCACGCAATGCCACCAGATTGGGACACAGCTTGGGTGCTGGGAGGAGTGTATATAAAGTCTTACCCATTATTGAGTAAATGAGTTTGCTGTTTGCCTTCAACTGACTCCTGATGTCTGTGTCGTTGATGCCATGCCTTCTCATCCTCTCCCACAAGGGAGCCATTAGGATCCAGCAACAAAAGACTGCCTTCATTGGACAAGTTTGAGAAACACTGGTGAAGAATATTAACAGTCTGCATTTATGAAAATTAATTCTCTAGAATATTAAACTATGATGTCCTAAAACAATTAAGCCACTCAATCTTCACTATCATTGTTAATTATTATTGTTATTGATATTATTATTATTATTATTATTATTATTATTATTATTAAGATAGGGTCCTTATAAATAGCCCAGACCTACCTTGGGTTCAACATTTATCCTGACTATCATGGAACTGGCTATGGCTCTCCTACTTCAGCCCCTAGAATGCTGGTATTAAAGCTTTTGCCTCCACTCTCTGTTCATTCCTATCATCTTTAATTCATACTGCCTTCCCATATATCACATAATACAAGACTGAAGGAGGCTCAGAATAGACGTCATTATTCTGAAAACCCAGCCCTAATGGAGCTTTGTAAGCTCTCCTGTACAGCTGTAAATGCCCTTCATCTATTCAGGCTTCCATATATTATTAATTTGAATTTGGTAACAGAGTCAGGCAAAGAGATTTTTATTTTAAAAGGACTACAAGGGAAGATGGATTTATGCTGCATTCTACTTTCTAAAACAAACAACAACATGCACTTATCTCTTGAGACAATAGCTATTAGGTTGGAAGAGTTAGTTAAAAACATCTGTTTTCTGCCTACTATTCACTTAAAAGAGTTGGTTGTGGATCTGCATCACAAAGCTGTGTGTGTTGAGAAGATTCTGTAGGGTATGTGTGCCACAGAGTACTTGCTTTAGTGGCAGAGAAAGAAATATCAAACACATGGCAAACCTTTACCAGAAAACAAGTGAAGATGTTTCCAGGTTTGATCAACAACTGCTTAGGAGGTTCTCTTCTGGGAGATGATATTCCTCAGGTCAGAAAAGAATTTATTCTCAGCAGTTAGTGGAGTAGCAAAGTATCCATCATTCCTTTTCATTCATCACTAGTGCTTGCTCACAGTATCGGGCACGTAAGCAAGACTCAGAGATACTCTGACTAACCTGACTGGATTCAGACAGCAGGCTTATGTTGAAAGATTTTGAAAAATTGAGCTCATTGATACTGTGTGCAGCTTTATGAAAGGAAAAACATTCCTGCCTTCATTTAGTTTTAACCAGGGAACATTATTTAAGCTAGAGCACAGATACATATTAGTATCACATTTAATATTTTGTTTTTATTTTAGTGTATGGAAACAGACAAACCAATAAATACACACTAATCTTTTATTCCACTGTAGATATTTGTTATGCAGTGGAATATTTCTATGTGAAAACAAGGCTCTTGTTTTCAATTTCTTTTACTTCATGTTCTCTACCATACTTAAGTAGCAAAGAATAATTCTGCTATGCCTCAGGGTAAGGTTGATTCAGAAAAACTAAAGAACCAGATTTTTGGCTTTGAGCAATTAATTTGACCTTTGCAAACCAACAGTCTTACCACCATGGCTTGAACTGAAAGGACCTCTAGCTCCAGATAAAAACATTCCCAAGGAGCCAAATCTCAGAGCACCTGGAAGAATTGTTTAGTCAACAAAGAAAGTGGAAAAAGGAAGTGTGCGTAGCAGTTTCCATGAAGAACAGAAGGAAGAGAAATAGAAAAAGGTGACTAGAAGCCAAAGAGAATGTAGATAAGAGTGGCCTTGTGCTCAAAATCTTCTTTGGAGTTAAAACTGACTGTGGACTTAGAGAACAGAAACTTCTGCAAACACTTAACAACTTTCACTGAGGACACAGCTTCCACCTACTCTGAAACTTGAGAGGAAAAACAAACAAGCAAACAAAAAACATTGTGGTTCACCTTTGTCAAACTAGACAATAGGTAGAATAATCATCAAAGTGGTCTAGAGAAGGACAGAGATGCTCTCCAAGCTTCTGTGTCTCCCCCAGGCAAGAGGGAGCAGAGTTTCCCACAACCACTGCTGGGGAACAAAGATGAGCTATGAGTAGAGGATCTGCAAACTCCAGTTTGAAATGAGTTGATTCCAAAGCTGAACAAAGTCACACCCAAGGGCGTGCTATCTTCCTAAAACTAAAGGGTTGGTTAGAAGAAAAGCAAAGTAGATCTGGAAGGAAGTTATAAGATTACATGTCTCATTTCCTCTTTAACAACTGGTGGAACAGACTCAGTCACTGAGTTAAAGCTAACCAATATTTTATTGCTTAGGTGGGGAAAGAAAAGAAAATCCCTTCATGTTCTCCTTTTTTATATTCAGTATTTGTTCTTGATTCCCTTACTCACTTAGTAATAATTAACTAAAATGTGAAGAACCCTTGTGTTTCAGAAATACGAATGATTGAAAAAACAAGATCAGAAATCAGCTTAACTTTATAATTATTAAAGCAAACCCCTTTGTGTGAACATACTATCATAAACTTCTTACACTGCACATTTAAAACAAAACAAAAACAAAAACAAAACTTGCTGAATGTGTCAGTCTTGAAGAAAATGTTTAGGAGAGCACTATTACTTTACTTATTGTGCTGGCTAGAATTATTTTTCTGTCAGCTTGATATACACTAGGGTTATCTCAGAAGAGGAACATCAGCTGAGAAAATGCCTCCATCAAATTGCCTGTAGGCAATCTATGGGGCATTTTCTTGACTAATGATTGTTGCAGGCCTAGGCCTGGGTACAGTGCCACCTCTGGGCAGATTATCCTGACTAGTATAAGCAGGCGGGCTGAGCTAGCCTTGGAGAGTAAGCCAGTCAGCAGCATTCCTCGAGGAACTCTTCTTCGTCCCTGCCTCCAGGTTTCTTCCTTGATTTCTTGCCTTGGCTTCCCCTGATGATGGACTGTAACCTGTAAACAAGCCTTGCCAAATAAACACTTTCCTATCGACGTTGCTTTTGTTCATGGTGTTTTATCACAGCAACAGAAAGCAAATTAAGATGCCTATCCTCTGGGTATCTCATGGAAAAGCAGATTTTCACAGTTCGGCTGATCTGTTTTGTATATAGTCTATATAACCTCTTTTCTTGTTCTGTGCTAACCTGCACAGCACCCGAGTCATAATAAAACATAAACACTGTTCAAAACAAGAGAGAGACTTATTAAAGGTAACACATTGTTAGTTGTTGGAAGTGTGTTTCGTTGTGTTCTGTTAGTCCCCTGGAATGACATGGTTGGACAGACTGATGGACTCAAGCCTGATGAGTCAATGGAATGTGTTTGAGGAGAAATAGTATCTTTAAAATGTCAAATAGTTGCTACAACTGCCCATTCTTTAAAACTATTAGACACCATGCCACATTGACAAATGGGTCTAATAGTTTCTGTGCTGCAGTCATCACAGCAGAATTGGTAATGCATTCTTATTCTGTTAGACAGGCACTTCTGGTGACATTATGTGCACATAAAATGGTCTGGTAACTTACGACTGATATAAAACTAAAGCAATATATCCCAAACTTAGGGAAAATGTTTCTTTCCAACTCACTTTCACACTATTATGGCTTCTTACTGTATTGCCCTTCCTCATCTTTCACCCAATCCTACCATTTCACTCTTAGGTTTCTTAAACTTACAATTCAGGCATTGTTAAAGACACAGGAGCAGCTGTTCTGTGTATCAGTCACTGCTCAGTTGGAGCAACATATGCACATCCAGGTTCAAGATGGACATACAGGGCAGACTCTGAGTATGTGCCACATTATCCTGAAGATGCTACTTCCTCATGCATTTCTAGTTGGACTTGTCATTCTGACTTTGATTGGGTTTGTTTAGTTTTGACTTTTAGCAAACAGCAAAATTTACTTCTCCCATTTCAACAGTCTGGAAATCCAAGATGAATTCATGGCAGATTTAGTGTTTGGTGACGGTTTCTGATTTACAGACAGCATGTTCTTGCTGCTGTGCCACCACATGACCACTATGTCCTTTAAGTCACTTTCAATTTATATCCTCCTTATCCTTTGTCCAAAGGTTAAACTGTCAAGCTCTTTCCTACATAGAAGGATTTAAGTCATTCCAACATTCAAAAGCACAAATTCTTCTAAGTGGGAGGGATTTCAAACATAAAGAGACCTGCCAAAGCCTTAGCTCTTACCCATTACTTTGAGTGTGGCAATTGGAATCTTTGATAACTTTTAAAGCTTGAATAATTAATGAAAACACTGATATGATCAAGCAGTCTGAAAGCAATTGGCCAGTCTGTTCTTCTCATCCTCTACAGAGAGAATTATTTTGCAGAACTATAGTTTTTCTTTAAAAGGGGCATTTGGAATTCAAGCAAAAGTGGTTTTGCCTTTCTTTTACTTGTAGTGAACACACTTGCCTTCCTTTTTTCTTTACTCTCCTTAATATCTTTGTGTTTAATGATGGCTTGGACATGAAGAAATGAATTGCTTAATTTTGTTCAAAAATTTAAGGCATCCATAATCTCAGTAAGAGATGTATAGGACAGAGGTTTTAAATTTTATTTATAAAGGGATATTATATTTTTCAAAGAGGAAGTACATAGCCACTTAGAGTGCTTTATTAAGGAATTCCCCCTAAAAGGAAAAACCAGAGCAACTACAGAACTTTTTAAGGTGCATTTTGGATTTTTCAGTAGCAAAAATTTCATAAATATATTTTGTTACAAGTTACCAAACTGAGATGTCATTTAAAGCCGCAAACTAGTGGACACAATATGAGATTTTCTGAACTCTAAATAAATCATCACAATAATGTTCAGTATTTTTAGTTACCTGAGTTTAGTTTAGGCTGATGGAAATCAATGTGTAGAGCTGTGTCCCTGGATGTTACACATTGTCAAAAGGGCACAGGGCAATTGCATAAATGTTGGATCTTGTTCTACATCCTCTTACCATCACTAGTTATTCTGGTTTTAAGTTTACTTTCTCCGACATGTTTAAATCTTATTGCCCCAGACTACAGAATGTGACCCAAGAAGGTTAGTATTGATATTATTAGTTATGAAGTAATCATACTAGAGATGGTTAGGCCTCCAGCCCACTATTACTGGTATTCTTGTGAGAAAAGACAATGTGGACTCATACATATAGTAGGGAAGAGCACCACACAAGAGTCAACGCAAAGAACAATTAAGATATACAACAGCTGACAAGGAGCACCACAGAGCTGCAAGGAAAACACTAGCGCAGGGGAGGGGTTCCCTCAGACTCCCCTTCACATCCCTTAGAAGGAATCACTTCTGGCCTTACATATGTCTTGGACTTTTAATCCCAAGAATGGTGAGACAGTACATTTCCATCATTAGACACCCTAAGATTTTGGTACCTTATTATCTGATCTCTAGAACACAGTAATCTCATTGGTTTATAGGAGTGTACAAAATCTGATTTAATATTTACAGTGCACAGCAGGTATATTAAGTAGTTATTATGATGTGATAAAACATTTAATCATCTGGTCATTATAACTGAAATGTGAACTAAATTGTTTTTTAGAATCATTTCAGAATCACCTTGATGTACTAGCTCCAAGAGCAAACTACACTTTGAATAATTTTCATTTTAAAACCTGGGTGAAAGTCACATCAAATTTTAGTAGTCTATCAAATGGTGACAGTGAGAATCTACACTGCAACTTCAAGAGCTGACTAAGTACTGTTGACAACTTTCTTAGCTTGGACCATAGATTTTATATCAGAGGAAAGTGAAGGAGTAAAAGCATGATTTACTGGGCCTGTATCTTATAGAATATTGGGATTTTTGTTTTTCAAAAGCACAAAGACGGTGCTGTATGTCAAATGTCAGATTAATATAGAATGAGCCACTGCAAGTAATAGGTCCAGAAGCTAAATTTCTCCAAGATACCCTCTAACTCTAGTCCTGGTATGGAATATAGTGATAATAAAGTTGAGATATAATACAGCTAGTCTCACAGAGTTAGAGATGTTTATAATAATGCCATTTTGCTAGATCATAATTGTGAAACCAATTGAACTAAAGGAAAAGACAAATGGAATTGCCAAACTGTATAAGGAATGTTCTAGATGGCTCAATCCAGCTTTTCTCATGTCAGCAATTTTTTTGTCCATAAATATTGTCAATAAGAAGTCACTTAGGTGGTCAACCTGCCAATTTGATATGAACAGGTCTAAATGACATTGGAATTATGAATTCATTGGTTGACTAGAAGATTTCCATCTTCTAGTGGGCTAATGCATGGTCTCTTGTACTGACATCTGCATTTCATAGACAGATCCTATCCCCCTTGGCAATGGTCAATATCAAGCTTCTAAGAAACAAATCTAGTTAAGTCCATGTACTGAATTTATATCTCTGCTACTCTGATTTCCCACTTTCTCTTCCAAGGAAAGGTGCAGACGACTTTCTGTGCCCTGTATAGTCAATGCCAGGACATAAACTAAGGGGTTGAGGATATTTATTTATAGTACTCACCATTACTTCAGGATAGTTAAGCTTCTAAAGCCATAAATGTGACACATACATTTGAAGAGCCGTATTTTTAAAGTATCTAACTTCTTAATTTTATTCGCTCAAATTTCCATCCTAAATTATCCCTAGTAAGCTCTCCCAGCTGCAGGTCGCAGTCCATTTCTTAGTGCCACTGATATTCCTAAGAATAAACTGATCAGCTAAAGGCACACTGTGGCTAAGAAGGAAGTGGCGGGAAAGGTACTAAGGTGACCACCTCCAGCTATGTAGAGATATTCTATGGGGATAAGCATCATCCATGTTTTTGAAAACACACATACTATCGGAAAGCCTACCTAATAAGGTGTCTCTGATGCCTCTCTCACCATTAATTGATTACTCCATACTATAACAAGCTGTTAATATTCTTCTCATAGTAACATACAAATTTATTCTTTTCTAATCTGTATCCCTTAGAGTATGAGCATGGTGATATCAGGGACTCTTCAGCCTCAAAGTTCGGTGAAGTGACAAGCACATGCCACCAGCTAAGGTAATATGCAAGGACATGAAGGGCATTCACTGGATATTTCCAAGGTGACTATTTTTCTTGATTTTTTTAAAGTAAAAATCAACACGAATATTGGGAATTTAGCACTCTAGCTTACAGAAAGACATATCATATACAACCATTGTTCAATAAAAATTACTGATTGAAATAATCAACTCACAAATTTGTACTTGTAGATCATAAGCCTCTTCAAATAGATATGAAGGCACATGCAGAAACCACTACATATTTCTCAATAAAAATGTGTTCACTACAGACTTGATGATTTGTTATATAATTCGAGCACCAAATCCAAGATAACTTGCCTTTACAGAGCTTTAATGTTCCAAGTGGAAAAATGATGTAATATTCCTTAACTTTTTCCTGAAAAACAGAAGGTCATTTAGGGCGAACCCACAAGTACATGACAATTTGCCCTAGATAGTTTCAAACAAATGAAAATACCGGTATCACATGTGTGCTTGCCATTTTTCACCATGTTTTGCTTCACATTTGTTATCTCTGCTCCTTTGATGCTGCCAAATAGAGACTACTCCCCTTCGAAAATGAAGAGTGAGGAAGAGTCCAGCAAGCAGATGGAAGAATGAGGCAAAGGCTCTGTGGGGGGAAGAGTGAACCTTTAGAGAAGAGAAAGGAGACCTGGGCACAACACTGTGCATTGAAAGGACAGGGGTTTGCACAGTTTTTAAGACTATGATCAGAGATTTAAGCTTCTTCTTGTCATTTAATGGAGTCACTCAAGGGTAGAAATCGAATCGGTAGACACTCAAGGGATAGCGTTGGAGGTGAGGTCAGACTTCTGGTAAACACTAGGTTAGGCTCATTGGCTGGGAGGCTACTGGTAGAACCTGAGATGACTTAGAAAGCACAGTAAACCTGAAGTTACAGTATGTTTTTTTTTTTTTAGTTTTTCAAGGGTTTCTTGTGTAGCTTTGGAGTCTATCGTGGAACTCTCTCTGTAGCCCAGGCTGGCCTTGAACACACCAAGATCCGCCTGCCTCTGCCTCATGAGTGCTGGGATTAAAGATGTGTGCCACCACCATCCAGTTATGAAGTGACAGTCTTCGGCACAAGGATTGTTACAAACACTTGTTAAAATACTCCACGTACACTTTTATTTCAAATCTTTGCAAGCATACAGATCAATGTGGCAGAACTGAGTAACCAAAAAAAAAAAAAAAAATGTTTATGTATGAATTCTGACTCGAAGTCCCATAACAGCATCTTATCAGCAACAACATATAGATAGGGACTGCTTAATTTGTATATCCCTGGAAAACCTACATCCAGATGTGTGGGAATAGATGAGCCATATAAGTACTAATTATATTTAGGATCAACACTCTGAAATTACCTAGTTAGCATATAGTCATTCATGAAAATGAAGGGATCTACAAAAGCATTAGGGGAGCCAGTGGCAGAGAAGGGAATTCTTTACTACACAGTTAAGAAGCCTGAATTTCCATGGCCTGCTAGCACATTCTTTTCATACAGTAGTTCATAATATTCCCCAGATTATTCTACAATCTGCCCAAAGGCTCCAAGATTCTGAGTCCTCAGACTGGGTACTATCCACACAGTTGATGAGCACAAAAGAAAGGTCATGCATAGTTTTATGGGCTGATTGGTTTTGTAACTTTAAGGCACTATCAAGATTTCATTGAAGGAATGCATGTGTCATGTATATATTGATAAAAAAAATAAAAATGCTAATGTGAGGTAGACTGACACATTCAGTAGAAGCTTTTGATAATATGGGATAATCCTGTAAGTAATTTGAAAGCCTGCCCTGGTCCTTTTCCATGAACTACTTTGAAGCTGGTTCACTGCAGGGGTTAGACCCCAAAGCTTTGACAGTAATCTACCCCGATTCTCCATCAGCTGGGTTTCCCCAAAGCTCATTAATTCTCAGACAGGCTACCAAAAATCTCAGTTTCTACATCTGTTCTTTTAAATCTTCAACTCCAAATCTATTTTTCATTTTCAACGGGAGTAATTTAGAGGATTGGGTTTGTTGTATAGATTTTTCTTCCTTTCTGTTAACTTTGAAGGATAAAATATGCCATCCATAAAAGGGTGGCTGGTGTGTAAGACTGGATCTTCACTGAGTTTCCTCTCTATTTATGTGGTAAAAACGAGCCAAATGCCAGTTTTTATTTTCAAATCGCACAGATATTTAATATGTGTTAATTAGCTTGCCAGTCTCATTTAGAAATAACAGTTCCCAACGGCCTTTTCAGGAAACAAGCCTGAAGAAGACAGGGTTGCCTCGTTTTGTTTACCCAGGATGCTGCTTATCTATTTTTAGCAGATTCGTTTTCACTTTTTCTCATTGGACAGGATCAAGGAGCTAGAAGTATACTGTAATGAATGTCTTCCATCAGCCCACTCATCTTCCCAACTGCATGAGGATAACAAAACACTAAGCTGCCAGAAGCCACAAAGCCTCCTTCCTACATAGACTTCTCAGGACAACACCTCTGAATGCCCCCACCACAATAACTGCATGAAACTGACCCAGCTCCATGGAAAAGTAGGTGCCTGTCTTATTTTTAATTTTTCACTTTCTCCATGTTTTTCAAAGTTCTTTTGAAAAGCAATAAGCCTCCAGAAAGTACTACATATCACAAAAAGTCGAGAGTGGTGGAAACAGCAATGTTGAAAAGTCTTCGAGAGAGATTGGATGGCTGATGTTTCTGTGTAGTAGGTCAAGGGTGAGATCAAGAGCCTACGAAGTGGACCCAATCTCAAAATTGGTTTTGGTTACTCCAGTCTGTTTCAACTACAATTTAGACATCAACATTAAAAACAACTTAAAGTTTATTATTCTTATTAAAGCAACCCCATAGTCCCTTTTTTTTTTTTTTTTTTTTTGGTTTTTCGAGACAGGGTTTCTCTGTGTAGCTTTGCGCCTTTCCTGGAACTCACTTGGTAGCCCAGGCTGGCCTCGAACTCACAGAGATCCGCCTGGCTCTGCCTCCCGAGTGCTGGGATTAAAGGCGTGCGCCACCACCGCCCGGCTCTTTTTTTGTTTTTTTTTTTTTAAAGATTTATTTATTATGTATACAGTGTTCTGTCTGCATGTATGCCTGCAGGCCAGAAGAGGGCACCAGGTCTCATTACAGATGGTTGTGAACCACCATGTGGTTGCCGGGAATTGAACTCAGGACCTCTAGAAGAGCAGTCAGTGCTCTTAACCTCTGAGCCATCTCTCCAGCCCCCCCATAGTCCCTTTTAAAATACTACTTAAACTGTGAGTCTTTACTCAAGTCCAGTGAATTATATTAATTACACATGTGTGAAAGCACGTGCATGTATGCACACACACACACACACACACACACACACACACACACACACACACAAACACACACACGAGTTAGGAAGCTGAGGCTAAAATCTATTACATAATTAAAGACACAGAAAATGGAACATACAAAAATGATGATTCCTATCCAAATTTTAATTGCTAAAACTTAGAAAACAAGTTAACAGATTTTTAGGGTTTTCCAAAATGATTTTACAGCAAAATATAATTAATAGGATCATAGAGTCTTTCCTGGATTTTTAAATACCATTGAATATGTTTCTTTTGAACTATAGCAGGAATCTTACACAGAGACATGGGGTTACAATTGGGTAGATGCATGCTGAGCTCCATGTCTCTCTCCTAGAATCTGTTACATTTAATAATCCAGAAAAAGTCACTCTGCTCACTGATATAGTCATCTCCAGTTATGATCCCATTAATTATGAATTAGTTAGGAATGCCTCAGGCTCCAAAACAAGACAAACTCTTGTTATTCTCCTTGGTAAACTCTGGGAGATAAGAGAAAAGGAATGACTGAAATGCTCAAACAACAAAACTAATTTAGCTTATTACAATAAATAAAAAGAAAAATCAGTTTTCCCAACGAAGTTTCACTGGGTATATCAACCTTACACCTGTGTAGGATTCATAATCATAACCGGGGGTAGTTAGTCAACACAAAACGAATTCCATGGTTTGTTTTTGAAGACTTCTGTTTTCTTTTAGGATTTTTATTTTTTTGCTACTGTTTTATTGATGTTTGTTTTGGTGCTTTTTGTTTTTTGGGTTTTTTTTGTGTCTGTTTGTTTGTTTAGTTTTCTTTTGGGAGAGAAAGAAAGAGGAGGGGGGTGAATCTGGGAATACATGGGGATGCGAAAACACGATCAAAATATACTATATGAAAAAAGCTTTTTTAAATAAAAAGAGGAAATTAAAAAATAATCATTAATGGGGATAAGATTGCTCAGCAGTTAAGAGCACTGGCTGTTCTTCCAAGGAGCCAAGTTCAACTCCCAGCACCCACGTGGTGACTCACAATTGTCTATAACTCTAAATCCAGGGGATTCGATGCTCTCTTCTGGCCTTTACAGGCACTAGGCATGCATGTGTTGTACAAACATACATGCAGACAAAACAGTCATATATATAAAACAGAGAAAATGAGTGTTCAAAAATGAATACATGTGTTCCTCTTTTATTATTATTATTTTTTCATTTTACATACCAACCACAGTTCCCCGTCCTTCCCCTCCTTTGGCTCACCCCCTAACTTTCCTACCCCCTACCCACCATCCACTCTTCAGAGAGGGTAAGGCCTCCTATGAGGGGGTCAAAAAAGTCTAGCATATCAAGTTGGGGCAGGACCAAGTCCCTCCACCCTGTATTGAGGTTGAGCAAGGTATCCCCAAAAAGCCAGTTCATGTACTAGGGATAAATCCTGGTCCCACTGCCACTGGCCCCACAAACTGCCCAAGGCACACAACTGTCACCCACATTCAGAGGGCCTAGTTTGGTCCCATGCAAGGACGACCCCAGCTAAAACTCCAGGCAACAGTGGAAAGAGCACCTGAACTGGCCATCCCTTGTAATCAGATTGATGAATACCCCAATTGTCATCATAGAACCTTCATCCAGCAACTGATGAAAGCAAATTCAGAGATTCACAGTTAAGCACTGGGCAGAGCCCTCTGAGTCCAGTCAAAGAGAGGGAGGAGAGATTGTATGAGCAAAGGGGTCAAGATGATGACAGGAAAACCCACAGAGACAGCTGACCAGAGCTAGATGGAGCTCACTGACTCTGGACTGACAGCTGGGAATACATGTGTTCTAGAAGCCAAAGAATGTGTGAGAGTCTTTCATTGCAAACTCTATCAAATAATCTGATAGGATTTATTATTAATAAGGAAAGAATACTTGACAAATTTGCATAGGCTCTTGGCAAATGAAAGGGTCACTTGAAAGATAATAATAGATTTTTCTTACCTTCTGTGCATTTTAATGACCACTCCCCACGTGTGCATGAATTAAATTTTGTGATGATATTAAAATATGAATAAAATGAGACTTCAATGTAGTTTTATTTTCCTGGGATGGTGATCATGATTGTTTCTTAGGATGGTCCAATGCCTTCAAAGTCCCTCAACTTCTTACAGGTACTACTTTTACCTTTAGTTTACAATAAGAGATATTTGTTAGATAACATTGTCAGTACCATCCTAATGACTTAACAAACATTTTATAAAGCCATACGATGGCATTGGCACACAAGTAGCGCTTGAGTATTTGGTAGTCTGCTGACTAGTATGTATGAAAAATACAAATGGAAGAATCATTTTAACATAATCCTAATATAAAACAATCATAAACCAAATTGTCTGTTTTACTATATACTGTGTGTTAGATAAATGGACACTAAATCTATATCAGAAATATTCTGAATGTTTTATATACCTCTAATTTTAAAAACCTCACTAAGTGGATATTATTCCCACGTCACAAATAAGAGGCTGAAGCAGACAGAAGTATGTGAGAACCCAATACTTGTAGCTTGCAAGTAAAAGGAATACATTGAAGACTTTACATTTCTATAGATTGGCTCCAGATTCCAAAATGTTATGCACTACAATATGCAATTTCAGACATAAGTAGTCAGCTGTGGTACATCTCTGGCTTCCACAGTTCTCTCAGACTCGAATGAATATTTCAAGCTCTTTCAAGTAGCGTGGAGTCACACAGACCTCTGCACTGTTCTCTTTGTCCCAGCCATTGTTCTGAATCCTAACTGCTAAAACGAGCTTATTTCTAAATGTTATACAACAAGGTCTGTCTATTTTTATTACATATCTGCCACAGCAGCATTTTGTTCATTTTTATTTTTATTGTAATTAAGAATACACATACGCCCTTTGTGTGCACAGACAGTAGTTTAAAAAATCTTAAGTGATCATTGATGGACAACTGGATTGTTTCCAGACATTGTAATTGTGACAAATAATGTTAACAGAAACTGCATTGCTTTTCTGACCCACACACTATGTGGCTTAAAGACAAGTCACCCCAAGCTATAGAGGTTTAACCAGAGTTGGGTCCAGTGAGAACTGTCCTTGAGTCTTTCTGGACCTTCCTGGACTCTGATCCTTTGCTGGCTGCCTGTGTTTCTCATGATTGTGTTCTCTCTGATATATTCTTATTATCTGCTCTTTGTACACACCTGTGCGTATGCATGCAGGCATATGTGCATGTGTGTGCAAGAGTGTATGTATGTGTGTGTGCCTGTGTGTCTATATATGTCTGTGTGTATGATTGTGTGCGTCTGTTTTGTGGGTGTATGTGGGTATGCATGCATGTGCATGATTGTATGCATGAATGTTTATGATTGTGTGCTTATGTGTGTATGTGCTTGTGTATGTGTGTGTGCATGTATTATTTCAAACCTTCCTTTTGACAAGCATCTTATTGGATCACATTTATGACGAAATTAATTTTATTGTGTGTGAGAATCTACATTTGAATAATGTTACATTCTGAATTCTAGTCTAAAAGGTCATAATTTCTTAATCAATCAATACAACAACAAAAATTCTTACGCATGTGTTTTGTATGCCTATTGGCTATCTTTTCAAATAATCTACCATGGCATCATATTTATTAATCTGTTCATGCTGACTTCAGAAAATTTATTACGGACAGTTGTTAATATAGTGCCTTTTCTGTTGAAGATTTTAATTAGTTCTTATGCACAAGCAAATTGTCTTTTTTTTCAATCCTTTGACATTTGTCCCTTTTTATAGCCGGCTAGGTCCTCTAGCACAGTGTTTGATAAAAGAGTGTACACTGCTACTCCTTAATCACATACGGAGTTAGTTTTCAATAATTCTTTAAATATTTTAATTTTTTTCATACACTATATTTGGTCATAGTTCTTCCCTTCCCTCAACTCCTCCCAGGTCTACTCCTTTCCTACACATGCAACTTACTATTTTTTCATTTTTCTTATCCCCTCACAAAAAGGCTCCATATTTTTTGTTTGCTTCTCCTCTTTTTCTTTTTTTCTGTGTTTGTTTTGTGTTTTTATTTTTTTGTGGATGTGTTATTGCTTTGGTTTTGAGTTTTAAGGGACCAGGGAGTAGGGGAGAACCCCCCAAGGAAGGAGGAATAAAATAAAGTATTATGGAGAAATAAAAGTGACACATAGGAAGAATAAGTGAGTGGGTAGATGGAAGAGCAGGGTAAAGAAGGGAATATGGGAAGGATAACTAACACTAAAGGCCTTTTGAAAAGTCATATGGATACCTACTATTGTAGAGGCTCCATAAAATATATACATATATGGATAGAATTTAAATGTAATTAGCATACAGTTGGGTACACAATGTCCCAACTAGACAACATATGCTATCACATAAAACTGTTACATCTTTTGAGTAGTTGGCCAAAGGGGTCCCATTGAACCCTTACCCAGACATTGCAGACCATTGCCAATGCTATGGTTAACCTCCACAACTTGATGGTAAGACTTACTGCAGAAAACCCCACATACTTAAACCACTGAACATAGAGAAATCAAGCTGGTACTCAACTAGAAGCTTTACTACTACTGACTGGCAGACATAGTACAGAAAGTTCTGCCAGAAAGTAGAAAACCAAACCTCAGTCTCACCCAGTTACAAACCCAGCCAGCTATGATAGTGATCTGCCCTCAAGATATACCTATTGGTACAGTAGCAGCACAAATGTTGTGGAGTAGTCAAGCACCTTTGGATTAGATTTAAGGCCCACTCCGTGAGATACAACCCATACCTGACACTGTTATTAAGGCCAGAAACCTGAGACTAGTTTTAAGTCATTCAAAATTAAGCCCAGTATCAGAAATTTTGTCAGATTAGAAAAATCCATTTTTTTTTCTAGCTAGAGTTGTTTTTAAATGCTTAAAAATGGTAAAATTGAACAAACTCGCTTTCTGTATTTATTTAAAGGAACACTTATTTGTTAAATTTTGTCAGGTAATAGTAACTTTGGGGACCTGAAACACTAGGATAAACCCAACTGGATCACTGTGGCTATTATTATTTATTGTAGCACTGAATTTGGTTTGGAATATTTTAGGTAATTTTTTTCATATTTTCCATTTACATTCTGGGAACAAGACTCAGCAACTATCTTCTTATATAATGTGTCTGCCAAATGCTGATTAGATTTGATTTAAAAGACATTTTACAGCCCTTTCTCAAAACTTATTTACCTTGAAAAACTGTTTGTCACAGGCCTGAAGCCATAAGATTCTGTGCAATATAGTCACGGTCCTTCAACAGTATAAATCAGTAGGCTACAGAATCCTCAGGAAATTGGTATTACCTCAGAAAAATATCCATTTCACAGTCCACAGACCTTGAGTCTATCTCAGAGCCCCAAATGCAGCACTACCTGCCCCATTCCACCCTGTACATCACCTTATAATTTCCCTAAGTGCTTGGCATCAGTGAACATATGATGTATGTAATTTGCTTGGCTTATTGTCTACTTTCACCTAGGGGACTATAAGTTCCATGAAGCACGGTCTGTGGTTTACTTCAATGCCTCAAACATATCTTAAGACATTCCATGAGTATGCCTGTGTGTGCATGGGTATTAATAATTTTTAATGAATTAGTACATATATTAATCTCATTTATGTATTCAAGGTTTTATCTATACCCACATAAGGTATTAATTTCATACAGTGTATATTGAGTTGACTTGATAACTTGATTTTTTCAGATGTAAAACAGTCATTTTTGACAAACAAAATATCAAAATGGCATTTTAATTTAAAAGCCAACTGGATAATCCCCTCATCATCTTTACAGCAGCCTTCTGCCCTGATCCTCTACAGAATACATAACCCCCCGCCAATCATCTGTCATCATGTCACTACTGTGGCAGACAGGACAAAACAAAAATATTACAAGCCAACAGTTTATGGGTAGGGATTTTGAAAGCAGGTAATAATAATTAAAAGGTGACGGCAGGTTTTTTTTTTTTAAGAATTTCAAAGTACAATCAATATTCTTTAGTTTCTGTTCTCCTAGTTGAAGTATCAACGTAATACCTAGGCAAGACCTTACATTAACTATTAACCCATAAATCACTTGGGGTTCTGTAAATATTGTTTCATATTTTCTCATGAGAACAAAGATAGTTACAGATTGAGTCAGTTAAAGACTCCGGTATTAATGACACCCTGGCTGGAATAGGCACCTTGATCTTTCCTTACTGAGCAGGCAAAATGAACTTCCTTTCAACAACATTCATCTCCAGAATGTGAAAGCTCGCTATCCCTGCTCAGCAGTAGATGGGCTGAGGAAAACTGTGGATGAGTCTATATGCATCCAAGAGCTACAGAATGGTAGCATCATTCTTTACATATGAAGACTATAAAAACAGTTAACTATACAATCAGGGTATACACATCTTACCAAGACTAAGTCAATGATTTTTCTTTTCTTTTCTCCTTTCTGACCAACCAGCTTATAATATTCATAAATAGCATACAGGTTTCATCTTCGTATTTAAAAACAAAATTGATCAGTTTCTTTTTGAAATCTTGCCATCATATTTCTATTTAAAAATCCATACAAAGAAAGAAATAGAACTGGCATCTATAGTAAGGTGAGTCTTCTGAAGATGCCACACGCCAGTCTAATGGGAGCAATGCATTTTCTTGTCCTGAAGCAAGACTCATGGCTGAATGAAAAGCAGCAGAAGATTTCTGCAGGCAATGTCATCGCACTTTTCTTTCACAAAGGTCACTATGAAAGATGCCCTTGGAGATGGAAAGAAATAACCTCATTGAAGGGAAGGGAAAAAAATCCAGTCACATCTTTATTAAATTGGCCAGTTTCCCTTTAGAGATATGGAGTTACAGTTTATTACTTGGTACCATTGCATTTTATAGTTTTCTCTCAATTACTGGGTCATGTTTGAAATAAATATAAATAATTCCTATCTGAGAATAAGGGTTCTTTATAAAAAAACACAAGAACATACCTATTTACTGTAGTTTGGATGTGACCATAAATTCACAGGCTGGAATTTCATGACCCGTGGGACAGGATTAGAAGGTCTGGTCATTTTTCTTTTCTTTTCTTTTTTTTTTTTTTCAAGTAATTTTATAAGATAGAGTCTTTAGAAGGTGATTAACTTAGGAAGGAGGTGCCCATCTAAATGGGAGTAATGAGTTAGTAACAAAAGCTATGTGGGACTCATTTACGTCTCTGCTATTCTGCCATGTGAGGATAAAGCAGGAAGGCATCACCTATGGAGCATTTATAAAGTAGACGCTGAACCTGATCAACTTATCCAGCTCCTGAAATAAGAGACGTCAATTTCTTTTCATTATAAACTACCAAACTACCAAGTCTAGGATGCTTTTGTTCTTCCTGCAGGAGCAGAGTAAGGCAATACCTTTGGACATTTTATGAGCATTGTAAAGCAATATTTAAAATGTACCCATGTAAATTCAAATGGCTGGTTTATGTCTTTCTTAGAACCTTCCCTTTATTAGTCATTAATTCCTTTTCTTTGTTCCCATCTGCCTCTTTGTTTCTGGGGATTGAACCTGTAGCTTCTTGCCTTCTGTGCAGGCACTGTATCGTTGAGCTACATTCTCATCACCCCCTAACACCTTCCCTTTTGTTCACTTTGCTTTTTCTTTTGACATATTGCCTAGTGCACTTTAAGTTGCTTAGGCTCCTTCTAGTCCTTCTGTAGCTTAGGTAGTCCTGGAGCTTGCTATTTTCCTGCACAGCCTTCCAGGAAGCTGCTATTACAGGTCTGTAACACCAGGACTATCTTATGCTTTACTCTATGTGCTACAGAGGGGGAAAAAAGGGAAAAAAATAGTTTCATAGAAAGGATTGAAATAGAGCAGTTAGCAGCTACCTCTGGAACATTCTGTAGGATTCATTATCCAGAAGAGCAATGCATTTGCATATTTATTTATTTAGCAGGAGAAGAGGCCTTTCCAGAGCCAGGTGGATACTCACAAATTTGTGAGTTATTTATGTCAACTCATGAAGAATTGAGTAGAATGGACCACAGTGCCAACATCAACCTGAAAAATATCCTTGTGATCAAATGTGCTGTGAATAATCCATGAGTGAAAAGTGGACTCTTGCATTTACATTTAACTCCATCACTTCTACTCATTACGCTCTGCCTCCCATACCTATTAGTTTGTTTCCATAAACATCCTGCATTCACATCCTTGTCTCATTTGAAAGTGGGGGGTTCACAAATTGTAGATAAATGAAGGTCACTGGGCTAAAAATCAGAAACCAGATTTTTAAGTTTGAAAATATCTGGCCTTAGTCCCTTGCATCATATTGCTTTGCTCTACTTTACATCTGAGCTATTCTGACTATACTAAACAGGCAAGGGGTGCTGACTGACAGCATTCAAAATATACATTTTTTTCTAGCAATATATTGGATTCTGCTTTTTTTTTCTTAATTGTACCATGATGGATATTTCAGTTGATCAAATAAAAACAGATGCAAGAAACAGTAATTTTAATGTTTTACAAAAGGAGTCCTTAATTTAAAGTGCTATCAGTTCCATTTTCTTCTGAAAAGTAAAATAATTATTTCATAGAAATCTAAAATCTTGTTTGTTGGTCAACTGTTCAGCATTGGAAAAAATCCCAAACTTCTATAATTTTGCATTCCTGCTATCCCCTTTAAGACTCAGGGAGGAATGCCAAAGGAGTTGAAGAAAGCTAAGAATCAGGAGATACAGAAAAGGACTGGGGAAATGTCATCTTCTGGATATAAGGCAACCATTGCAATCACTAACTCCCTGCAGCTGCAGACTCTGCCGCTGGGTCTGCATAAGAATGGGTCTATCAACAGTCAGAGCTAGATCTAGGAGGGGATCAGAGGCCTGAGCCAGCACTACTGAACTCCTCTCACATTAGATTCAGGGAGTGGGAAATGCCTTCAGTTATGGACCCACTGGTGACATCATGCTCCATAGGATATCCCCAATCGAAAGGTAACACAAATGGCCCTGGTTCAACTAATTGTACCATGGTAACAGTCATGTATGTAGGGAGAAAGGCTTTGGATAGGAGTTGGAGAGAGATTAAAAAAGGGGCCAGAGAAGTAATCATAATACATTTTCTACAGGTATGAAACTGTCTTAGACCAAAATTACTAAGTAAATTTAAATATAGAACTCTTGTTTCTTTCTATTGCTTTATTTTCAAGTCACTCTCTTTAAGACATACCTGATACAATGTAACAAGAATATTATATGAGGATGGGGCATGTGGGCATGTGGTTCAGTGGTAGGGTGCTTGCTCAGCACACTCAATTCTCAGCAAATTCAGAAGACATAACAAAATAAAACAAAAAAATCAACTCACAGCAAGCATAAAAATTGCATACATGATCACACCCCTGATATGTTGGGTTTTGATGCTTTTGGCTTTGCTTCATTAGGGATCAAACCCAGGGCACTTCATAGCCAAATGTTCTACTGAAAAATGCACAACTGTTTTTTTTTTTTTTTGTTAGAAATTCTTCATAAAAATTATTTAAGCTAACTATGTTTCTGAAACTTTCACTTTCACAAAGACTTTCCATTGGAAAGTAAATTAAAGATTAAAGATGAAATAGTAGTGTGAGGTCAAACTGTAGGCCTTGCATACATCCTACTTCACTAATGAGTCTGTCAGACATGCTAAGCCTGTAGGCTGAAGATGATGCCCCAACATGCAGAGAAGCCTCGGGTGACTGTCCAGGAAGCTGGCTCTTCCTGTCATAACTCACATTTTTTTGGAGGTCATTTGTTTGCACTTCCTGTTTTACTAGATAATACTATTTCCTTCTAGGGTCTCTGAGGGAGTTGATGATTAGATAATTGTAGTTACAGTTTTCCTTGCTAAGAAATTCAAAAAAGAAACTCATTAAGAGGTGTAAAATGTATAAGTTTGAAAGACATCATAAGATAGTTTTTTGTTGGTAATACAAGATAGGATAGAAAGTGAATTAGGTACATTTTGGACTCACCAAAACAGGATAGATAATGGAATATTTTCACTGAATTTGTCAAACACAAATGGAATAGACATTGTTAATGTATTTATTGCTTGTATATATTATATATAGTTATTAAACTTATTGTATATAGCTTTTCTTATATTAGTTATAACTTATTTTTTTAATTTTTATTAGACAAAAAAGGGGAAATGTGGTGATATTTTATTTGTGCTTTAATAAATAAAGTTTGCCTGGAGATCAGAGAAAAAAACTAGCCACAACACAGAAGTCATGCAATATTAACACACACCTTTAATCCTATCACTTGGCAGGTAGGATCTCTGTGTGTTCAAGGCCACACTGGAAACAGAGCATTTGCTAAGGCCATCTAGAGGAATCATGAACTAGAGTCTGTAAGGGTAAGGCTGGTCTTACAAATGCTGCCTGTCATTTTAGTAAACCATCTCTTGCATGTCACTTTCTAAAATGCTCAAATCTAATGTCTGCATTATGCAGACTTTCCTTTCATATCTTCTCTTACATTTGATCTTATACTTGTACTTATACACTATTCCTTAAAGTTTGTCAGGAGAATTATGTGGGAAATCCATATAAATACATGGAATAGTGCTTAGTAAATATTAAAATAAGCTATTTATATGCTATTAATATTATTAGAGTGAAATAATTGTGCATATGCACAGAATTTGGCATTTTGAAAAAACTTGAAAAGGCACTGCACACTGTACATTATGAATAATGGCAGGAGTAATGGTGTTGCCTCGACCAGCAAGGAAGACGCAACACCAGGCTCTTCTCCAAGCAGTTTATTCAGGAACCTTGAGACAATCTTCTGACCCTGGGGAAAGCCATCTTCTCACTCTCACTCTCACTCTCACTCTCACTCTCACTCTCACTCTCACTCTCTCTCTCTCTCTCTCTCTCTCTCTCTCTCTCTCTCACTCTCTCTCTCACTCTCACTCTCACTCTCACTCTCACTCTCACTCTCACTCTCACTCTCACTCTCACTCTCACTCTCACTCTCACTCTGATCTCCTCCTGGGGAAAGCCAGCCCACACCCTTTATAGCCACTGGGCAATCAACCCCGTAGTGCCACGTGGACAATGCCGATAGGGTCAGACATACGCAAGCAAGCCAGATTAGGTCCAGGTGTGCGGAAGCAAGCCAGATCCTAGCCTTAGCCAAATAAGGAGCACCTGCCATCGGGAAGGCAGAAGCCGGACGCCGGCGCCATCTTTGAGGCACGGCCGTGCACGGCTCTCTACATAATGGGATTTACAGAAAAACTTAAGAGTTCTGTTCTAAATTATCTCAAAATTGAACTCAGAAAACATAATGGTGTGAGAACAACTCAACTTTAATTTTGTCACAGAGAAAACAACTGTAAGAAAAGTAAGTAAATCCAGGCAAGTCTTTAGGAAAGGTTTTGCAAGGACGAGTAGGAGTAAAGTTGTGCTCTAGGGGAAGGCTTCTGTTACATTCCAGGAGACTAAAGGGAAATTGGGTTTCATTCAGAATGAACTGTCCTTTGATTTATAATTAAGATGCAAAAAATTCTCTGAAGAAAAGAATCATAGAATAAATCCATATGTCACTTACCCACTTACCATTTAGAACTTAACTCACCAATTCAAGTGCTTTCATTGACAGCATTTACATGCAGGCATTAAGATAATACGTAGATTGAAAGGGTAATGTTACCTCCAATTTTTAAGTTACAGAATCTACTATAGCGAACCATAGATTTATATGAGAAAAATTCATTTGACTAAATTCTCAGTATGCTGGAAGTGAATTCAAAAACAGAGGCCGACCTCCTTAAAATTACAAGTATTCCTACTTCCTACTTCCTAGCTGAAGCTAATGACACTATGTTATGTGACATTTGAAAATCAGGAAGGTTTCAACGCTTCTGTTCCTTTCAGGGACCCAATTCAATGCATTGTGTTTTGAGATACTAGCACCTTGTGTACTAGACAAAGATAGATATAGTTGGTGGTTTTAAGAGAGAAAATGATTTGATTATGCAAAAACTGAGTGGCTGAAAATCAGATTTTCCTCTTTTATAGACAATCTTGTGCAGTCCAGAGAAATGACAAGGGTCATGAATTGCTTTATTACATTTGCCACTTTTCCTCATGATCTTTGAATCAACAGTAAGGAGCATGGTGAATATCTTAAGCTGGTGACTTCCAAATTTATGGTGTAGGCCATACCAGTTCCTAATAGATGATGTTAAATCCCCAGCAACACTATGAGATAGTGTTAGCCAATTTTAAACACTAAGCTATGCAATTTTAAATTTAATCAATTATGTTTAAAAGTTCTAAAGAACCAAAATATCATATTTTAATTATTTACAATTTTATAAATGACTTTAAAGTTATTTGCATTGTCAAGTTCTTTCATTTATAGTTGAAATAGGACATGATGATGTGTGTATTGTACATATTGTACAATTTCTTTATATATAGGGAACATTGATATCTTGAGGTTATCTATTCAGGGGCAGGTAATTTACTCAATGGAAACTGGAAAACTCTGTAATATAGGATACTTTGCTCCAAGACAGAGGTGGTAAACATTTCATATTGCAGTCTGGTAAAATATATACCTTCATATATGTAAATATATACATGAGAGATGAAATGTCATAATGCTATACTCCATTTTTTTTCTATTCAGTTCTACTCTCTACATTCATTTCAATATATTAAAAATCTAGTTGCATTTTTGAAAAGTAACAATATAATCACAAGGATCATACCTCCCAGTTTCAACCAAAGGCTGTAAACAAACCAAAATAAGAACATATCCTTACTAACTTGGATATGAAAAAGCCATTGCATATTCAGAAAAAAATTAACAGCAACTGCAGAGGTTAGGTGCAGAGTATAGACTCCAGAGGACTCAGAAGACTTTAAGTTTACAACTCAGTCTGGTTCTTTAAACAGAAATAAATAAATAATAAACCCAAAATAATAAACAAAAGCAATTTCAGGAAAAAATAACTCCTATGGTAGAGAAAAAACTGATTTCCAATTATACTAATGAGTTCAAATGCCCAGTTTTCAGCCAGAACAATTAAACAATTGCAGGGATACAAAGAGAGCTTACAGCAGGGCTCATTCAGTGGAAACAATAAGATTAAGTACAATGTAAACAGTAAGATTAAGTAAACAAATAGAAACTCTTCTTGAAGGCCACCAGATAGTACACTTGTAACTTGAAGATTTTAATGTGCTTAAAGCTCATATGTTTAAAAGAAGATACGGAAAATTTCAAGAAAATTATGACTAAACAAAATTGCATTACCAACTTGAAAACACTTTAAAAATAAACAAAGTAATTGGAAACTGTAAGTTACATTATTGAAGGAATTTCAAAGGAGTGTGCAATCCAAAGAATCAGTACATGTGAACACTGGACAATGGACTCTGCCAAGTTTGATAAATGCAAAGAGAAGCACACCGAAAAAAAGAAGTGAAGAGAACCTAAGATCCCTGTGGGAGGCCATTATAGGAACAACATGTGTATTGCAGAGCTCACAGAAGAGGAGAGAGAAAGGGACCGAGTAAAATACTTTAAGTAGCAATGGTTAAAAAATTGGCAAATTTGACAAAAGATAAGACTACAGGCATCTATGATGTCAGATGAACTCAGAGAAATGGACAGACTGCTATGTTTAACCAAATGTTCAATACAAAGTATAAAATAGAGTAATGAAAGAGGCCGTAGAGTAACAGCTCATCACAAAAGATCCTTAATAGTATCTGCATCAGTTTTCTCATCAGAATTTTGGAAATTAGAAGGCAGTCAGTAGATACATCAAAGAGCTAAATAAAACAAACACACAAAACATATGCCAAACAGGGATCTTATGTCTAGCCAAACCCTCCTTCATAAATGAGGGAGAAATTATGACAGTCTCAGATAAACAAGAGCTGTGAGAATTCATTTCCATAAGATCTAAAACACACACACACACACACACACACACACACAAATGATCAAGGGAATTCTGAAGCAGAAAATGAAAGGAGACTAGACAGCAATTTGAAACTATATGAAGAAATTAAACTGTCAATAAAAGCATATTCATGGGGAAGGGGTCATGGATCAGTTGAAAGATTATTTGGTGAACAAATTTGAGAACACTGGTGCCCACTGTGGTGGTATTGTGTTCCCCAGAATATTGTGTACCCTAATAAACTTATTTGGGGTCAGAGAACAGGACAGCCACTAGATATAGAGGTGAGAAAATGGTGGCACACACGCCATTAATCCTATCCCTTGGGAGGCAGAGATTCATCTGGATCTCTGTGAGTTTAAGGCCACATTGGAAACAGCCAAGCATGGTGACTCATGCCTTTAATCCCAGGAAGCGAGCCTTTAATCCCAGGAAGTGATGTCAGAAAGCAGAAAGGTATATAAGGCATGAAAACCAGGAACTAGAAGCTTTTGGCCTGGGTAAGCTTTTAGGTTTTGGAGTAGCAGTTCAGCTGAGATTCATTCTGGATGAGGACACAGAGGCTTCCAGTCTGAGCAAACAGGATCACCTGAGGAATTGTCGAGGTGCGGAAACTGTGGCTTGTTCTGCTTCTCTGATCTTCCAGCATTGACCCCAATACTGGCTTCAGGTTTGATTTTTATTAATAAGACCATCTAAGTAAGATTCCTGCTACAGCCCACAGGAAAAACAATGGGTGCAGAAGTGTGTATCTGTAATCCCAGTGTTGGGGAAGTGCACAGAGACCCATTCCTGGAATTCATTGGCTAGCTAGACCAGCAAAATCCTTGAGCACCAGGTTTGGAGACAGATACTATCTCAAAGGATAAGGTGGAACTGGGCCCTGCCAATCAACAGATGACTAATTGGGCTTAAGGTCCATTCAATTGAAGGGAAATTATTTCTGGTCTTGGAATCCTAGTCAGCTTCTCCAGGGTAGGAAAGTAGTGAAGCTTAGAAAATAATCAACTACCACCACTTTACTAGATCTAAATCTTCTTGTTATACAAACAGATAAGTATAACTCCCACCCATCATCAAAGAAGCCTCTCTTTACAGCAGAGGCCATTCCAAAAAATCACAACTGGACACAATAGATCACAGGAGCCCAGCCTCACTTGGTTCACTTACACCACATACCTTACACTTTCTATAAACATAGATTCAGCAAGGTGAATTTGCAAATATGCATACACATAAATATACATATGTATGTGACAATAATAAAGAAAAATAAGCATCAACTCGAGTGTGGGTGAGGCTTGGCAGAGGTTTAAGGAAAGGTAGCTGGTGGAGGCTAGATGGAGGAATGGGAGGAGGGAAAGTAATGTAATTCTATTTAAATTAAAAACGCATTTAAAAAACACAAGGTGGATATATATCAAGGAAGATACTCAATACTGAACTCTGATTTCCATATATTCATACATGGGTATTCACCTCATTCATGTACATAACAACATGAACACAAACATACACATACACCACCCAAAGAGAGACTAAAAGCATATGCATAGAGTATTATAGAAGCTACGATTATTGTAAAGTGTTTTTAAATCTACTTTTTGTTTTCTCTGATATTTAAGAGATTAATGCACTTCAATTATTATCCTAAAACCAAGTGTTGTTGTAACTTTGATGTGTAATTCTGCATTTGTTTTACCCATATTTGAAATAGACAGGCTGATACATTGGAAATTCTTAGTTTATGTTTGGGCATACGTAAAATAAAACATGAATTTATGTCATCAATAACATTAAAAGGGGTGAGGGCAACACTGTAAAAGCCTAAGAAACATGTTAGTGATTTTAAGTGGTCATAAATTTAAGTTAGTTTTAAAATTTGGGCCATGAGCAATTTCTACCACAACCTCACATAAGACAGTTGAAGAAACAAGAAAAATAACTTCAACATTTAATGATATAAAAACAAAGGAACACAAAATCAAAGGGAATGAAAACCACAAAGAGCATGAAAGGATGCAAAGGAAATTCCAGGTAAACACTAACACAAAGAACATAGCAGTAAGCACGCTAACACCAGGCTAAGCCAAATGACAGGAGGAAAGACGCACAATAGAAGGTCACCAAGAAAAACCCGAGAAATGCAGTTGCCTCCCTCCTACACACTGAAAGGAAAAATCCACGAAGAAAACAATACCATTCAAAACAGCACCAAAGGAATGAAGTGCTTATAAATTAATAGAAGAGATAAGAGTTATGAAATGAAAACTGCCAGTTAGAGAATGAACAGAAACAAATCCAATGTCCATGGATCTTGTTTTCTTAATTTGGTTGAGATGTTAAAAGTACACAAAGTGAATGATATTCACTAGAATCCATCCCTAACAAAATCCCAGTCCTGATTTTTTTTTCTTATTTTGAGAAATAACTTCATGTTGATCTCAGGGGACTTAAAATACATCAAAACCACCTTGAAAAAGAACAAAAAAGAGAGGTCTTAGAGCTGCTGGTTTAAGATTCATGAACTTCTGCAGGGTTCAGTACAGGCTCAAAGACAGGCAAGCCTTGACTGCTGCCTGATGTTATGATAGATGTGATGAGTAAGAACAACAGGGTAAGGAGAAGGTTTATGTCATGTCACAGCTTAGGTGCCATCTTGGAAGGAATATAGTAGGAACCTGGTGGCAGGAAAGATCACTGAGGAATACTGGCTTGCTCTCTATGATTTGCTCAGCTTGCTTTCCTTTACAACGCAGGGCCACCTACCTGGCCAGGAGCACCCCCACACGCAGGGGTGGTGGATCTCCCCACACCAATTATTAATTAAGAAAATGCCCCACAGGTCAAGAGAGGCAATTCTTCAGTTGAGCTTCCCTCTTCCCAAGTAAGTCTTGTTTGTGAAAAAGTTTACAAAAACTGACCAACATACAGGCAATGACTAATAAAAGCAAACAGAGAGCACAAATCCTTGTGTAACTGAAGAAGAGAATTTTTAAAAAAGTATCAAGGCCATTCAATGGGATAGGAAAGACTTGTCGACACAAACATGCAAAGAAAACTGCATGTCACCTGAAAAAGAATGGCACTGAACAGGTTTCTAAAAGCATATACAGTAATTAATTTAAAATCAATTGTGGTGGTTTGAATAAGGGTGCCCATAGGCTCATCTATTTGCTTAGGGAGCAGCGAGCGCTCTTTCTTGGAGTAGGTGCGGCATTATTGAAGGAAGTGTGTCACTGGAGGTGGGCTTTGGGGTTTCAAAAGCCCAGGCCAGGCCTGGTGGCTCTCTTTTCCTGCTGCCTTCAGATCCAAATGCAGAACTCTCAGCTACCATGTCACCTACATGCTGCCATGAGGATAATGGACTAAACCTCTGGAACTGCTAGCAAACACAAATTAAATGGTTTTTCTCAATAAGAGTTGCCATGGCCATGGTGTCTCATTGAAGCAATAGAGAACTGAATAAGACATGGATCACAGACCTAAAACTACTAAGTTCCTTGGGAGAAAGATTATAATTATTTTATGTGGAGTTGTGGAGTTGATTTTCTTGCTTGTCTGTTTCTGAGACAGTGTCTTATGTATCTCAGGATGCTATTGAAAGTTGTTATACAGCCAAAGACAACATTCACCTTCTGACCTTCTTGTCTTTATGCTCCAAGTGCTGGAACAATACAGGACCACATGTAGGGTTTCCTATGGACTACATAAGCACCCACGTTAACTATAGCTATAGTCACTGGAACTGAGATTTCTTTTAAATGATGTCAAAGGCATAGCATACAAATTTAGAAAAATCAACAAACTGCACCCAATGAAATTAACCCCCCCTTTTCTCCCTTCCTACCTAAGTCCTAACTTTATCTCTACTACTCCCCAAATACACACACACACACACACACACACACACACACACACACACACACACACAGAGTTTATTGGCAGAGGGTCTTCCACACAGGCTCTGCTGGAACTCCCCAAGTACACCAGGCTGTTTTGAAGTTATTGTAATCCTTCTTTTGAAAAGTGTCTGCACTTTTCAAAAGGGAGTAGATCTGGGGGAGAGGCTTGGTGTGTGTGAGGAAACTGAGAGGAGTGGAGGGAGAGGAAACTGTGGTGGGGGTGTATTGAATGAGAGAAGAATAAAAGAAAAAGGAGTTCAGAACACCTAAGGATAGGAAAGATAATCTAATTAAACACTGAGTCTAAGAAAACAAAAACAGACCAAGCGATAAAGTGCAAGAAATAAAATTTCAGTATTACAGGCAATATTTGTGAGTCATACCTTCAATAACAGATTGACATGGGAACTACATAAAATAATTCTTAAAACTCAAGAACACCAACCCCACATCTGACAGAGGACTGATATCCAGAATATATAAGGAACTCAAGAAATTAGACATCAAAATGCCCAACAGTCCAATTAAGAAATGGGCTATAGAACTAAACAGAGAATTCTCAACAGAGGAAACTCAAATGGCTAAAAGACATTTAAGGAATTGCTCAGCATCCCTAATGATCAGGGAAATGCAAATCAAAACAACTCTGAAATACCACCTTACGCCTGTCAGAATGGCTAAGATCAAAAACACTGAAGACACCTTATACTGGAGAGGATGTGGAGCTAGGGGAACTCTCCTCCACTGCTGGTGGGAATGCAAGCTTGTACAACCACTTTGGAAATCAATATGGCGCTTTCTTAGAAAATTGGGAATCAATCTCCCCCAAGATCCAGCTATACCACTCTTGGGCATATACCCAAGGAATGCTCAACCACACCACAAGAGCACTTGTTCAGCTATGTTCATATCAGCATTGCTTGTAATAGCCAGAACATGGAAACAACCTAGATGCCCTTCAACTGAAGAATGGATAAACAAAATGTGGTACATATACACAATGGAATACTACTCAGCAGAGAAAAACAATGACATCATGAGGTTTGCAGACAAATGGATGGATCTAGAAAAAAAAATCATCCTGAGTGAGGTAACCCAGACTCAGAAAGACAAACATGGTATGTACTCACTCATAGGAAGATACTAGATGTGGAACAAGGATGACTGGACTGCTACTCACATCACCAGGGAGGCTACCTGGAAAAAAGGACCCCAAGAAAGACACGGGGATCGCCCAATGACAGAGAAATGGAAGAGATCTACATGAACAGCCTGGACATGAGTGGGGTTAATGAAGGGCGAGGATCGAGAGAAAGAGAGCTTGGGGGAGCGGGAGATCCCAGCTGGATCAACAACAGAGAGGGAGAACAAGGAATAGGAGACCATGGTAAATGAAGACCACATGAGAATAGGAAGAAGCAAAGTGCTAGAGAGGCCCACAGAAATCCACAAAGATACCCCCACAACAGACTGCTGGCAATGGTCAAGATACAGCCCAAACTGACCTACTCTGGTGATGGGGTGGCCAAACACCCTAACTGTCGTGCTAGAAACCCCATCCACCTACTGAGGGATCTGGATGCAGAGATCCATGGATAGGCCCTGGGTGGATCTCTGGGAGTCCAATTAGCGAGAATGAGGAGGGTTTATATGAGCAAGAAGTGTTGAGACCAAGGTTGGATAAAGCACAGGGACAAATAGTCAAATGAATGGAAACACATGAACTATGAACCAATGGCTGAGGGGTCCCCAACTGGATCAGGCCCTCTGAATGGGTGAGACAGTTGATTGGCTTGATCTGTTTGGGAGGCATCCAGGCAGTGGGACCAAGTCCTGTGCTCATTGCATGAGTTGGCTGTTTGAAATCTGGGGCCTATGCAGGGTCGCTTGGCTCGGCCTGGGAGGAGGGGACTGGACCTACCTGGACTGAGTCTACCAGGTTGAACTCAGTCTGCGGGGGAGGCTTTGCCCTGGAGGAGGTGGGAATGGGGGTGGGCTGGGAGGAAGGTGAGGAGGGGCGGAAGGGGGAAAACAAGGGAATCCATGGCTGATATGTAGAACTGAGTTGTATAGCAAAATAAAAATAAAAAATTTAAAAAAAAAAAAACAAAAAAAAAAACCCTCAAGAACAAAAAATTAATAACTTAATCAGACTAATCACTTAGTCTGGTTAGTTAAGTAACAGGCAAGCATTTTGATATTTCTACAAACATAAAAAACTGTTGAGTAAACTCACTGTGAAAATTACACAAAATTTCTAGTTACTGAGAAAACATAAATCAGGAGTTTGTAAGATGCCAATAAGAAGCATTAGGAAGACAACCATTTAAAAAATACAAGCTCACATATGTTGGTGAAAGAGTGGAGACACTGGATTCCTTGCAAATTTCTAGTAGCAATGTTAAATGATAACTACTGTGTTAAATAACATGGAAATTTCTCAAATAATTAAAATAGAATTATCATAGAACCTAATAATTTCATTCATGGATATATATTCAAGAATTAAAAATAAAATATCTCAAGGAAATACTGGTATGCCTTTGTTCACAGCAGCATTATTCAGAGCAGTTGAAAACATTGAATTCACAGGCATGTTCACAGATGAATATATGGACTTGTGATCTGTACTATATACATACAATGAAATATTATTTTAGCTAGGGGAAGTCCTCATAATGAATGAAAACTTAAGTATTGCCAGTTCTCTCTTAAAAGAACTTACCCTCTAACTTTTGTAACACTGGGTCCTGAAGCTACACGACCCTAATAGACATGATGTTCATTTCAGAAAATGTGATTTCTTAACATGGACACATTAAGTATGGCAAGCCTGGGAACAGCACAGATATCTTTCCCATTGCAATGCCTGGTGGGATTACTCATGACAAACCAGTCTTTCTAGAGTTTGTCTTTCTTCTTACATCTTTGAGAAAACGCTTTTTGCTACATAAAGTTTCCCTCCATTTGTTTCCAGGCTCACACTCTTACTCTTTCATCTATCTGTCTGTCTGTCTATCTCTCTATCTTATTGTCCAAGGTTGTGCATTATCTTTTTAGTATCTTGTGTGTTTTGAAGAATCAAATTTAGCTTTAAAATATTCATGTTTTTATATTTTCCACTGATATATTCATTGGTCATTGTATTGTGTGATAGAAGAACAGTTTCAACTTTATGTGGTCATATTATCTTTTTATTCCTTAATCATAAAGAACGATTGTCCCTTAAGTAGCCTGCTTTTCCATTATTGATTTGTTTTCATTTTTGTTCACGTAATTTTATTGTTTAAAGAATTACATATAGATCACACTACATATGTCATGTTAATTTTTTTATGTCCATTTTACTCTTGATTTAAAGAACACTTTTCCTGTATTATAGATCTTTTGAAAAACTTATATGACCATAAGTGTTCATTAGACCTAACTCTAAAGAAATGTGGCCTTCTGTTCTTTACAATTCTATACCTATGTAAAACTTATACAGAGAAACCTATACATAATTATATTTAATCTATATATAATTGTGTATTATACCTTTAGCTATATGTACTTTAATATTTTTCTACGTGTATACAGATGAGTAAATATTTACAAATAGTTTTGCATTTGGAATGGAGATTTCTGCCTCATGGTGATAGAGCAATGACATTTTTGCTTTATTCCTGTCCTTGAAGACAAAATTAAATTCTGTCACATATTTATGACAAAATTGGGTTCATTTTCCAAATACAGTAAAACTTGTATTAAAATCTATGAAAATCATTAAAAAGTAACTTTCATCTGTTTATTTCCCCTAAGAGCAAATATTATCCTGCAAGCAACATGGTGCGGTCCTACCAAAAATTTCTCCATCTAGGAATCCCCTGTGGCACAGAAGAAGGGTAGCATACCCATGTGCGGAATCTCATCCATGAGTTTAATCTGGAAAAGTCAATCTTGGGTCTGTGAAATTCCCACACCTGGCCAGTAAGCAGAAATATAACCCGAGTACACTGAAGCGTGTTCTCCAGGGAAGAGACTGAGGGCCTATCAGGTTACTCTTTGCTTGGTATCAGGCTCAAGAATGCACAATCTGCAGGCCCAGGGTATGCCTCCACATCTATCTGGATCCTCAGAGTGAGAGAGGTATGAATATAGCCTCTAAAATGGCAGGCATCCAATGCCTGCATGTGAAATTATTGTCTGTGGCATGGTAGACTCACATTTAGAGGTTCCATTTTCTCATACAAAGCCAGTCTTGTGCGATGATGGTCATCCCATCGCAGAGGTGCTCCATGTAGGAAATGAGAACAGATGGGCTTTGTTTAGACAGAATCCTACTATAAATGTTGTTATATCTCTCATTACTCACCTCTCATGATTGTAGTCTGTTTTCCAGAACAAGGATGACACTTAAATAGGCAGATGAAATTAGCATTAAGGATAATCGGAACCACACCTCTCCTGCTGTATTAGTGATGTCTGAGACATTTGTCCCTGTACTTTAAAAATATTTGTCCTATGATAGAGTTCCCCAGATTCCTCTTCTGTTTATTTTCACCTTTGTGCAATGATGGAATTTATTTTACTTTTCAGGGCCAACAGAATGAAGTTTATTTTACCTTTCCTAGTGGAGAGGAAGGATATTTAGAAAGGGAGGAGACAAGGGTCGTTATCCATTCTCTGTCTGTATTTTGGCCTTTCCAAATCAGTCCCCAGTCCACTGGTGTTCTTTTAAAGATTATATCAACACACACACACACACACACACACACACACACACACACACACACACCCCTTCCTAATCGTAGTATGTCTGAGAGCCGGCTCACCTGGAGTTGTGTGTAGAGAATATGTAGCTATGAAATGGACACTGTTATAATTAAAATTCCTTAGTGCACAGAGACACAAATCTTAGCTTGGAGAAAATCTCTCAGATGGGGAAGAATAAAATTCTAACCCTGACAGATTGTAAAGCGTCTGTAATTTGTATGCCAAACAAGGTGAAGCCAGAACTCATTTAAAGTCAAGGTAAATTACGGCTGCTACTTTAAGTGATGTATCAGGCCTATCATTCTGACAGAGGAAAATTCAATTAGTCTGACAGACCTGACAAAGAATCCTGAATCCTGCCTCCTACTTTTTACATGTTTTCAAAATGATCTGTTGGTAAAATTGCCACTGAGCTTATGATAGTAAAAGTTTACCCAGAAGAAAAAAAAAAGCCTTGAACCACCATCTTCTCACTGAAAACAGAAACGTAAACATTTACTTAGCACTTGTCTATTTTCAGGTTGAAGTGACTTTGCAATAAAGTGCGTTTGAATGTGTATTTACAATGTTATACTAAACACTAAACTTTAATAGCAGAAACACATCATATTATTTTCTCATCTTAAACCAAGATATCTTCTACAAAGATGTCTCAATTTTGCACCCAAGTATTTTATTAACTATGTGACAGTATAATATATACATTAAATTCACATACTCATTTAATTGATATTAAATATAAGGCTTGGGCAATATAAAGTCAATAAGATGTTCCCAAGCCTAGAAGTAAACCTGGGGTGGGTGGGAGCGTTTAACAGCAGGAACCATAACCAGAATTGCTTGACTTATATAAAGAAAATACACCCTAAAACCTGAACTAAGAAGTGAAGGTAGGGGAGTAGTGGAACATCAACTTTGCATCTAGGAGACAAAGAATTTAAGGAAGCTTGGAAGAAGTATTTAACAGGAATGAAGTGGATTATAATCTTCACGTGAAATGATGTTGAAAGTACAATTTCATGAGAGAATGTAGTAAGGGTGGCATTGCCCATATACACAATAGGAGCTTGAAATACAGGGATAGACCAAGTGGACGAGGCCATAAAAGAAACTGTTTTGTTTTTTTCATTTTTCTTTATTAAGAAATTTTCTACTCATTCCACATGCCATCCTCAGATCCCCCTTCCTTCCTCCTCCCACCCCCAGCCCTTTCTCCCAAGCCACTCTGCATCCCCACATCCCCCAAATCAAGGTCTCCCATGGGGAGTCAGCAGAAGCTAGCACACTGAGCCTAGGCAGATCCAAGTTCCTTCCCACTGCACCAAGGCTGTGCAAGGCATCACACCACAGGCACCGGATTCCCAGAAGCCTGCCTATGCACCAGGGACAGATCCCTATCCCCCTGCCTGGGTGCCCCCAAACAGTTCGAGCCAAACAACCATCTTCCATATCCAGAGGGCCTAGTCCAGTCCTAGGATAGCTAAAAGAATCCTGTATAATAAAGCAAGCTCTGGAGGCATCATGATTCCTGACCTCAAGCTCTACTGTAGAGCTATAGTAGAGCTTGGTACTGTCATAAAAACCGACACGTTGACCAATGGAATCGAATTGAAGACCCTGACATTAATCCACACATCTATGAACATAGGATTTTCAACAAAGAAGCCAAAACTGTACCATGGAAAAAAGAAAGCATCTTCAACAAATCGTGCTGGCATAACTGAATGTCAACATACAGAAGACTGCAAATAGATCCATATCTGTTGCCAGGTACAAAACACAAGTCCAAGTCGATCAAAGACCTCAACATAAATCCAGTTACACTGAACTTGATAGAAGAGAAAGTAGGAAGTAGTCTGGAATGCACTGGCACAGGAGACTTCCTAAGTATAACACCAATAGCACAGAAACTGAGAGCGACAATTAATAAATGGGACCACCTGAAACTGAGAAGCTTTCATAGAGCAAAGGACACGGTCAATAAGACAAAATGACAGCCTACAGAATGGGAAAAGATTTTCACCAACCCCACATCTGACAGAGGACAGAACTCCAAAATATATAAAGAACTCAAAAAGCTAGAATTCAAAATACTGAACAATCTAATTAAAAAATGGGCTACAGAGCTTAACAGAGAATTCTCAACAGAAGAATCTCAAATGGCTGAAACTGTATTTTATTGGCAATGTATGCATCATGTTTCCGATTCCACATTCCTAGGGCAAACAAATAACTTTATGCAGGCTCCCTGCATAGACATGTCTTCAGAAAAAAGAATGGGGTAATTAGGTAATGACAACAATCTGTATGTTCAGCATTATAAATTCTCAGTACAGTTCAGTGTGCCTCAGTATGACAACACAAGAACCAAAGGATTTTAATAAGCACTGATGTCAATTAGTATGGCTCCAGACCAACTGCTTCAGAATTCCCTGAGGAAAGGTCTAAGCAGGAATCGTCTAAATGTGACTCTAATGATACATGGGGCTAAGAGCTGACTCCATAGTAAATCAACAAGTTGCCTTACACACTCTTCCCTCTTATCTCGATGATTATGGTGCATTATTTATGTGAGAGTTGGTCAAGTTGAGATAGTTTGGTTTTCAAGGACACGCAGAAACTTCTAGCACTTTTTTTCTTGAAGGGTACTTCTTTGAATTAGAAGTGCCATCTCTGTCTAGGGAGTTTTAGACATGTAGATTCTCAGGATAGATCCAAGAATCTACATTTGGCTGCATCAAAATGTATATATTAACAAGCTACTTATATTATTTCATTATTCCCACTAAAACACTCTGCTTTATGTGTCTCAAGGTGTACAATTATTTCTACATATTTGAATAATGCTACAATGTATGTTTCTTGGTCTAAACCAGGCTGAAAATCATGATCCCTTGGGTATGCAGCCAGCCAACTCTAACTTTACACTGTGACTATCTTGCCACATCTCTTTTGTCACCAGGCCTTGTGACTGCTCCCAAGAGAAGCTGACAATCATGGTGTTGGATTGGTCACAAAACAAGACATTTTAAATTTAATTCTCTCCTCAATGAGTGTGATGTAATTTAATGACTAAGGTACAAGGGTGGTGATAAATGTAGCTGCTAAAAAGGCCTAGAAAAATATAATTTTCAGATATTTAAAATATTATAGATGTTTTAAATTGTATGGCTATTTATGCAGCTTGCAAAGGCCCTATTTAAAAAGAAGTAAAAAATACTCTATTCATTCAAAATTGTTCAGTCCACTACAGAGTCCTGAATAATGTATGAGGGATCCAGGGAAGATTAATTTGAATGAAAAAGATATTCTGAATACCTTTCACTTTATATAAGTCACATCAAAATTGAAAATAATACTACTGATAAATCATTCATTCATTTTGTTTGTTTGTTTGTTTACATTCTGTAGATTGCAAAGCTGGACAAAAAAATCTCCCAGGACAAAGGACAAAGGATTTTAAAATCGCCATATACATATATGTATATGTGTGTGTATATTCTTTCCTTCAACATATATATTGAATATATATTTTCACATATATTCAATATATACATATATATTCTTTCCTTCTCCTTTAATAATAACAGGTGCCTTTACATTCATTTTCTTTGTATAGCAAGGCCATAAAGATTCCATCAATTTTGGTAAGGGATAGAAAACACCCAGTCACTAATATTCAGGCTCCTGATTCATCATGTATCTGAGGAAGAAAGAACTACCATTGGAGAATGATTTGAAATAGAGCTTTGCAGATATGATTTTGAAGAAATTATCACTTCAGAACAGTTGTTCTTAGGATGCTTTGCCAGGCAGTTTGCCGTTGGAATTCCCATCTTAAATCACAACTTTCAAATCTGCTTGCTTTAATGAACCACAAAATGAAGACATAGGTAAGGCTACTGCTGTTAGTCACTAATGGTGTTGGAGAAGACACTTCTCCACCACTCACTCCCTGGTGCCCTTCATTATTTAGAAGGCTGAAAGCATCTGACTAAACACTTTGATCTATGTTCAAGAAGTCAAGACAAAGGCAACTAATCTTTTTTGAGTATCTCTACCCCTGAATGAGCTATTTTTTGGCAGATATTCCACTTATATATTTAGTTAAATTAATAAATGTGATTAAGAGAAGTCATCATTAGCAAACTACCCTACATTGACTATTTGAAGTCAAGCTGTTCAGACAAGTAGACGTTAGAATCACGAGGACTTCAAATGCTTACTTTGTAGATATTACAGGGCACATTACATTTTCTTTAAAGGATGCATTTCTTTTTTTAATAATCTAATGTCTAAAATGATAATGAAGGTCATTAAAAAACAGAAGGAATGTAAACATATTCATTTGTCTCAATACCCATTGAAATTTTAATATAGAGAAGAATTTTAAAGGTAAAGCCAGACTGGTAATGCTTAGCAAATAGATCTAATAAAATAAAATTTTGTAGAATAAATCACAGAAAAAAATTAGTATGTTAGAAGAATGGTAGGGGGAATATTATGTAAAATTTAAGAAGTCATTATAGTAGAAAAAAAAAGGACTGCCATGATTGAACTTTCTTGGAAGATCTTTTGATACCAAGGCCACAGTGAGCATGACCTCAGAGAAGAACCAAACGTTGACTGACTGGTGGACCTGTTAATAAAATGGCTACGAAAGTAATTGCTTGGCTCCCCAAATTACTGGCTGTAGTGTTTTCCTCTGATAATGATGAAAAAAAATTGATCTCTAAAGAAAGCAATCTTTTTCCACATATTTCTCCTGTGGGTTCTGAGTTTGAACAGAAATAAAATCAAGCCCTAGGCAACTGGATCTCTCTGTGAACTTTGACATTTAACTAGCCCTCTAGTTTAATGACATTAAAAAGAATTGTCTTGGCCAAACATGCTCAGTACAATGTGTGAGAGCCAAGGATCTCTCATCAGAATCTGGATTAACTGACCCTGAATGTCCTTAGACATAAATAAATCAAGTCTAGCATCTAGTAAGCTCAACCTAGACTCTATCTTTTAAAATGGCAATCAGCAATCATGCTTAATTAGAATTTTCAAAAATTATACATAGTAATTATTTTCAAAAGCTCACAGAGGATTAAGTAGAATAAAAGCCATGCATCCAGAGAAAAATATAGATCAAAGACAGCAAGGAAAAAAAAAAAAAAACACCAGAAACTCTTTCAGAGCACAATAAAAAGAAACTTATAAGAAAGAAGCTGAGATGTGAAGTATCAATTTAATAGTTCTAAGAGCAAGCTAAGACCATGCTGAGAGCAAATCGCAGCTAATAAGGGGAAAGAAATAAGCAAAGAACAATGGTGAGAAAAAAAGAAAGGAAGCAAATACAGGTGCAGCTAAGTCTAATTAAAAACTGAATGGCTAAAGAAAATTCAAACCCCAACACCTACACCTAGTTAAGTAAGTACACTGAATGAACCAATATTCATATTTGTGTACTATGAAGCTTCAAAATGTTACCATTTTCAGCCTTTATAAGGACTTGAACCGATAACTGCCAAAACACAGATAAAGGAGAGACACTTCAAGAATTTAGGAAGATGCCTATTTGCCTGGATAAAACTGTTTTCAAAGCAGCTCTGAAGTACCCTGCTTTTATTACATAAAGCCCCATAAAAGGAATAATGATAATTATTCTACATTCTTGTACGTGAGTGACAAAATTGTAAAGAAACACTACAAAAATCTGAAAGGGAAATAAAGAGAACAGATGGATAAGAAAGAAAAACCATTATCTTTCTCAGTCATGAAAGAGGTTGAACAAGTATGAGCTCTAGATGCCGGAGCTTTCTGAAGTGTGTAAGATGGGCAGGGAAGTCAGGAGAAGCAGAGAGCTGCCTGAACAGGAAGTAGTAAGTCCAGCTAGGTTGAGTGCTGACTTCTATTCCTAAGTTGACTAGGGAATTTTCTGAAGAACATTCCTTGCTTGGGGTCTTTCATTGAAAGTTTCAGGTATTTCCAAGTTGTTTGTGCTGACCCTACAACTTCAACTTCAGGTTTGAAGCTCTCGCCAGGTTTATTGAGATTCTCTTTCACAATTCCATGGAAGCTTCAAGTTTCAGGCAGGAAAAACTAAGATGTCAATAAGACAATAGAAATTGCTTTCTGCTTAAGCTCAGAAAACAGGTGTATTTGACGAAATACTGGGAAAACGACAGGTATTCTAACTGTGGCTTCGACTGTGTTACCAAGGAATGCTTGTAGCAGGCACGCTGGACATAAATCAAGGCTGCCATTCCTCATGTAATTGTCACATTTTCCAAACTGTATATAGCAAACCTCCTTCAGTATTTCTAAGGTTAAGGAGTAGAGTCCACTCCTTTATATGGGGATGTGTCACAGAAGTATAACTTCTTACAAAGACATTCTCTCTTGAATGACTGTAGACGAATTTCTAAAAGGACTTATTAATAAAGACACATGTGGAGCCAGGTATCGGGGTGAATGCTGAAAGATCAGAGAGACAGAACAGGCCACAGCTAACCTCACCTCGCCAATTTCTCAGCCAATCCTGTTTCCTCAAACTGTAAGCCTCTGAATCTCAGCTGAACTGCTGCTAAAAGCCTAAAAGTTTAACCAGGCTCTAGTTCCTGGTCCTCACACCTTATATACCTTTCTGCTTCCCGCTATCACTTCCTGGGATTAAAGGTGTATATCACTATGCCTGGCTGTTTCCAGTGTAGCTTTGAACTCACAGAGATCCAGACTGATCTCTGCCTTTGGAATGCTAGGATTAAAGGTGTGTGTGCCATCATTTTCTGGCCTCTATGTCTTTCTAATGGCTGTTCTGTTCTATGACCCCAGATAAGTTTATTAGGGTACACAATAGGTTTGGGAACACAATATCCCCACAAATGACCAGCTCCCTTCTGTTCTTAGTGTCTTCTTTTACTGGTGTCCATGAATACTACCATGATTTTGAGACTATTAAGTGATAAGTTTGGATATATGAATAGTGAAAAGATAAATTTTAAAAGTAAGTCAGTTAGTGTTCCTCATCCTCAGATTGCAGAAGTTATCAAATCTATATAGACAACACAGGCCTGTTGCCTCTAGGAGTATGTTCTTCTACAAGGGAATCATAGGTTGAGGGCAATTCAAAAGGAAACATTGGATAAGTAGGCATTTCCTTTCAAAAGGATGTGTTAGTATACATATGTCATTGCCCTTTAAAAAGAGTGGTCAGAAGTCAGATAAAATACTTGCTGTGGACAAACACATCACTTTTTATGGCGAAGCTTGCTCTCCTAAGATGAGAAAGTGCAAACCAACAGTTTATATGTAGAATTTCTGGAAGCCCTTGGTAAAGAAAGAGATGCAATTCACAGGGGTTTGGAAATTCAGAACAATCACTTGCTATCTACAAAGAGACTTTTAACAAAGAAAATTTAAGCCGGGCGGTGGTGGCACACGCCTTTAATCCCAGCACTCAGGAGGCAGAGCCAGGCGGATCTCTGTGAGTTCGAGGCCAGCCTGGGCTACAAAGCGAGTTCCAGAACAGGCGCAAAGCTACACAGAGAAACCCTGTCTCGAAAAACCAAAAAAAAAAAAAAAAAAAAAAAAATTTGGTGAAAACCTATTATCCCGACAGAAAAACATGGCTTTTTCCAAAGTTTCACAAGACATGTTCAAAGTCTTATCCATTTCTTAAACTAGACAAACCATACCTCTGTTGTACATGTGCTGTGGGATGTTCTGTATGTCAAGTGTGTTGCTGATTGGTCAATAAATAAATCACTGATTGGCCAGTGGCTAGGCAGGAAGTATAGGTGGGACAAGGAGGAGAATAAAGCTGGGAAGTGGAAGGCTGAGTCAGAGAGACACTGCCAGCCGCCGCCATGAAAACAGCATGTGAAGATGCCGGTAAGCCACGAGCCACGTGGCAAGGTATAGATTTATAGAAATGGATTAATTTAAGATATAAGAACAGTTAACAAGAAGCCTGGTATGGCCATAAAGTTTGTAAGCAATATAAGTCTCTGTGTTTACTTGGTTGGGTCTGAGCGGCTTTGGGATTGGAGGGTGAGTGAGATTTGTCCTGACTATGGGCCAGGCAAAAAAAACTCTAGCTACATACATGTGCCTCTGTATAGCATAAATGATGGAGATCTGATTTCCAGAAACCAGCTTGAAGCTAAAGCTTCAGACAAATTTCAGAAAGAAAATTTCTGTCTTTCAGTGGTGTTTTGGCTACACAAACAATGGTACCCAGTCAGAGTGAACACTAGTTCTACTCCTGAACCAAGAAACTACTGGTAAGGGTGAAATGGAAGGCTGCTAAAAGCCACACTACATCTCGTTTTGGAGTGGTATGAACTTGACATTCACAGAAAGCAGGGAGTGAGTATGAGTCCTAGCTGCTAACCAGATACTCACTTTGCACATGCACTGTTCTGAAAACTGATAATATGACACAGCTGACATTAAATGGCCAGTGGAAGATGATAAATATAAATCATCAATGATCCAGACAGTGACTAGATGTAATGAGGAATAAATTGGAAGCTGGAGAGATGGCTCAGAGGTTAAGAGGGTAACTGCTCTTGCAGGGGACCCAAGATTAGTTCTTAGCATTCATATCAAGATGCATACAACCTCCTGATAATTCCAGTCCCAGAGGGCTCACATACAAACACACAGATACACACACACACACACACACACACACACACACACACACACACACACGCACACGCACACACACACACACACGCGCACACACACACACACACACACACTCATATATATATATATATATATATATATATATATATATATACACACACACACACACACACACACACACAAATCTTTAAAAGAAAAGGGAATTCATAGCCTCTATGTCTGTCTAGTGGCTGTTCTGTAACAGAACAAGAATTGGTATTTGCATGTATTTAATAGCAATTTACTCCTTCCAGTAATCACAAATAGGAGTAGAATCCTGAGAATTCCAAGCGGGGAACATTATACACTTATCTGTACAAGGGTGCAGGAAAAACACATGGAAAAGTCCTGTTGCATGTCTACTCTTCGAGGATGGACCAAAGGCACAGTGAGACTGGAGCAGTTGGAGGAAGGAGCAGAGTGGTGACGTCAGAAGAGCAATCCAAGGCCAGACTGTTTAAGCTATTGCAGGTCTTTGCAAACACCTGAATTTTATTTTGAGACCAGCGTTTTGCATAGAGAAGGCACATGATATCTGATTCTGACCATGCAGACTACAAGTTATATTATGCCAGTCACGGAAATGACTAAAGGTTAACTGCAGGAATTAGAAAATGGACTGTGCTGACTTGGTTTATATGTGGATCGGTGCACATGCCTGTGTGTATGCACATGAATGTAAGATAGTGGTGAAGAAAGACAGAGAACAAGACAGAAAAAGCAACCCACATATAGAAGAGTTCATAGTTTGATTTCTGAGTACTTATGAGACATTTATAAAAATGAAATACTTAGAAATTAATTAAAACTCAAATAATTGTAAAAAATAGAATGGATACAGGTATAAATCTTCAATCACAGTGAAACTAAACTCAAAATTAATGATAATCGATGAACCACAAATTTAACCCACTGAAACCAATATTTCAAGTCTCTTTGTAAATTGAGATTAAACCCTAATAGTTCTCACTAAATTAGTGTCAATATAGCCAGTCTTCTTATTTGTCTAGATAAACTCAGACTACAGAACTGGAAGCTGAACTTTCTAAGATACAGGTCTACACTTTGGAACACACAGCCCTAAGTGAGATGTCTCTCTCCCCTCAGAGCTCAGGGAATTCTGCGGAAGAGGAGGCAGAAAGAGTGGAAGAGACAGAGGGTGAGGAAGAGACCAGGAGAACAAGGCCCTCTAAAACACCTGAGCAAAGCTCTTGTGAACTCACACAGACTGACGCCGCATGCACAGGGCCTACACAGGTCTAGGGTCTACACCAGGTCCTATGTGTATGTACTATGGCTTTCAGTTAGTACTTTTATGAGACTCCTGAATGTGTAAACAAGTGGGTCTCTGGTTGTTGTGCGTACTACTGGGCTCTTTTATTTATTTATTTTTTGTTGGCTTAGCTTGTCCAACTTTGATATGACAGTTTTCATCATGTCTTATTATGTTTTATTTTGTTATTTTTTTTTAATCTCTTAAAAACCTGTTCTTTTCTAATGAGAAACAGACAGGGAATGGTTCCAGATGTGGAAAGAGGTAGGGAGGAACTGGCAGGATTAGAGGGAGGGAAAACTGTATTCTAAAATTAGATAAATAAATAAGATACAGATCTAAGAACTCTTTTCCTTCTGATTCTAGGTATTATTATAATATCTCCTTACACCGGGCCTCGAGTATAAATTGTTTTCATTATGCCAATACATCTTTAAAGTATTTCTTTCCTATTCTGCATGATGTTTCAGTCTACAATATTCTTATGTATTAGGTCCACAGTTTATGACTAAAAGCCTCCTACTGTAAATCCAGAGTGGACGAAAGTGAGTTTGTCCATAATTTTTACAGAATAAATTATTGAGGAACATCTTCTTAAGATGACCACAAATAAACAGTTTCTTTACCATGTGGTCTTTTTTGAGAATAAACATTATTTTCCTGGATTAAGTTCTTCCCTCATTGGTAACATTTGCATAGTCCCCTAAACACCATTTAAATTTTCTGCTCTCAATATAGGTGCCCAATATAGATGAAGACTCTTCCACATTTGTGGCAATTGTGTGGGCTCTCTCTCTCTGATATTGTCTAATGACAGTATGCATTACAGGCTTTTCCATATATTCATACAGTTTCAACCCAGTATTTTTATCTTAGCTACTTTAAAGAACCAATGGTAAAGCCTCCCCCGAGGACTGAGATCAACCAGAGGTGGGAATGGGGGGGTGAACTGGGGGGAAGTGGAGGGGGGCAGGAGGGGGGAGAACAAGGGAATCCGTGGCTGATATGTAGAACTGAATTATATTGTAAAATAAAATAAAATAAATTTAAAAAAAGAAACAATAAAAAATCACATTTGTAATATAAACCTGATTAAAAAAAAAAAGAACCAATGGTAAATGAAAGCTTTAGAGAGTCTTCACATGACTTCACTAAACTACATAAAGGTCATCACTGTGATCCAAGGTTCTTTCACATAAAAAAAAAATTTTTTTCTCATGTTTAATGTAAGGTTTCTTACACACCTGAGTCTATTCATTCATTCTGTCAGGTATGAATTCATTTACATTGCTAGAAGGGTGAAGAATTACTAAAGGATCTTCCTCCATAGCTACAGGCCTTTTCTCTTTGCCTGCAGAAGGGTACTTCTTGGGGAAAATCATAAGATTTTTTTCTGGAGAAGAAATCCAGAGGCACCAATATGGAAGTCCATTATCCGTGAGTAGCATTTGTGAGATGCCCATTTAATGACCCACTTACTGTGCATTGTCACACTATGTAAACAAATCCAACAGTCAACATGAGATAATCTTCAGTAGGAGCTCACATGAGCATATTCTTTTAGGAATATGCTTTGTATAATTTTTTTCATAGCAAACTGATTAAAAAGAATTTCAGGCTTCTTGAATTATTGAAATATTGAAAATGTAAGGTATTGAACCAAGAATTTTGTAACAGGTACTCAAAACTTAGGTAAGTAACTTTCAATAATTTTGTCCCTGTCACTAGGTAACACGCAAAAAGCAAGAGTCTCTTTTTCTTGAAAATCTGCTTTCAGTTTCTTTTTATATTATCCATGTTGAGAACGGTAAAGAAACATTTCTACCCACAGTAATTTTTTTTAAAAGTGTAGCTACATTTTATCAAAATTACTGAATTCCTAACACAAGACATGCACAAGCCTGAGCCAGCCAAAGTTCTGGCACTGATTGGGCAGATGATTCCCAGGCTCCATCACCTACTGACGAGCTATTGGCTGTTAACAGTTATTGACACAGGGAAAATCCACTCCTTTTTGAGGATGTGTCCACTAGGAGAATCCACACACTCCAGGGGATGACCACAAATCCATGCACAATTAGACAACACAAATTAAATGTAAATTTAATATAATTGAATATAATTTTTTTTAAAAAGATGTGTACCTTGAGAGGGGGTGTGCTGAGGAGAATATGGGGGAGTTATAGAGGAAAATATGATCATATTGCTTTCTTCCGTCCTCTTCCTCTCCCTTCATTTTGAGATAGGATTTCTTTGTGTAGCTCTAGCTGTCCTGGAACTTGCTCTTTAGACGAAGCTAACCTTGAACTCAGAGATCCACCTGCCTCTACCTCCTGAGTGCTGGGATTAAAGACATGGGCTCTATGCATGCTGTTGTTTGCTAGCATTCTAAGGCAATATATTTTCTAATTGCACAAATAAGTGACAAGTGGAGCCGATGTAGACATTTTAAATTACAGTATTTCCATGAAAATTTTGTAAGAATAACCCTTTGTGTCAACAATTAAATTGTAGAAAAAATATTATGAGAGAGGACATCTGTAGACTTATATATGCTTTAGAATCAAAGCATGTAAAATCCATGTTTTTAGGATTGTATTTAGAATAAACTAAAATTAATATAGAAATAAGAACTCTCATTGGCTTTTGAAATATTTTATGGAAGTGTGTGGTGTTAGGTATGGTAATGATGTGTACTTAAATTTTCTGACAGTTCCTGGGTTTAAAAAATACATATTGACTGGGCAGCACAATAAAGCCAATCCTGTTGGTGGAGGTGTGGGTGAGTCAACCCTGACATTGTTAGCATGGGAGAGCTATCTGCATTAGTCATCTGTCATGTGGCAGCATGGGAGATGTTCCCTCACTCCCACACTGAGCACTCAGGAGTGTGGTCTCTACCCTATGCCCGGGCAACACAGTAGAGCAGAACCTGAAGGTGTAGGTGTGATATGACCTTGAGGACATGAATTGGCATTGAAGGTGAATTTGAAAAGGCAATGCAGGAGAGCTCACCCTGATGGTGAGGACAAGGGAGAGCTGGCAGTCTAACCAACCCTGCAACTACTCAGGGCTAGAATGAGAGTTATGTGTTGGCCCACCCCAAAATCCACCCCATCTGTGATCTGCTGGTACATGTTAGTGAAGGGACTAGTCCTGCAGACCCAAAGCTGTAGGATTTCCACAACACAGGGCAACAGCAGGATAACCAAGAGGAGTTCCAGTGAGAGCTCAGCATAGTTAGGCCTTGAACCAGACCAATGACTCTTTGCAATGAAAACTTGCAAATAAAGAGACATGGATAAAGGGGTTTACTGCATAACTCACTATGTCACACTACAGCTTCCATGATGAGATATGGTTCCTTTCCTTTTCTTTTCCTTTTTCCTCTTAAATTTTTTTTTGGGGGTGGCTGCAAGAGCAGAGGGTGGTACATAGGGACAGGAAATGAATGGGATAGAGATTCATGATGTGAAAAACACAAAGAATAAATACAAAGAAAGTTTTTAATAAAGACATATATTGAGGTGTTTAAAATCAATAGGCAGCAGTGTCATGGATTTATAGGATTAGAGATGGAGGAGTCTATGGAGATACAAGAGAAAATAGGTTGCAATAGCTGCTGAATCTTGAGATTGGGGAGGAGTGGATTTTGATTTACATGCTTGAGTGCCCCCATTTTCATATAAATTTGAAATTTTTCATAATGGAACAAAATGGGAAAAAAAGGCTAGCTATTTATTTTTTCAACAAATGTGTAAGGGACAACTAAAAACACTGTTTCCTTGGCAAGAAAACACGTTATTTATTCACTATTTCCTGCCAGAATGCTTGTTGGATTCCTTTTGCTTAAATTTCAATATCTTCACTGTGGCCATGTCTTGGTCTTTGGAAATTAATGTTATAAATCTTGCTATGTGACAAATTACATCTTTAGCTTTGAAATATGTTCTCCTATTGCATGCTTAAGAATCATTTAGTTTAATTTGTTCTGATTTATTCAGGCATTCTGTGTTGTTCTGCACAAAACATATTTTTGCTCCTCAGTTAACATTTATTATTGTCTGCATCCTAAGATCTAAAATGCTTGTATTTTTTGTTCTATAGCTTCTGTTTTTAATTACTTCTGAAACAATTAAACATTCTTTCCCAGCTTCTAAGCTTTACTTGCCCATGTTATTAATATCTTCAATCTTTTGTTTGTCTTTCAGCCACCTCCATTTTAATAATATCTCCATCTTTCAAGTCATTCCCTTTATATTCTGGTTTTCTTCCTTTATAAGGAGAACAAAGGAAATATAGATTGAAATTCCTTGCCAAACAAATCAAATAGACTCCTACAATATGCTATTTTCTTAATATGATGGCTTATGTCCATCAATCAAATCTCTTGGTCAATACCAGAATAAGCTTCCTAGATAGATCAACAGTTACTGGTGTATTAGTTTAATCTATATTGAAAGCCCCTAAATTTAGCCAACTCGCTGCAGTCTTCATTGCTATATCTATTCCATTTTTGCTACCATGAATTTGCAGCTCCAGAGCACCCACAATGTACAGGACCTGTTGGCCCGTGTGACCTTTTCTAGTGTTTGTGTCACCTGTCTTGGAATTCTTTTTTCTCCATTATTTTGTATACTTCCTATTAGACAATGCTTCTCCTGGCCATGTACTTAAGAGTAAAAGATTAGTTGTGTAGTCATTGACATTGATTCATGTAGAAAGCATTTTAAGCGATTTATGGCATTTTGGCTTGAGCTAGAATTGTATTGTAGAGTTCACCTTATTTTTTTTTTTAACTACTTGATATTTTTCTTACCATAAAGGAGCACAGTCCCCATGCAAATAACATCCCAAGGTATCTTCTTTTTCCGAAAGACTGATCATATTTCAGGTGATATTTTATTGATCAGACGGGTAGCATGCTTTGGCAATCCTTCCTCAATATGTATCTAATGACCTGACCGTGCTTTGAACCAATTTTCCCTCTACACATTTCTAACATAGTAAACAAAATTATGTAAATAATACATGTTTATTTTGTCAAAGCAAGAGCAGTCCTCATAGACAAGTGAATGAGATATCCAATTATTGTAGGAATATAACTTAAGAACTAATATGTGAAAAGCAAATGTCTTTAAATTGTGGGAGGTTTTCTTCAAGTACTCAAAGGCATGGAATAATCTAGTTAGTAAACTTACCTAATTATTCACTCATGTACCTTTTGCAATTTATTCCTGAAGAATTAATAAAGAAGTGATATTACATTAAAATTTAAATAAAAATTCCATAAGTTTATTGTTGAAAAAATTCTTTGATGGTGACTGGTAAATTGGTTTGAAATTTGACCAGGCTAAATTTATTAGAACCATGTTTCATGGAAAAGAATTTCAGAGTCTTTGTTTACCTCAATATTATTTTCTGAGAAAAATATTTACTCCTGATCATTTAGTCTCTCACCTCTCTCTCTGTAAAGGTAATGTCATTATTCAATCCAGACTTTTTTTTCATTTCACTGCAGATAATTAATTGTGCTGTCCACTCAACTGACTACTGATGTATGTGTATTCTCTCTAGGTGGTAGCACAAAGGATGCTATAGCTTTGTGCCAAAGAAATCTCTGTTGTCCAGATATCATCAAAATTGGAATAGCAAGAAGGGTTACAGAAGACTACTAAAGGAAAAGTAGTTCCTCCATTTCTCCTACTATCCTTAGCTTCATTACTGTCATTGACTGTTAATAAGGTGCACATTTGTGTTTGTTCTCGGCATTGTGGATTGGGGTATATCCTCAATTTGCTTTTAGAAAAAAACAACAGTGAGCATGATGAGTCACATATTCTCTCTCAAACTGGCTCCACTCAGAATCTACTTCTAGCTTTTCCATGGCGTCATCCCTTTAGTATCCGTGCCAGTAGAAACTTCTAGTTGCTTATGTCCATAGTTTTGTGTTATCACTGTTTCATCTTTAACACTGATACCCATTTGTATTCTTAACATTAAAAATATAAATAAGGGCTGGAGAAATGTCTCCACTGTAAAGAACACTTGCTCATCTTCCAGAGGACATGGGTTCAATTCCCAGCACCCACATTGTGGCTCAAGTCTTTCTGTTGCACCCCATCCAGGGAACCCAACATCTCTTCTAAAACTCTGTGGGCTCCTGTGTGCACATGGTGCACACACAAACACTCAAGCACATACACACAGACATAAAAGAAAATTAATTAATTTAAAACTAAATAAAATACATATAGCTGTTGACTATTTCTCACTGTTTCCCTTGCTACCATCAGGACGAAAACTACTGTTAGACTCAATCAGATAAGTGTAAAAGCCTCTTGACTCCTCTTCATTCCCCTGCTGTCCTTTATAGAGAGACAGTACTAAATAGAGAGATCAGATGATCCCATTAAAATATAAGTCAGATTAAGTTATACTTTACAGATTCTCCAGTGGCTCCTATCTCACTCAAGCAGCTACAAGTGGAAGGCAAGGTCCATCAAAGCCTGGCAAATCTTCTCCTCTTTGACCTCACCACCTGTCACCCTTCTTATCATCTTGCTTCAGCCAATCTGATGTTTGTTGTTTCCCAAATTCTCCTGAGCACCACATTTTGCTTCTTGTCTGAAGTGCTCTCCTCCAGATATTTTCATGCTTATAACCACTCAAAAGAGGAACTCCTCAACGTCTTATTTAAATTAATACCATCCATCCTTGGCACTCCTTATCCTATTCCTTGCATTTTCTCCCACACCATACGTGTGTGTGTGTGTGTGTGTGTGTGTGTGTGTGTGTGTGTGTGTGTGTGTGTGTAATGCAGAAGACCTGGTGCAGACAGGTGTAGGCTCTGTGCTTGCTGCTTCAGTCTCTGTGAGTTTATACTCTGTGAGTTCAACAAGTATTGCTCAGTTGTGTTAGAGGACCTTGTTCTCCTGGTGTCCATCCCCACTGGCTCTTATGCTCTTTCCATCCCCTTTTCCACAGGGTTACCTGAGCTCTGACTCTGAGGCAAGGGATTTGGTAGAGAAATCACTTTTAAAGCTGTATGTTCCAACATCTCTCTCTCTCTCTCTCTCTCTCTCTCTCTCTCTCTCTCTCTCTCTCTCTCTCTCTCTCTTCATAATGTCTGGCTGCAGGTCTCTGTATTTGTTCCTCTCTGCTGCAGGTGGAACAGCCCTTTGGATTTAGTCAAGCTCTCTTTTAGCAGTGATTTCAATTTGGTTTGCAGACTGCACTATCTTCAGTGTCTAGAAGAGTGTACTACATAAAGAAACATTCAACAAATACCTTGAAGGAGAAGAAGGGTAACATTGGAAACTAACATAAATTGGCACTTCATTGTGGGTGGACATTGCTCTTTCTATAAATAATTCTATCTCATATCCCTATGAGATTGTGGAGATTGTGATTTTACTCTCTGAAAGAAGAAACTGAGGCTCTTCACAGGGAAAATTTCATCAGATACGACACAGAGAAAAATGCTGAGCTGGATACACCTTTATCCCCTCAACTACACACTGTGCCTTCATTGGACAATCATAAGACAGCTGCTGTGTTTAGTTTTATTAAGCAAATGTTTATTTTTTTCACTATTTGAAATCATTTACCTTCTATGTAGACTCATGAAACAAAGTTTTCTCATTTCAATCTACATTTCTCCCATTCATTATATAATTTCAGTATGGTTATGTATCAAAATAGTTCTATTTCCTTCTGCGTTCTTCACTAGCAAGTTCCTAAGACTTGTTCTCCCCTGCCCCCAGTTAAGTTGTACCATACACTGTTGAGTGCCACATTAAGCTTGGATTTACTCCTGACTTCCTTTCCTTTTCTATTTAGGTTGTATAGTGTTTGTATAATGTCCTCAAAATTGCCTCTAGAGCAGGATAGCAATGTAGGTCAACAGACATGTTAATTAAATACAAATAATTGTATTCTGGTAGCTAATTATTTTGTACTGTTATGAAATCACCTTTTCAAATTTCTTCTTCAGGATCATACTCTCATTGTCCTGTGAATGAGACTTAAGGAACAGCTGACACAAACCAACAGCACCAAACAGGCAAGTCACACCTTGGGGGTACTCAACACAGAGGAAGAATGCTGTCTGGGATCTTTTCTACTCCACATAAATACATGTGGGATGATGATGAGTGACAGCAAATCTCTCACATCCTACAGTCTATCCAGGGAAGAAAACAAAAGAAGAATTTCTTTCATGAGCACTCACAGAGATGTGTCTTGATTTTTTTTTCAAAACCTGTTTTTTTTCTGACCTCCTCTAACAGCCATGGAATATCTCATAAAACGTGCTGACCTTGCTTCTAGTGCCACATTCTTCCACACCTTGGGTCAGTTTTTCATATTTCTTTACTTGCTATCCACATCTTTGTATGGGTGGTGAACATTTAATGGCATTCTTTTTTCTCTCTCAACCTTTAGGTTCCTCTCTCCTCCATTCTAGCAGGGAGCAGACTGTTTCCGGGAGCGTCTGAGAAAGCATGGAGCAAGACAGGGAAGAGAAACAGCTTACACATATTTCTTTCGTGCTGTAGTGATCCATGAGTTTAAGTGAATGGAAATATTTTTTTGTGGGAGGAGGAAAAAGAAGGAAGGAATATATTTGTGGGCAAAGGCCATAATGGGATGAGCGAAAGAAGAGAATGGCTAAGAAGAACCTGAGAGTAGGAATGAACTCTGCCTCTGGAGGGACTGAGGGGCAGCTGAACCCTGAAGAGGCTCTGTGCCATGCCTAGGCAGGCTGGATCACTCTGGCCATTCAGAAAATCCCAGACACCCCAAATCAACTCAAGAGCAACAGATATCTGTCAATCTGGTAATGAAGCCAGAGACAGTGATGCTTCTCTTTAGCCTTTATTTTGTGGTGGCTTAAAATAATGGCTACTACGGAGGTGAACAATGATTCAGGGATAATATTCCAAGAGTGACTGGAGTGGACTTTTGGCAGCCCCCAAATTTCCAGGGTCAGAAACAGAACTGAATCATAGAAAATAATTTCTTTTAGAGTATAATTTTTGACAAGCCTGAATTTGTAGACTAATATTCATGTTCCCAACCTATAAAAACAACTCCAGATTATTTCTGTCCCTAGATGCAAAACAAATTAATCAATCAATAAACACTAAACTAAGGGGAAAGCATACAAATATGCTATGAGTGGGAGATTGAGATTTAGAGCTAGATACCTACATTGAAGGAATAATTTCTAAACACTTTTCAGAGAATCTTGTTATTTGAATATCCTGAGGGCAGAATTAAAAACAGCCCTATCAAATTTCTGGTTCTACAAGATTCATACATATTAACACAGTTGTGAGGAACAATTAATAACGATGTAAAATACCTCATAATACCTAAATAGTTGTCACTATTATGATAATATAATTTTAGTTCCATACAATGAATTTTGAAACAGGATTCTAAGGCATCATTTCCCCCTATTTGTTTCTGTTGTTTTTTGTTTGTTTGGCTGACAGGCATAACATATGGGAAAAGAATGACAATTATCTCAATCGGGTTCTTAGCTAATTTCTATCTTATATTAACTTCCCATGCTTATATAAATGTTAGTCCCATGTATGGGTAGATAAATTATTCTTGCAAAGGATTGTCGCTTCCTCTAATGCTTTCCACAATCTCCTTCTTGTGATGCTGGGGGTCTACATGTTATAACGAATATCTGGACCATTTTTGTTAAGCAGAGGATTAAATTCCCAGGAAAGAGATAAAATAAAATTGACTTTTCATACAGTTATTTCCTAACTGTTTCTGAGGGATAATATATCTTTGCTACTGTGGCTCTCCTTAGGGTTTTAGGACAGGAAGATATCAGTGGTGTGGCAGCATCCTCTTGTTCATGTGCATAGCTAATTTCCTGTGAAACTTGAGATCTGTTGCCTACTGCAGTATTTCCAAAGTATGCTGCATTGATAAGCAGTTTCCAGAAACTGCTAAAAATAATAACATTTCAGAGTTAATTTAATCATTTTAAGATTAAATATTAATTTACTAAATGGCTAACAAAAATTCTTTTTACATAATGGCTACATGATTACATCTAAACAACCAAAAAGTGTAGTGTAGGCTTAAACTCTCACAATTATTTATAAACGCTTGAGAAACTATTGCAGTAGAAGATGATGTTTTTGTAGCTTCAATTATATGTGCCTTTTATAAACACTAACAATTATATCTATATAATAATATACTACCTACACAAGGTAAGTGAAAATTCACACTAATAAAGAACAAGCTAAATTGTTCAAGTTAAAATGCCTCCATAAAATGTCTGGTTAAAATTCTGAGTAGCTCAGTTTCTAAGAAACTTCAGTTTATGAAGTTTCTCAATCCATTATGTTTTCATGTCAACTAAACCTAATATGTGTTTCACTTGACACCAGTTCAGAATCCTATGACTCTTTAAGAAAGGAGTGTCTTTGTTTCCTTTTTATTGGTGTGGTTAAAAAACATGACCTAAACCAACTTGGGAAGGAAAAGGTTTCATCTGGCTTACACATCCAGGACATGATCCATCATTTAAGGAAGTCAAGACAGAAACTCAAGCAAGAACCAGAAGGTAGGAACTAAAGCAAAGAATAGGGAGTTCTGCTTAGTTGATTCTCCTGGTTTGTTCTCGATGACTTGCTAGGCCTGTTTTCTTATATAACCTAGGACTGCCTGCATAGAGAAAGCACTGCTCACAGTGTGTTGAGCCTTCCCACATCAATCATTCATCAAGAAGGTGCCTCATAGACAATCTCAGAGGCCAATCTGGTGATGGCAATTGCTCTATTGATAGTTCCTTCTTCCCAGATATGTTTAGTTTTATGTCAAGTTGACAAACATATAAGTGAACTACTAACCATAGTAAAGAGATATGGAAGGATCTAATTACAGTTCAATCATCTCAGCACGATGATGGTGGCTTGAGAACATTAACACCTTTCAATTTTCAGCAAAATCTTCATCTATGCCCTTTCAGTAAAACAAAATTCAGATATATTTTGTGCCTAACATAATTCACCTAGTAATTAGTAAAGCTATGAAGCCACAACCTTGTCCAAGTAAGCCTCCTGAAACAAGACTTTGGAGGGAAAAGCCTTGGAAAAATGATACATATTATAAGGTTAGTAGACAGCCATCTGGCCAAAAAGAGTAGTCATCTGGAGTCATATGTGAAAAAATGGTGGCATTTCTCTAATAACTGTATTGCCAATAGAAAAACTTAGGACAAACATGCCACAGAAGTACTGTCTGACAAACTGTGTTCATATTTGGCTTTTATTACACAGGTTTACCTAATTCTAGCCAATTATTTTTTCAATGAATTTTAGAAAATGACATAAAGAGTTGGACTGTATTTATTGCTGACAGTAGTATTTTCTGATTTTGACATCACAAATGATCCTTAATATTTATAAAGTTTTTTTTTTTTTTTTGGTTTTTCGAGACAGGGTTTCTCTGTGTAGTTTTGCGCCTTTCCTGGGACTCACTTGGTAGCCCAGGCTGGCCTCGAACTCACAGAGATCCGCCTGCCTCTGCCTCCCGAGTGCTGGGATTAAAGGCGTGCGCCACCACCGCCCGACTATAAAGTTATTTTTAACAAAGTTATTAAAGATCGGCTGCTACTTTGGAGGCAAGAACGTCTTGCCATAAGTTGCATTGAACAATTGTATTTGTTTGACCTTCTTACTGTGTGAAAAAATATTTACAGAAAACCTTCACTGAAAGTTTTATAAAAGTTATAGAGTGTTACCAGCAATCAAACATAGGACATCAGTAATGCACAGGTCTCCTTTACATCATAGATGTCCATCTCCAATCACAATGTTCTTTTTCTTCTTTTATGTAACTATGTAGACTTGTCTAATTTCCCAAAGAAAGAAATTGTGTACTTCTTTGTAATTTATCAAAGTACTATGTTTTAATTTTTAACTTTGAGCAAGTGAACTCATGATTTTTTCTTTTGAATTTTTCAGGTTTGCTAAAAAGTATTGAAAATACGAGCCATAATTATCCCTCAATATTATTGTAATATTACATCACAATTGTTTATATATTCCACTATTCTGAGCATTTAGATTGAATTCAGCTTAGAGATATCTGAAATAATGTGTAATGAATGAAGAAAAATGTGGGAATGCAAGGATTTAGGACTTGCATACTGTGGATATAATTAGATTAAAACTACATCATTTTCAGTCTCACAAATTTATATGCTTACATCCTTATACACTTTGAACATGGCCTTTCCACCAACTGTATGTACATTTGGCAGGTTAAGTAGGCTACTGTTTTCATTTACTAATTCATGTATCCATCACTAACATGTTAAACTGTCTGTCAGTGGTATTATACTAGTCATCAGGATATAAGTTGAACACAACAGAGACTGAAGAGTGAGAAACAGGTGTCCCCTAGGGTTTAGATAGTCATAAACTATGAAGAGTCTTTCTTACAGAAGAGTGTCAATGTGGCAGCACAGAATTGAATGCATCTTTCTGGGGATGATGAGAGATCATGTTCAAAAGCAGGTCACATAACTCTTTCCTTCTATTGGCTTTAAATGTGTAATACCTATACATAATATTTTCTAAAGTAAGAGGAAAAATTAATTAGGTTGTTGTTTTGTAGGCTGTGGTTATAGGTATTTAAGTTGATAAAGTGTTGATTGAATTAAGTAAAGGTGTCTCAAAGCAGGAAGGAGTGGTGCATTATGCTTGATGTCAGAATAATGTTTAATCAGTTTAGTTTTTAAATAGGAATTCTGATTTCATTTAAATTCAATGAGTACTCCTTTCTGAATGCCTGTGCTTTTGCACACACATCTACTGTGCTCATAATTACCAAATTAGTGCATGTAAATCATGTTCAAAGGCCCTGAATCATTAGAGCTACAGTACTCACGCACAAATATACATTTGTGTGCATAAGGCAGAATAAAAAGAAAATAAGAAAGAACCTGAGAAAATCTGGCACTGAATACCAAGGAAAAGGCTATGCAGCATAGCAATTCTCTTATTCCCATACTAATTTGCCAGAGGAGTTAATTCAGATAATCCAAGTCTAGCAGTGGTCTGCACAGCATGTAACGGGAGAATTACATATCATCTGGAGAGGTATGTAAAAGTGATTTTTTTTTCAAGCATAGCACCACGGTGTTCTTAATCCATTAAACCTCATATTATTTGAGATGAATGCTTCTTTTAAATAGATGTTTTCTCCCTTTGGTAGCATGTGTGTGTGTGTGTTTTTTTTTTTAATATTCCACAATGCAGAATCTCTTGCTTGTTTTTTTTTGCACCTTGTCCCTGCATTACTTCTTCAGAAACCACGAGGAAAACATGAGTCACCTGCAAAATAACAACCCCCAAAAAGAGTTGTACTCAAAATGAAAGCGTTAAGCAGCAACTGCCAGAGGAATGCTCAAAGTTAACACTGGGTGGGTTGTGTTGAGCACAAGACACAAACAGCAGGGTTCTGTCTGCAGTGGATAAAGAAAGGTTGCAGGCTTTGCCAAGCACCCATCAACCAGAGAGGGTGCCGGCACGGTTTCCAGTCACAAAACAAATTATTTTCAGCTAGATATTAGGTAATGGGGTAGATTTATAGTAGCAGGGGAAGCTGATAAAACTACGGACAAGATGTAGCTTGTAGAAGTAAACAAATTAACCAGAAGGAGCAGCTGGGAGAGAAGAGCAGGCATATGTATGTACATTTGGTTAAAATGCAATGTTGACTTCAAAATGATGGGAAGAGCGTTCTCTTTTTCCTCCTGTGTTCACCTCCGGGCAGAGAATTTAAACCTGATACTTTCCAATTTCATTGTCTGTCTGCTGCTAGAAATCAGATACAGTATATGTAAGGCTTCTATTATTGCTGTAACTTTACAGTCCCTCACAACAACCCCTTGGCTATAAATGGATGGCTGTTACAGTGTCAGCTAAAGAAAAGTGAGTGGGAATAATAGTGCCCTAGGTCATACAGACTTGTCTCTATCTAAATATGGTACACCTACTACTTTTGCTTCAACATTTTTGAAACCGCTACACACACACACACACACACACACACACACAGAGGCAAGCGCACACACACATGCATATTACTTCAGAGAACACTGCTGAGAGATTCAAGTTGGAGAAAAGCTCTTCCTTGGATTATGTAATTTTAATTATGCTTCCTTCTGGCATCAGCAGGTGGCATCTCAGTGATCAGTGAAGCCCCAGCATCTGTGCATGCCAGTGTGTTATGTGGTTGCCAATCCACTGATCTAGAATTACATTATTGTCACTGTCATTTATAGGTGCTATAAAAACTAGGTCTTCCAGCATCCTCCCTCATTTGTAGGAAAGAGTTATCCTTGAATCCCTTCTATTGTACTCTTAGGAAAACTCTTTCTGCCCTGAAAGTTCTTTCTCATCACCTCTTAGGTTCCTTTAAGGACTCTTTCACTTATAACACCTGTGGTCCTCAGACAGACAGGACCTGGCTGTCAAAGCCAACAGCTTAATATACTAGGTGTTCAATGTATTATAGTTGAATGATTAAAGAGGCCAAATCTACTTCAGGAAGATGACATCTGGACATTTCAGGGCAATTGCATCCTACGTAATTATACTACATGGACACTTCTGGCTTTGATGTGAGACTTAACACCTGTTGTAATGGCTACCATCTCATCTTATCTGCATAGAATTCCTGGGGCCAGGCGTTTAAGTATGTACTGAGTATATTATATATGCCAGGCACTCTCTTAACGCAGGGAGAAAAGAACTTAGAGAGACTTCCCCATGTCATGGGGGGCAGGGGGGGGCGGTGCTATTACTCTACATAAAGGTTTCCATGGCTGATGTAAAAATGCAAAATGGGAAACTGGCCTCTCATGAGCACTCAAAGAGATGTGTCCATTAATCAAGTCTTCCATGCCCTGCTTCTGGTTTCTTGCCCCCTTAATCACCTTCTTTGAATACCAATTCCGTCAACGAACAATTGCAACAAACCTTGAACAGATAAATTGTCTGTTAACTTGAATTGGAAACATTACCTGTATGTCACGATATTTCATATGCATTTGGTGAACCCTTTATTTATAAAAGATTTTAAAACACTAATTATCAGGGGAAGTGGGAATTTAATGTATGTGTCTGACTGGATAGATGGTTCATAGTAGATTGTGGACAGAAAGTTTTTTTTTCTCACCAAGGCCTCTGTAAGGAATGTCTACAATATATTTCCTCTTCTCCTTTGATTTTTTTAAGCTCACTTCCTGACATTTCACAGATTAGACAAATTTAATATAACAAGAAATCTTGTTGTTCTTTTCTCTTTTCTACCAGCTGAGGCTCAACCTAGGGTCAGTACACCATATACACAGTAGGCTTTGTCAACTTCTCCTTTATTTTTAGTCCTGTTTTCCTCTACCCCTTTCCCTCACTCAGGATGTTGATTTTCAATGCTCCAGACTGAGATGAGGAAAAAAAAAAATTCATTGTGAAGAAAACAGTCAAACTTCACTTGACTAATAACCTAATATTTGTGTCCTACAGATTTTGATGCCCAAATGCTGACTTGTTTCTGAGGGACTTTCAGACTCCTGGTGCTAAGGGTCTCCCAGATGCAAATCTCTAACACAGTGATGTCTTCTCTAGCTGACAGGTCTCTCTCTCCTTGGTCCTGTTTTGCAGTAGTCCATCCTGTATGATTTCCTCAGTAAGATTACTTCATCCCCAAAGATGATTCACATTATGACTTATAACTGGAATCCACTTCAGGATGACCCAAGCCTGTCTCTCTTTTTGTGGATCCCATACTAGACTCAGGATCATGGGGAAATGTATGATTGCCTACCTTATCCCTGGATAGGAGATCCTACCAGAGCAAGTCTTAACTCCCAGGGTAGCACAAAATCCTGCCCACCTGACAGCCATTGAACTTAGTTTTACAGGCATGTGTCAGGTATTCATAATTATCTTTCCAGGGATCAGGAGACTCAAACTATTGAAGATATCCATGGAATTACCTCACTCAGGAAATACATTGAAGAGGCAAACTACATTCAAAGATAAAACACGTGTTACCACCACAAACGTATTTCTGACAGAATACTGTCTATAGGTCCCTGTTTTTAGAGCCTGTAAACCAGGGCAATGTCTCACTCCACTCACCTCATCAAAGAACCATAGATGATTGGGGTTGGCTTGTACAACAACTGTTGATTTCTCACACTTTTAGAGGCTGAAAAGGCCAAGATCCAATCCCCCAAGAAAGGCTTTCTTACTATCTAGTAGACTGCTCTCTCACCACAGAGGGAGAGGTACTTTGGAGTCTCCAATCTCATCAACTAAACTTTACCTCCTCAAAACCCATCTGCAAATTTTTGACACCAAGTATTATATATTTTGCACCTGAATTTGAGGAATAATAAAATTCTGTGATAGGTAGAAGTGGATAAACTCTATTTTGTTACTTGTTTTGAAGAATTATATTTGCAATTTAGGAACACTCTTCTATGGAGAGATACTTAGGTTAAGCTTTGTGAATTAACTGAAAAGTTGAAAAATACTTTTAAACATATGAATACTTTAACAATTGACCTCTTCCATTTGTAAAGATTACTCTCAGTTTTTGTAATTGTAATATTTCTATTTGCCTTCATGCAGTCTTTGAAGACAAATCTTACATATGAGCAATAACTAAAGTTTAACTGAACCTAATATTTTAGTTAAGTATTTGTGATATGATGTTAACTATTTGTATTTGTTTTGTGTTTTCTATTTTCCTCATGTATACCAAAACCACTGAGCCCTAGACTCAACCACTTATTCAAGAACTTTTGTAGGTGATGAACATTTTCCCTGTGCAGTGGGAGTCAATACACACCTCTTCCTTGCAGTATGAGTAGTGCAACTAAAGAGCAAACATTTTAATTTTACTTATAAATTTAGAGTTCAGTTAAAAAACTACAATCATTTGGACTCTACAATTTCAGATAGCTCAGCAAGGGAAAATTAGTATCCTCATCTCTATTTTCTTTGCACAAAATTCAGAATAATATCCTACCTGCAATACATTTTTTGGTGTATAACTCAGTAAATAATGAAGATCTATAATTTTATTATTTCACATTAGGAAATGGTATCACTTAATCATGTCTGGTAATGATATTAGAAGCCGCCTACATTTATAAAGCCACACATGTATATACATGTATCATTTGTTCTTGACAGAAGAAATTTTACATTAGTGACTTCTCATGATCTGAGACTGAGTCTATGTACATCTGACAATGTCATTGCAAATGCATTGGTTCATAGGGGTTTTGGGCAAATCATCATGAATAATATGCTTTTTCATTTGCATGCTCGATGTGGGGTTACTTAGATGTCTTTCTTGTTCTTTGTTGATTACTTTTGAAACATCCCAGAGCTGCAAAAGACATGGGAAAGAACCACAAAGGAGTAACATTTCTAAAAGCCTGGTGTTGAACTGGCTATTTTTAGGGCTTATGGAGAACCCTCCAGATTCCTTTTAGTTGATTTAGTAAATTTAGCTTATTTCTTCATGTTTCTTTTTTTTCTTCTTTTAAACTACCACTCAGTAGTTTGCCAAAACTTCTAGCTGCTAAGCTGCTATCCATTATTCACCAATTTAAGTGAAATGCTAATGATTTAGGCACATTATGGGCAAACTCAGGATTTGCTCTTCTCTACCCTGCAATTTGAACTCATGAGCAGCACAGAGGGACTGTTCATGTGAATGGACAATGTCACCTGTGAATTTGAATCACTTCTAAATTAGCAATATATCCAGCACTTGAGACTGTTGCAATAACATTCAGTTCCTTTTAAAGCTTCATTTGGACTGATGCTCTAAGTGATGGGAAGAAGCCAGATAACAATTTGCTAGACCTGATCTCAGAAGAGGTAGCCCATCAAGTTGATATTAGGTTGCCTTTTAAATTTTCAAAACAAACTCCAACGGGAAAAATATGTTTTGCTTGAAACCAGTCATGCTCATTATAACAGTGGCTTTAGTCCAGTCTGATAACTTTATATAATAGAGTACTTTTAGAACCTGCTGGGAAATGGTGTTATCAGACACACTGATGGTTACACAATCCAGCCCAGGGGAACATTTTCAATAAAGGTGGTGAATAAAGACAACAACCACTTAAAACAGCAAATGCAATTATCTTGCTGCATTTCATAGTTGAAGAGGCTATCAGATACATCTTAGTGCATTAAAACGCATCAATCCAAATATGAATGGTAGTATGAATAAAGTAATTCCACCCTGATCCTTCCCTGAAGACCATTCCAGTTCTTAACCTCAGGTCAGCCTTTTATATTTTCTGAATTCTCAGGCATCTGTTGCTGTCACTGTGTTTGGCCAATTAGCAATGTCATCTATATTTGCCTTACATATCTACTCTACTTACAGGCAGAGGAGCTGTCTCCCATACGCCATCTGTGTTTACTAGCATCCCCTAATATGCTAGACAGATAGACAGTATCTAGGAAATGATGTTTATCAGTTTTTTAGTAATATGTGTGAAGCCAACCATTCTTGTCAATGAAATTTAAAGGATGTGTATTATGTTTATGGATGGTATTAAATATTCATACTTCCCTTAATGATGCAATGCTATCAACATTTTAAATAACACTGTGGACACCCCAGTTCAAGAAAATATAACTTTTCACTTATGTGTTAGTTACATTTTGTTATTGTGATAATAAATATTAGCCATCATCATTTCCGTGTGAACTTCTAACTCAACCAGAAGGCACTGCCACTCTTCTAAAGCTTTCCTGTTTCCTAGTAGGGTAATATCAACATCTAATCATCCCTACAATGTGACACTAATGGAGACAACCTCAATATCTCAAGGCAAGACAGTGTCTGGGATACTACAGCTACTTAACAAAGGTAAACACAACATGATATACTTGCAAATAAAATAAGAAGCATCCTAGCCAGCCTCCAATAGCTCTTTATTCAAATAAATAAAAAGAGAGAAGAAGAAGAGGAAGGGATTCAGAAAACAGCTTTATCTATGGCCTTCCATACAACCCGAGTACTTTTTGTGAAAGGATGTTGAACAGCCATTACAGAACACATGTGATTCTATAGTTGACTTTGTGATTACTGGAATCCAAGTTTGCTCTTCAATAACACCTAAGACAGGCAGACTTGGTTTTTCTATGATAGCAAGACAACTGGATACTCTTCTAATAATGTGCATTAAACCAGGAAAGGAAAAATTAAGCTTGCTGTTTTCACAATCCTTTCTCCAAATTCTTGCCTTATTTCTACGTCTGATTTCTCCAGGGTTGGGGACACTATTAGTCACTGCATAGTGCTCTCTTTCCTATTTAACTTACTGCTTTTATATGTTCACTGAAGAAGAGAATGTGAGATAGAATAGAAGACAGAAGGTTAATTCATTGATTTATGGAGATCTGAGCATTTCAGAAATGCCAGGAAAGTACAAGAACTGTGGTCTGTGTGTCAATTTGGGAATCAATGGTTTGATGAAAACAATAAATATAAGTGATTTTAAAATTGGTTTCAATCAGAAGAGGCTAAAGTGGTTATAAGTTAGAGAACCAAGATGGAAATAAATAATAGGCCAACTGTAAGTGACTGTTAAACCATGACCAATGTTTGCTACTTTAAAAAGCTACAAAACTTACAGACTACAGGGGGAAAAAAGGGAACTTTGAAGCCCAGTAAATAGTGCTTAACCTCAAGAGCCACTATTATAATACATCGAGGTGATAGTGCTTCAAAATTCATACCGTGCAATTACTGGATAAAATGTGCACAGGGCTCATTATAGCAACAGAAACACTGCCACATTAAGAAAATGTGTTTTTGGAGAATTTAGTATTTGCTGGAGAAGTCATTATCTCCAGTGACCATGAATCTGATGGTTTGCAATTTATGCGATGTAACAGAGTAAGTAAAACCATAAAACTACTCTGACACATAGTTTTCAGTGTGCACAAAAAAAGGATAAAATATGTGTATCTCAATAAATTAATACACAATTAAAGGAGCAGGTAAGACATCTAATCAGCACTAAATGTGGGTTCCTTCCTACTTGGAAAGCACTAATATTTATTAACTTTGAAAAATGCATGTTACATCAAAATAGAAGTTTGAGCTACATGTGTACAGGAAAAGACTATACATCACAATCACTCCAATGACTATCAGACGGGTGTACTCATTTTAAAATATTTATGAAAGATAAAAGCACATTTGAATGAACAAGACCACTGCCAAATCATGGGTGACATTAAAAAGAGTTCTTGCTTGATACTGGCCAAGTGTATTTCCAAGGGGCATACACTGAGTTCACATCCATAGGTACTAGGAAGAAACTTTAATGGAACTTACAAAGTACATGTGAAGGCTTGAGTTCTGTCTTGGCTACACAGAACCAAATGATTCTATATTTCATATAAACAGCTTTTTATAAAGAAAGTTCACTTTACTCTTTTGCATTGAAGTCAAGGAAACCTTCAAATTTTTGTCAATGTTTTAAGAAGCTGTCAGCAATGAAGGGGGCAAATGGCTAATTATGTGACAGTTTAGAAGTAACACAACACATACTTAACAAAAGTGACTACCACAAAGTGAGCATTATACCCTAATTGGACACTGGTGCCCTATAAATTTTAACTAATTACCCAAAGTGACAATATTTGTCACCAAGTGTCTTTTAGTCAGAGTTAGTTAAGTGGTCAGTCAACTGCCAGGTGAGGATGCCTGTTCACATCTCTGTAATGGGATGTTACACTATCTCCTGCTGCTGTGACAGCATAAGTTTTAGAGGAAGCTAGAGGTACTCAGGTGTTTCTCAGAAACTGTGGATGTTCACTGCTCCAAAATTGGGTAAGAATGAAGTCTCTTCATGTTGTTGTATTGTTTAAATGAAAGCAAAGTGTTGTTTTGCTTTTTAAGCTTGACATTTCCCTTTTCCTTGGTTTTCAATGATGTGAATTTCACCTAAGCCACAAGATATTATAAAAATTAAATTTGTTGAGCCAAATTTTAATAATAATATATGTTAATGAAAATATTTTTATCTCTCATCCCGACGCTGCCTCCTTCTCCTTGGTTCCCTCCTCTTCTTCTCATTTTACTGTTGGGGATTAGACCTAATTCTGTAAATATGTGCCCGACAATCAGTCTACCACTGGTTTATATCCCAAGACCTAATGAAGGGAATTAAGCATATGTAATACTGACCAATTAAAATAAACACAAATACCTATCAGCTTTGCATGATTAGAATTTCCACTCATCAATAAAAATGTTATTTTCCATTTCTAAATTTATTTTTCTAATTTCTAACTCAAGGAATTCTGTGTATACAGCGCAATAATAGATAATATAGATAAAAGTATGACATTCCAGCTGCAATAAGAGTTTGAAATTATATTTTAGATTGAAAAATCAGTGTGAGCACAATAGTTACATTGACTGAAAAATCAGTGTAGGCACCAGGAATCTTTCTAATTTTTTAAGGACAGCCTTACCTCCTAATTCTTACCTCCTCTTGCAATTAGCCATAACATTAGGCAGAGAATGGTAGCTATATGTTTTAAATTTTATCCGATAACCAAAATAGACAGTTTACCCGAAAGAAACACATAATGTAATAACATTTGATCCATTTCTTTGCACTTTGAAATAATTTTTAACCACTAGCATGATTTCCTATGACACATAGGGTGTTAGGAACTTGTTTAAAGAAATAGAGACTGTTGGTTGTGCAGATATCACATTCCAAAGTTTATGCCTAAGTTTCCTTTCAACCTCCTGAGAAGCATTGTTTACTGAATGTGTGCCACAGAAAGAACTAGACAAAGAAAATCATAGGGATGTCCTAGGACAGAGAAATAACCTGCTATTCTAAAAATTACAACAGATTTTTCCAGAAGGTTCTATAGATTAGATTCATGGCCTTCAATATCTCTGATCAGCCGGAGTGAGACACACATTTCTCATCTTAGTCCAGAAGCACATGTATCAATATTAAATTGACAAATGGTATTGTCCATCAGCTACTGAACTGTTTTGTAGTAGAAGAAAAAAAATCAATTTGGTTCTGCATAAGCTGGGGGGTAGTTTATCTTCATGATCAACACAGTTGTATTAGAGAGCAACAAGGAGACAATAACATATAACTATCTCTGGGTGCATCTGGAAGCCCATTTAGAAGACAATATGTTAGCAGGGAAGTCCTGTGCTATAGAGCCATCTCATTTGCTGGGGATCAGATAGAATAAAAGGTGAGGGTAGGAAGCCACCTGTGAGGGTAAACACTCTCCTTTGCTGATATGAGCTGCTCTGGTCCACCACGACAATAACTGTGATGGATTCAAATGTGAGAGCTGTGAGCTAAACAAATCCTTCATCCTAGAGTTGACTTCTCAGGTATTTTGTCACAGTGACCAGAGGATTACTAACACGGGTGCCTGAAATATGTACAGTGAGTTTGAGAAAACAGCCAAAGCAGGGAAGTCACCCTTCCTGTTCCCTTGCACTTATCACTTGAAGCAGATTCCAAGGCCCTCAATTATGAGGTGCCCTCCTAAACTAATAGGAATGCACCTCAGAGACACCAAGAAGACTAATTAATGATCACACCTCCATAGGTTTATCTTGTGGAAGTTTGTGTCACAGCTTCAGCTATCACCTTAAGTTTCACATTAAGCAGTGATGGACTGTGTCGCCAATGTATAACTGCTTTACATTCTATCTTAAATCTAGGGATAATCCCAGAAATTCTAGTTTGGATGGTTTTAAGTTTCAATTAATGTTTTGTTGTTGTTCGTTTGTTTGTTATTTTGTATTGGTTTTGCAGTGATGAATGATAAATCCTCCTTCATGCTGGACAAGTACTCTACCACAATGCCACCTCACCAGCCCCTCAGTGTGGCTCCTTGAGCAGTGATGTGCTGCAGAGTATTGGACAGAGTGAGTTACTCGCTCCTTTAGGTGGTTCCATTTTCAAACTGAAACAAAAAGGATTCTGGGTACCAGTTGACTTAGCAGGAAAAGTACGCATTTCTTTTTTTTTTTTTTTTTTTTTTTTGGTTTTTCGAGACAGGGTTTCTCTGTAGCTTTGCGCCTTTCCTGGAACTCACTTTGTAGACCAGGCTGGCCTCGAACTCACAGAGATCCGCCTGGCTCTGCCTCCCGAGTGCTGGGATTAAAGGCGTGCGCCACCACCGCCCGGCAAGTACGCATTTCTTAACCCAGGTCTCTGCCAAGACCTTTCCTTCTAGTTCTCATCCTTATTTTTCTCCTTGAATATGTTGATGGCATTCTACTTAATGTCAAGAAATTGTATTGGGTGCCCACTTTGAGTGATTACTTAACATATTTCAATTATCTCAAAAATTAGCAAAATAACATTTTTCCCAAATATCATTCATCTTTATAAAACAGCTGCTTCATTGCCCAGTATTTCTTTCCAAACTCGTCTTTCATTCAGCCTAGCTATCATTCGTGTCATCGCGCTTCATTTATTTTGTCATATTTGTTGAATATAATTCCACTCTTTGAGTCCTTAGAGTGTATAATATACTCTAGGGCTCTTTTGCACATCTTCAGATAATAGTCAGATTTGTCTATTTAATGACTCTCTATGGAGAAGTTCAATTTAAATCATAGCCAAAAACAAAATAAGTTTTAAGAAAAAAAATGGGATTAAATAAATCTATACATTCTGCTTTATATTCTACTTCAGACAAAAAAGATAAACATGCATATTCTAAAAATAAATAAGTCTACAACTCCAATGATATACAAAAAGAAATCCTTTCACCGGCTAACAGAACAAAGGTAGATTTGTCACCTTGATCACATCCAGCCTTCAATGTGCATTTGCTTATAAGAATGATAGTATCTCAGCTTCTGACACACTCTGAACCAGTAAGACTCCCAGGAACCTGGGTTCATCAAAATACAAAACCAAACAAACAAAACATGATATAATAAAATTTGCTTTGGGGACATAATTGCTGTATTGTAACAGTTAATATTAGCAACTCTCAGAAATGTGATATCCTTTAACATTCTTAACATACATTTATTAAGATTGTTAAAACAATCCTTTAAATTGTAATAATTACTCAATAGATATAGACACAAAATATCTTCCTGATTTGATTGGCAGCTGTAATATCATATTAAACAGTTATTTGTAAACTGTATGAACCCACAATAAATCTCAAAAGCAGATATATTGTTTCAGATGACCCAGACAGTCCTGAAGTAGAATTATCCTGTCCAAAAAAAACTGAAAAAAAAAATGTACCCTCAGTGGTTAATATATTGACTTGCATTCAGAAGGTTTCCCCTGTGGAAATGGAGAAAAACATATGGAAAGCTTACAAAATCAAAATGATTTCATTGTTTACCTGTGTAAGTAACACACATGGCTTGCAAGCTGCCCTTTAGCTGCCACAATCTAGCAGAAATAAATTGCACAGCAATTAAACAAGCATGCCAATTATCATGAACTCTGAGGACTGTGTGTACACAGTGCCAGGAGGCATCCATTCATTTTTATGCCAAGATGCACATGATTTCACCACAGTACAAATCAGCCCATCCTTTGAAGTCTACATGAAGGTAAGACACTCTTGTTAACTGAGATGTCTTTGAGCAAACCATACAGAGTGGAGAACGACTGTGCCATCGAGCATAAATTCCCACAATGAAAAGGGGATGAAACCTATAGCGAACATATTTACACCGACTGTTTGACATCCTCACAATTTCATAATAATTCATCAAGGTGAGAATATCAGCCAAAAATACCAGGAAAACAAGCACTATTAAAAATAAAGAAAGCTGGGCTGTGGTGGCACATGCCTTTAATCCCAGCACTCGGGAGGCAGATCTCTGTGAGTTCGAGGCCAGCCTGGGCTACCAAGTGAGTTCCAGGAAAGGCGCAAAGCTACACAGAGAAACCCTGTCTCAAAAAACAAACAAAAAAGAAAAGAAAAAAGCCATTGAAATAGGTCAATTTGTTGATTAACTGAATCTTTTCTAGATGAATATTTAGTCTCTAACCTTCAGTAAGGTTTTTTTTTTTTTTTTTTGGCAGCTCTCAGTAGTTACTTTCTTATATTTCCCTGAAGCTTTTGATTTGTATCCACCGGCCCTTGTTCTTATATAAATCAAAATACAAACAAACATAAAAACAAACAAATATGATAATGCATTTTCATAAATAGACTTCTCTCTTTGAGCATAAAAAAAACAAAAAACAATGCAATCATTTTCCCTTCCTGTACTTTTCCAAGATTGTAATCAGATCATTCTTATTTACCAGTTCTCAGGTCCTTTCCATTCAACCTGTTCTCTCTTGTGAATAGATTAGCATGGGTACAACTGAGTGCAGTACTCCAGTGCAGCTCCATCAGTGCAGACTACAAAGGACTCCCATTCTCTATAAATTGCTACTCCCTTTCCCAAAAGAATGATGTGGCCACATCATAATCCTCTTCATATATCTCTCTGGTCTCATACCCAGCAACATTTTTACATTCAAATATCTGTCTCAATTACTTTATTTCTCTTCAAATATCCTACTCACCTAAGTCTTGCTTATTATTTATTGGCAAATGTAATGGATGTATGTTTAGAAATGTCTTCCTCTTACTCTTACCGTATTCTTTTCTCAAAGTTTATTGCTGTTTCTGAATCATATTGAAAACATTCCTAATGCCTTCAACCTCAGGGTTAGGAACATGACAAGTTATGGAACTTCAGGAATCTTGAGTTTGATCTCAATCTGATGACCAAATCAAACAATGTGCTGGCTTCCACATTCTCAAAGGATCATTTCTAGCAGCCTAAAGATTCAGAGCATAACACCAGGTGGTGGTGGCACATGCCTTTAATCCCAGCACTCCAGAGGCAGAGTCAGGCAGATCTCTCTGAGTTCGATGCCAGCCTGGTCTACAGAGAGAGATCCAGGACAGGCACCAAAACTACACAGAGAAACCCTGTTTCGAAAAGAAAAGAAGAGAAAAGAAAAAAGAAAAGAAAAGATTCGGAGCATAACTCCAACACTAGCTGGACTAATGGTCAATTCAAGTTCTGTTGCTTACTGACTGACAGAGAGATTTTCTGGAGTCCTCCAGACTCTTTAAAGCATGTTTCTTTTTCTGCACAATAGAAATTATACTACCTACCTCATGCACTTCTTACTAGAGTTGATTAAGATCCATTAATTACTTAGAAGGATCTAATATATGAACCTGTAATCAATTCTTAAAATTGACATTGGTGGTCATTGATGGGTCTATGTAAGTAATTTCCAGAAGTTATTTATTTTGGATCACATATACATTTCCAGATTCTTCCTTGTTTGACAGATTTTTGGTTTTGTTTTTGAAGACAGAGTTTCTATGTGTAACAGCCCTAGCTGCCCTGGAACTTGTGGTGATACTGTGTTCCCCAAAATATTGTGCACCCTAATAAAGTTATCTGGGATCAGAGAACAGAACAGCCACTAGATACAGAGGCCAGAAAATGGTGGCACACACACCTTTAATCCTAGCATTCCGAAGGCAGAAATCCATTGAGATTTCTGTGAGTTCAAAGCCACACTGGAAACAGCCAGGCATGATGACTCATGCCTTTAATCCTGGGAAGTGATGGCAGAAAGGTATACAAGGCATGAAGACCAGAAACTAGAAGCTTTTGGCCTGGTTAAGCTTTTAGGCTTTTGAGCAGCAGTTTGGCTGAGATTCATTTGAATGAGGAATCAGAGGCTTCCAGTCTGAGGAAACAGGAGCAGCTGAGGAATTGGCAAGGTGAAGTGGCTGTGGCTTGTTCTGTTTCTCTGATCTTCCAGCTTTAACCCAATACCTGGCTCCGGGTTTGATTTTATTAATAAGACCTTTTAAGATTCATGCTACAGGAACTAGCTCTGTAAACCAGGCTGGCCTCAAATTCACAGAAATCTAGAGATCCATCTGCCTCTGCCTCTCAAGTGATGGGATTAAATGCGTGCACCACCACCGCCCAGATTAACAGATATTTTTTACTTCTTTTAAAAATCAATTTCATTAGGCAGAAAAGGCAACGTTTTTGGTGTACTTCTGAGGTGTTTAAGTTGATGGTTTTTGCAATTCATACAAACCCAAAAAGCATAGTTTCCTATGAATTTAATCTAGCAATCAAAACATATTAATGATAAAATTGGTCAGTAGATATTTTAACATCTCCTGCCATTAGGTCTGTTAATGGAATTGTTTATAATATTTTCATCATTAAACTTAATCCTTATTTTTTCTCAAAACTGTGCTACCTAAATTTCTCTTTTAATTTATTATTCTCTCATACAATACATCCCTACCACACTCTCCTCTCCCTCTATTTCTCCCTGTTCCTCCCCATCTCCCCTCTCTCCCAGATCCACTGCTCCTCCATTTCTCTTCTGAAAAGAACAGGCCTCCCAGGGATATCAACCAAACATGGCATAACAAGATTTCCTAAGACTAGGCACAAATCCTCATATCCATGCCGGATGAGGCAACCCAGTAGGAAGAAAAGAGTCCCAAGACTTAAAAAGTAGTCCAAAACTTAGCTTTCATTGAGATTTTGTGCTCAAATTGATGACTTCCTCAAAATGTTTATCACCAACACCACCTTCATTTAATCCATTGTTTTTAATGAAATTCTAAGTCACAGAATTCAAGTCTGAATAATTTTCTTTATTGAAAAGAGCCTCATAAAAGTAATTCAATTTTTCCTTGGTCCTATTTGTCTGTGTTGTTCAAACGTGATTTTTTTCTAGTTTGGGTTCATTATGAAGGTACAGTGTTGATTCTGGACAGTTTTGAAAGACAGCATGATGATGACTGCCTTTTAAGAGGGAGCTTTTTTTTCTTTTGAAGGGGCAGGGCAAGGAATCTATCTTCTGAGTGGGTGGTATCAAGAGGGTGCTGTTTTTTTAAATCAATCAAAGTGGCAAAGATTCCTAAGGAGTCATCTGGATACCTGGACATGTATGTGCACCTTCCAGTTAAACATGCAGTACAACCTTGTAGAAATTATCTCACTAAAGATGTGTGGTCTCACTCAGAGAGAGATTTAAGTGTGCTGAGATGTATTACAGTAGGTGTATCGAGGAGAAATCTGTTTAATTAAGTCAATGCCCGTCTGAAGGCAAAGGAGGTCAGAGAACTCCAAAGGAGGTTCTTCCTCAAACCCACCAACCTTCCCATTGAAAGACCTGGTTTAAAATATCTGCTAATTTCAGAGAAGTTAACTATATTTTCCTTGCTCTCTACTAGCCCCACTTGAGGAGAAAGTGAGATTATTTTGCTGAGGAACGAGGGGCAAAGAATGAATTTTTTTTTAATAAAAATTAGAAAATTTACTACTCTCTGAGCCATTTTAGTTATATAGTCATTGGGGAATTTTAAGTGATTGATAGTTCGGTCTAGGTTTTCCAGTACCAGTAAAATACAATCATCCTTCAGTGAGTAGACTAGGGAGGCAATAAGAGCAAAAAATAGTGATTATTTATATGAAATCTCCATAGTCATTTATGTTAATTATGTCTTTGCAAGAGGGAGTTAAAAAAAAAGCTAGAAAAACAGACAACTGAAGCAAAATGAATTTGGCCAGAAATTCTAGTTGTAGGACTAAGTCAGACACTTTCCTGTGTGATTCATCTCTATGTGAGTTCATGTTGCAGTTCCTATTTCCTGACTATAATTGTCTTTTGGGATAGATTTTCCATGGGAAGCCAAATTTTTAAGTTAGTTACTCACTTAATTAAGCTATTAAAATTGTATATCCTAGTCAGCTCACTGTGGCCAGATTGTCATATGGGTTTTTTTTCCAGTCCTTTCCAAACCAAACTGAACTGTGAAGTCTTACGAGGAAAAAAAAAAAAAAAAAAAAAAATATATATATATATATATATATATATATATATATATATATATATATATATATATATAACAACAACAAAACCCCTCTATAACACAGAAGAAAACAGAAGTGAGAGGTGGGAGAGGTATCTCAGCTGGTAAAGACACGTGCCACCAAACTGGATGACTTGCGCTCCATCTCCAAAACCTACATGATTAATAAAAATGAAGAAATGTGCCCCCTAAGTTTTACTCTGATTTCTGCACATAAAATATAGCATAATGCCCCCCCCAGAAACACAGAAAGTAAAAATGTAATCATAGTTTTAATAAGAAGCTAGGCTGTAATGATTATAAAATATATCTGCCAGAAATGCTTCTGGCCACATACCGTACCTAATCTTCAGAGAGGGAGTGTCCCCCAATTTTTAAGAAGATATAGTATCCCTGTATAAGTCCCAGGTTTCAAACAGCCAACTCATGCACTGAGTACAGGACCCGGTCCCACTGCCTGGATGCCTCCTAAACAGATCAAGCTAATCAACTGTCTCACTTATCCAGAGGGCCTGATCCAGTGGGGACCCCTCAGCCATTGGTTCATAGTTCATGTGTTTCCATTCGTTTGGCTATAGGAGGAGGGGACTGGACCTGCCTGGACTGAATCTACCAGGTTGAACTCAATCCTCAGGGGAGTCTTTGCCCTGGAGGAGATGAGAATGGGGGTGGGGGGGGTGGGGGGAAGGGGGACAGGGAGGGGGGGAGAACAAGGGAATCCGTGGCTGATATGTAGAATTAAATTAAATTATAAAATTAAAAAAAAGAAGATATAGTAAAGTATGACAATCTCCCAGCTGTTCTCCCAGATGAAAAGCCTAATACAAAGCATTGCAAGAGTAGGTAAGTAGAGATGTAGTGACTAACAAAGGGAACTGAACACTTTATAATGAAATTTAAATTAAGACAGAAAACATGAATGAAATATAAGAAAGAATAGAGTTCCCCGAAAGTCACAGATATCACTAAAAGTATTTCAAGGAAAAGGGACAGGAAACATCAAAAAATGTGGCCAAAATATTACACAGCACTGGTGAGATCAACTCCTAAGATGAAAATTATTGACTTAAGAACAGATGAGATCAAGTATTTACACGTAATACATACACAATACTACAACTTCAGTGAAAAAATGGAAAATCTCATAGAGACTAAAATTCAGATCAGCTGAAGAGAAATGCCTTTTGTAAGACTGATGATGACCAGAAATAAATGCTAGATAACACTGGGATGACACGTTCAAATACTAGAGGAGAGTTGTTTGAGTCTATGCTTTCTAACATTCAACTGCGATATTAGTTACAACTTTTTTATTTTAAACAAAATGGGGGTAGGTGTGGTTGATATATTGTGCACCCCAGTGGGCTTGTCTGGGGGTCAGAGAACACAATAGCCACTGTATTGAGCATGGAGGTTGGGCAGTGGTGGCACACGCCTTTAGTCATGGCCTTCAGGAGGCAGAGATCCATCTGGACCTCTGTGATTTCAGGGCCACACTGAACACTCAGCCAGGCATGGTGGCACACACCTTTGATCCCAGGAGGTGATGGCAGGAGGCAGAGAAGTGTATAGGGTGTGAAAACCAGGAACTGGATCCCCTTGGGCTTTTGGGCTTTTAACAGCAGTTCAGCTGAGATCCATTCAGATGGGAACTCAGAGGCTTCCAGTCTGAGGAAGCAGGGTTGGCTGAGAAGAAAATGTATTCCAGGACAGGAACATGGAATCTTCCAAAGGACCAGGCAGATTGTGGTGCATTAAACTGAAGTTTTTGCTTTGTACCTACTTGTACTACTTCTGACATGGAGTAAGCCCCCAGTAATTTGCTGAATAAAGTGAGGAAAGGACAAATTTAAGAGATTAAGTGAATAAACATATTTTTATCAGCTTTGCTGACTGACCAATGACCTCAGTGGATATTCCTGTCGTGAATACCCTTGGTGGTTATTACTCTCATGAGTGGTTTACATTTAAATATTGCATATATAAAGTATATCTTTTCTAATGACATAAAGTGCTGCAATTGTTTTCCTCTTTATTGTTACCATGACTCTGAATCCAAGTAACAGTCGAGGACTGCAAGATTTACACATGACACCCAGTCAACTCTCCATAAAGATTTTCTGTATTTTTGTGGTACTGGAGTTGAAAACTAGGGTGCTGCTCATGGTAGACAAGTCCTCGACCATTGTGCTATAAGGTATATATCTCCAGCTTATTTATCAAAGGATCTGACTGAAATTCCCAGACTGTTCTTCAGTTTCCTTGGGATCCTTCTGCTTCAGTCTCCTGAGTAGCTGGGATCACATGCCTGCCTGTTCAGTACTCAGATTTGTAACTGAGCATCATATTAAAATTACAGATTAATACAGTAGTGATATTGATAATAAAAAAGAACCCAGAGATACTAACATAAAGCAAGCAATAAAGAAGAGAAAGCAAAGAAATGAGAGGCAAAATTAAATCAAATATTGTCTCTCATTACTAGAATTTGTTCTCAGGAAAACTAAACCAAGAGTGTGGCGACCAGCCAAGACTGTGGGTCGTTCCTTGTGCTCTGATCCATTCAATTGCACAACTACTAACTGGTCATAAAGCTACCTCATTATATTACTAAAGGCTGAAAACAAAACTTTGTTTATTATGTAATAAAACATTAAATATAATAATGTATAGCTTAGTGAATAGGATTTCCCTCCTTTTTTAGTTTAGTTTTAAGATTACAATATAATTGTAACATTTCCTCCTTTCCTTTCCTCCTCCAATGTCTCCTAAATATCCCTCCGTGCTATCTTTAAATTGCATGCCCTCTGTCTTCATTAACTGTTATGACATGTGTATATGTATTTGTGTATGTACACATATACATTCCTAAATACAGCCTGCTCTGTCTGTATAAAGTTACTCGGATGTACGTGTAGGGGTGACCACTTGGGACTGGTTACCCAGTTGATATACTCTTCCTGAGAGAAGACTACTTCTCCCACTCTTAGTTTTCCTTAGCTGCCTATAGTTCTTTGCATAGGATTGAGGTGTCACGGTTTTCCCTCATCCACATTGACATATCATATTGTTGTTGTCCTTGTTTCCCTCATGTTTAAGTAGACAGAGCTACACTCACACGCTCACCCACATGACTTCTATACGTATGTTTTTGGAAAGCTCTGTTGCATCCTAATGATGCTTTCTGACTACACCTTGGACCCTATGAACACTTCCCTGTCACATAGGCTCTGAGGTCCTTGTCCTGTGATTTGTTATTATTAATATGTCATTACTTAGGAAAGATTAAGCTTGTGTTTAAAACATGCGAATTGATAATTATATATTGGGTTTCCATCCAAAATGCTTAAATAAAAAGAAAACATACATGCAAGTGTGCACAGAGATATTTAATATGAGAAATCCTATAGGAAAAAAGTTTCAGTCTTGACAATTTTACTTTTCAGAAATGTCTCCTCGATGAATTAAGCCCTACATTTCTTCTAAGCCTCATGTTCGTTAGTAGGCTTTCCCCTGAGCAGAGTGCTATACAACAGGGAATATACTCAGAACAAAATTTACAAAGGCTATGTTGCTTTTATAGTGTGACTAAGATGAAGAAACTTTTGAACTCATAATGATAAACTCTGTTTCTATTCAGTTGTTTTCCATAAGAAATTCAAATCAAATTATGCTAAATAGAAATTAGTAATGAACACTTCAGAGGAATTATTTGATTTTATTTGCAGTAAATCCAAGTTTTCATAAAAGCCATTAATTAGTGTATCTTTTGTCTCAGTGGGGAAACCAGGAACTGCAGCCCTCGCACTTCATTTAACCTTCTAGAGCAGTGGTTCTCAACCTTCCCATGCTGTGACCCTGTAATCTAGTAACCCAACGCCAACCATAAAATTATTTCATTGCTACTTCATAACTGTAATTTTGCTACTGTTGTGAACTATAATGTAAGTATCTGTGTTTACTGAAAATCTTAGGTAACACGTGCCAAAGGGTTATTTGACCCCAAAGGGGTTGTGACTCACAGCTTGACAACCACTGTTCTAGAGCGTCTCTGTAAAACCAACTTGAAATCTTCTGGCAAGATTAGGGTGAGGGCATCAAAGATCAAACACCCAGAAAAACTAACGTAAGGATTCTTGATGTAGTGTTTTTGTTTGTTTGTTTGTTTGTTTGTTTTGCACTATTGTTAAAATAACCTTGTCCAGTTGTAACCAGAAATGTGTATGGTAGATAATCCTGGCCTTTGAGCTCTGCCTCTCAACTCTATTACACAGTATATTTTTATTTGTTTTAATTATTCAAGAAGAGACCATCAGTCTTCTATTAAAATTTCATCATTATAAGTCATTCATGACAACAAACTGAATTATTTTCTAGGTGTTGTGCAAGTTATCATGTTTTTATTGGTTTAAACAACACATTTATAATCTTGCAGTTCTGGAGGTCAGAATCCTGCAATTAATTTTAGAGAGCTAAATTAAGGTGTCAGCAAGCATGGGCTCTTTCCTGAAGTTCAAATGGGGTCACCTTTTTCCATATTCCTTCCTTACTCTTACTATATTTATGACCATGCCTCCTTCCTCCATCTCTAAAACTGGACTTTGGTCTCTGTCACAACAGCTCTATCTCTTCTCAGCCAGATTCCTCCAGAGTCTCCTCCTGTGGACCACTGTGATATCATCAGGCCCATTAACATAACCCACAATACTCTATCCATCAAAAGAACCTTAAGCTAATCACTAGAAGTTTCTTTTGTAGAAACCTTAAGTTTAGGAGTAAGGTATGGCCATTTCTTGGGAGGGATTATTCAGTTACATTCTGGTTCCCAAAGATTCATACCCATCACATATGTGAAAATCATTCCCTGTATTCCCATATCATCTATAGTCTCAGTCTATAATAAAATCAATTCAAAGTAAAAACTGGTTTTTGTTGTTTTGTTTTAATAGTTTCTGTTCTGGCTAGTTTTAGGCCAACTGCTTGACACAAGTTAGAGGCACTATGAAAGAGAGAACCTCAGTTAAGAAAACGCCTCCAACAAGTTGGCCTGTGCCAAGTGTGTGATACATTTTCACGATTGATAATTGATTTGGCCAGATCCAGTTCGCTGTGGTCGGTGTCATCACTGGGCTAGTGGTCCTAAGTGTTAAAAGAAACCATGCTGAACAAGTCATGAGAAGCAAGCCATAAGCAGCAGCCCTGTTTGGCCTCTGTCAGTTCCTGCCTCCAGGTTCCTGCCTTGAGTCCTTGCTCTGACTTCCCCGGATGACGAACTATTAGCTGTAAGATGAAATAAACCCTTTATTCCCCAAGTTGCCATTAGTCATGGTATTTTACCACAGCAGTGGAAACCCTAAACTAAGACAAAGTCCTTTTTCAGGCCCTAAATTTCCCCAACAGTCATCTAAATCAGGTGTGGCTTAGACTTCAGGTGCATGCCATTCTGAGGAACATTTCCTCCATCTATATGGACTTGTAAAATTGGAGAACAAATGGCTTGCCTTCGAAACAAAATGATAGTAGAGCCTGGCAATGTAAAGGGGGGAAAATGAAAGAAGAAAGGAATCACTGTTTCTAAACAATTTCAGATCCAACAGATCAAACTCCAATAGGCTTCAATAATAGAGGATAATATCTTGAAGTATGCAGTTTTAACTACTAGGTCCTTACTTCAGCCACACACACCTTCCCAATTCACTGAGTAAAAAGAATACTGGGTATGGTGTGCCTCAGAATTGAAGGAAGATAGATGCACTGCCTCTCCCTTAATAATAATGAATAATTCTTTTAAAAAAATATCTTCACATTCCATCACTCCCATTGAAAGAACTAATTCAAGGGATTATAGCATATAACTCCAATATTACTAGTATAATATCAAAGCTACAGCATCAAACTATCATGTAAATATTGGAGTAATATTATAAAAAAATTTAGATATCTGTATTATTCTTAAATATAGCTAAGTACATTTCACAAAAATGGAAAACTTGGATAGAGTAGTTTTATTTCTGAGCTAGATACAATGATTACCTCAAGATAATCTGATTTGTGTAATGACAGATGTAATTTAGAAAATTTACAAAACTTCATAAAAAAAATGTGACTCCAAATTCAAAGTGTTTAAATTAATAGAAGCACAGCTTAGCTCTAAGGGTGTTGCTTAGACCCAAATTTGTGTTTTATACAACTTCATTGAAAATCTGTAAGATTCAGAGGTCCATCAAGATCATACTGTTAAAAGAATGCAAAAAGCAGTAATTTGTTTTGATATTTACTCAATACTAATCTCATAGCAAAAACCCAAATGAATATGAAGAATGGATTGTTTGCTTTAAATAAAGATTCTCACTGGAAAAAAAAATTGTGAGGTCTTTGGAATGTGAACCATCAAATTCTCAAATTCAGCTCCCAAAGCAGAGGTGGAAACTTGGCTAGATGAGATCTGCAGAGTCAAAAAAGTTTAAAAATCTAATTTTCACACTTAAACACAATGATTGAGGGCAGACTCACCTCTTGCCAATTTTGGTAACTTATTACAAAGTCAGAAAATGTATGAGGACTACTGTGGTTTAAATGAAAACGACCTCCACAGACTCCTAGTTTTCAATATTTGGTCCTCAGCTGGTGAAACTGTTTGGGAAACATTAGGAGGTGAGGCACAGTGGGAAGATCTGTGTCACTCGGGGCAAGCTCTGAGGTTTCAAAAGCCCAGGACATTCCCAGTTAGCTCTCTCTGCCTGGATCGTACCTGTGCCTCTCTCTACCTGTGGATCATAATGGAAGCTCTCAGCTACTGCTCCAGTGCCATCCCTGTCTGCTGCTGCCCCACCTCCTACCACAATGGTCATGGACTCTAACCCTCTGGAATGTGAGCCCCAAATTTAACGTGTTTCTTGTAAGTTACTTTGGTCGTGGTGTTTTGTCACAGCAACAGAAAAGTAACTAAGACAATCACCAAACAGGAAGCCTGGCTCGGCTTACTTACTCTCTTTAAATCTTGCACCATGTGATTAGCATCCAGACTTGACAAATTTTTTCAGCTGAAAAACTTGGTACATTATGTTGAAAGTCAGTGTTTAGACAACCTTCGGAGGTTAGAAATAGAAATGTGCCATCAAGAGCAAAACAGCCAACTTCAAAAGGGAGGGATGCAAGATATTTTTATTATAACTATTTACCCTCTCAAAATGAACATGTATAACTGAGTTTACTTTATAAGAATTATGACGAATCTGGGAAGAGGGTGTAGGAGAGAAGTTAGCTGTCAATTGAACCATGGCTCCCTTCTGAGCTTTTTTTTCTCTTGTTACTGTTGGAATCCTCTCTTTATCTCTCACTGTATAATGCTTGGATTTTAATCTCTTGGGTTAGATTTACGTGAGTTCAGTCTGGTAACCTTTGATCTTCTGTACCTGGATATTTCTATCATTATGTAGGTTTACAAAGTTTTCTATGATTTTTCTCTTAGAATGATCTCTCTACTCCACGTCATTCTTAAGTCTTTCTTGAATGCCCAAAACCTGTCTGTTCCCACAATCATTGTTCATTTTTTTTTCTTTTTCATCCTTTGTCTGTACATTTTCTGTCTGTCTCCAAGCACAGAAGTTCACTGTTCTATCTTATCCACCCTGCCATTGGACCTTACCACATTTTTAGTTTTAGTTAGTATGTTCTTCAGTGCAAGGATTTCTGATTAAAATTTTAATACAGCTTCCAACTTCAAAGTTTTCCTCTCAGAATACTGAGTCATTTCTCAGTTCTTCCTAGAAGCTTATTGCGATTCCTTAAAACAATCATTTCAAATTATCCCATTGAGATCTTTCCCTACTGCTTTGTACCTGGTTGTTTCCTGGCACCTTACTTTTATGATGTAATTAGGTGATGTCATGGTGTTCTCGAAAGTCCTGATTCTTGTTGGTATGCAAGATAATCAGTATATTATAGGAGTAGGATTTTAATTTTTCTCCATTACCTTACTTTGTTGGTTTTCTGCTTTTTTACAGTTCTAATCGGGCTGATTAATACTTTTGAACCTATAACCAATTCACCATTTTAGCACCAGATGGCACCTCCTATGTCTAAATAGTATGAAAGTGTACTGTGGGGGTATTCTTATTGTTTCCCTTTAGAGGACAATTTAATCCCCGTTTCAGTTTCGCAGTTGGTGTGTTGTTCAGCATAAACTGGAAGAGTACCTTAATGGCCAGTCAGTCTCTACAAGGCTTTTCATTGGTCCCAAGTTCACACAGACATCTTCTGGTCAGTCACTATCAGGCTCTTCACAGAATAACCATGGAAGTACCAGCCAGAGACCACTATGCCACATTTGAGGTCACTAATGTCCTAGAACTATGTCACATCTTGGGCTTACAGGCAACCAAAGGTAGTTAAGAGAATGGCTCACAGTTCCTCCCCATAGCACAGAGGGTGGCCCAGTGCTAAAGCGGATTTAAAACCCCAGCAATCAGCCATACATGATCCTGGCTGGGCAATGAGTGATCGAAGGGCGCTACATGTCCATCACTGAAACCATGGCTATTCCAGAAGCCCCAGTTATCCAACAAATCTGGATTTCCAGGCTGTGGGATCATCCCAGTGCCAAAAATACCACCCTGACACTAAGTTCTAAGACAAAGTTCTATGCTCAAGCCTCGTTTCTATCCCAGTGGATGTAGTCTTGGTTTACACTACGTACAAGAGGAATCATATCTGTTAGGGTAACCTCTTGAACACTACCATTGTCACTAATCTGGATCATGCTCTAGCTTCACAGCCCATGTCCCAGTCAAAGTGATACAGGTCAAAACACAAGTCCATCCCACTAGACTATAAGTCTCTTCTTGGTGCTGAGGTAGGTCTGAAAGCTCTATTTGAAGATCATAGCTTGAGGAAAATGTACCACTACAGCTGAAGTTGGATGTTATAAACTATCTCTACAAAAAGATTAATGCTATACCCTGTCACATGAGACTCATGGCCACAGGTATCTATCTTTACAGTATAGAGAAAAGGATATGCTAGGCATACCACCCAAGATAGACAAAGATTCAGCCTGACACACAGATCTCAGTTTGGTACTAGGTAGGTTCAAGGCCCTGTCTGCCAGATTTGGATTTTGGTTTTTATGCCTTGTATTGGCATTTTACCAATGTAGGTATGACATTGAAAACCCAAACAAATTCCTGTGTTTGAATTCATACCCTGTTTTCTAGACTGAAGCGTTTTGCTTTCCTATCATCATACACAAGGGATGTAGGCGGCAGCTGTCCCTTTTCCAGCTGGGTGTTGCAGTCCAGTAGCTCAGGTACATGCACTGGATCAGAGGTAGGTAATACAGGGAGGGCTCTGCTCAGCCTGGGGTTTTACTACAGAAGAGGCAGCAGCATCACCCTCAAAGCTGCTTGGAATTCAGGAGGAAACATCAGCAGCCATTTCCTTCCTGCCTACTTCCTCGAGTGTTTTCTCTTTATTACATGAAAATGCAACATTATGGTCTCTCACCTGTATTGAGTCCTCTTGTAAAAATAGTTTGCTGTGTGAAAAGTTGTTTACACTGCTGCGCCTCTCAGGAGAAGAGCCTCAGAGTACCTTTCTTAACCACTGACCACTCTAATAAATAGTTTTAATAATAGAAGCAAATTAAAATGTGGTTTGTCAGAAATGTTTATTCACAAGTAAGGTATGTTACAATGTGTGTACCAATATAGGGTATTTATTGGTACCATTGAATATACTGAGTTAAAATAATAATCTGTGGGCTGGAAAGAGGGCTCAGAGGTTAAGAGCACTGGCTGCTCTTCCAGAGGTCCTGAGTTCAATTCTCAGAACCCACATGGTGGTTCACAACCATCCATAATGAGATCTCACGCCCTCTTCTGGTATGCATGCATACATGCAGGCAGAACACTGTATACATAATAAATAAATCAATCTGATAATAATAATAATAATAATGTGTTCAGTAGATACAATGTATATTGTTAAATTTCATTGAGATACTGTCTTATTATTTTGTGTTATTTCACTTTTTTCTTACATAGAGTAACTACTTAATATTTATTACTGAGATTTAATTCTATCTTATATATTCTTAAATATAAACTGAAATAGGCCTAGAGTGGTTAAAAGCACTCACTGCTTTTGCAGAACCCTGGGTTCAGATTCCAGTCAGCATCCATATTAGACAGTTCATAACTACCTGTAACTCCAGTTGTATAGGATTGGATGCCCTCTTCTGGCCTCTGAGGGCAGCAGGCACATATATGGTGCACACGCATATATATAGATACTAGCACATACACATAAAATAAAAATAAAATAAACAAACATTTCAAAAATAAAAATAAATAAAATACTAATACAGTACATAATTTAGTATATTCTAAGACATTTCAGAAGCTAAAACCCCTAATGAGTCTGTTGATCATGGGTAGTATTAGAGTAATTCAAGTTGTGTTATTTATAACATTAATTAATTATTAAAATCCTCTGCAGAAGTTTTAGACATAATCTATTACAATATTCCCCAGTGGAAGATTTAGAAAAGAACCAAGTGATCAGTTCAAGAAGCACAGTCCCACAAACCGGAAGACTGCCATATTTGATGGGTTGTTAGTGTATTCTTTTATCTTCTCTTCTCTTGGGTCCTTTAATATTTCCAACACAGTGTCCTTGGAGCAGAGGGACTTTCTACTTTTTTTTTATTGGAGTCCTTTGAAGGAAGAGTTTATTTCTGGTTTGGTTAAATCAAAGGGACCAAAGGGCAGAAGAGTCACAGAAGATAAAAACAGTTGTTCTATCTCACCTAGATAATGCAAACACTGCAGAGAACACCTTGCAGAGCTAGTGGAAAACACAGGGCTCTACAGAGACCACACAGCCCAGCCCAGGAGAGCTGGAGAACAGATCCACCACACAGTCACATCGCAAATGCATACAATCACCAATCACAATCACCTTCACCTTGTTCAGTGTGGGTTGTAATTAAGATCACACAAATCTAGGGTTCAGTGGGTATTTAATTAATGTATCCACTGTTGTCCCTGGAGGCACAAAGTTGAGACAGGCCAGCCACCTGCTCTCATTATAGATGGTACAGTCCATTTCTGGTAGGAAGGCAAACAAATACATTGAAGTAGGAAATACTGATAAAATTTTCATACACAAATAACAACAGCAGTAAAAATGGTGTACTAAGAATTGGGAGGAGAATGTTCCTATATTGTTGATCCCAAAAATTTAGAAAACTTTAAAGCTAAAATTTGCCATAAAAGTCTTTTTACATTACATTGATTGGGATTGAGCTATAGCAAAATCACATCTCTTTTAATGAGAACTATCATTAAGGTAGTCAGAAGTGGGTGCAAGAGGATTCAATACTCTTTCATCAGTTATTCCCATGATCTTTGTAAGTATACTTCACAGATTTACTAGACCCAAATCATAATATTATCAGGGAGTTCTAAGTCTATCAAAGCAAGGAAGCTGCTATGTAAAAGTGTCTAAATAACAAATGAGGAATAACAACAAAGAAGCCTCAGGGAGTTCACATAGCTCAAAACCAATCAGGACTCAGTAACTCTGCAGGGACAGTCAAAGCTGTTACATGGACACTGTTATCTACCTCACACATTCGTCTGCACATCACTGTGTTCTGAGCAAACAGAACTTCTGTAATACAGAAACACACGTAACTATGAGGGCACATAACTATGCCCTCAAGAGTAGATTACAGTACTTAGAGTGCTATCTTTGAGAATCCATCGAACAGGAATCCATTTGTCTCCCTTCAGTTTTAGTTGACAGATGTGAGAAATTTTGTATTACCATAAATTTCTTAATGTAGATAGGAATATATATAAAACTGTTACTTGGTCCTTTATCTCAAGTCATTTAAATTAAGAATGATGGTTAAGGTTTAATATACATAATTCTATTATATCTACTGTATATATTTAACATATACAGCCTATATTATAATTATATAGTGTATAGTATATAATATACACAATAATTATAATATAGTATACACTATATATTATATTGTATGTTGTATATATATTTTATATAATATATATATATATATATATTAGATAGAATTGGATTGTATGCATGGTATGAATGGCAAAGCATGGAGGATGATCTAGAATATTTCATACACCCGGGATAATAGTGTATTCCTATAATCCCAGCATGAGAGAAAGGAGTCAAGTATTTAAGACCAGCCTGGGTTACAGAGTGAGACTCTGTCTTAAAAGAGAGAGAGAGAGAGAGAGGAAGAAGAAGAAGAAAAAAAAGAAAGAAAGAAAAGAAAAAGAGAAAAGCATGAGAATGTGTTGAATTAAAAATAAGTAGGTGGGTTGAAGATGTAGCTCTTGGTTGGTACAGTCCTTGCCTAAGATGTACGAAGCCCTGGGCTCCATCAGTAGTACTGCAGAAACTGTGCACAGTGATACACAGAATCTCAGTACTTTAGAGTTATATCTGGGCTTCAAAGTCATACCAGCTACAAAAAGAGTTCCATGCCAGCTGGAGATATGTGAGACTCTGTCACCACAACCAACCAACCAACCAACCAACCAACCAACCAACCAACAAACAAAGTGAAAGGAGGTTAAAAGAGTGTACGAGTCAGAGAGGATGGAGGACACCAAAAAAAAAAAAGAAAAAAAAAAAAGTACCTTTAACCAACATGAGCAAAGCTCATGTGAACCCACAATGTCACAGAGACTGAAGTAGCATGCTCAGGGCTTGCATAGATCTGCACCAGGTCTTCTGCACTTATATTATGGCTTCCAGTCTAGTGGTTTTATAGGATTCTTGAGTGTGCAAACAAGTAGGTCTCTGATTCTTGTGTCTTGTCTTGTGCTCTTTTCCATCTGCTGGTTTGTCTTGTTCAAATTCAATGAGGTAGTTTTTGGGTTTTTTAATTATATTTAATTTTGTTATATTTTTTAAAGGAAGGAAAGATGGAAGGCCGGGCAGACGAAAGGAAGGAAGGAAGGAAAGGAGGAAAGAAGAGAGTAAGGGGGGGAGGAAGGAAGGAAGCAAGGAAAGAAGGAAGCAAGGAAGCAAGGAAGGAAGGAAGCAAGGCAGACAGGCAGGCAGTCGCCACTACAGTAAAGGCTAACAACCAGACTGTTATACCTACTGGGAGAGAGAAAAATAGCTTTCTCCAAGGGAATGACCCTGGGTATACCAACCACTCCAGGGCAAGCCCGTGTTCAGGAGTAGCTGACCAACAAATAACGGACTGCAGTTATTTTGTGTGTTTTTATTTAATTGTACTTGTTTGTTTGTTTCCTTTCAGTTTTTTTTTTTTTCCTTTTTGGGTGGTGATTTATTTTGTTTTCTTGGTTTGGGGAGCCTTTGTTGTTGCACTGGGTTTTTGTTTCTCTCTCTCTCTCTCTCTCTCTCTCTCTCTCTCTCTCTCTCTCTCTCTCTCTCTCTCTCGACATGGTTTCTCTGCGTTGTTTTGGTGCCTGTCCTGGATCTCGCTCTGTAGACCAGGCTGGTCTCAAACCCACAGAGATCTACCTGGCTCTGCCACCCAAGTGCTGGGATTAAAGGCGTGTGCCGCCACCGTCTGGCTTTGTTCCTCTTTTGAGAAAAAACTTAAAGTAGGGTGAATAGGGAGGGGGAGGATTTGGAAGGACTTGGGAGAGGGGAAAAATATGGTCAAAATTCATGTACAATTAAAATTTGCTTTAAGTAACAACAATATGATAAATATAATAAAAAACCTTAGAAATGAATCCATTTATGGATTTTGTTTGTTTGCTTGTTTGTTTTTTGAGACACTAGGTAGCCCTGGCTGGCCTGCGACTCACTATATAGACTAACCTATTGGAGTTGAACTCCCAGAGATCCACCTGCCTGTGCCTCTCTAGTGCTGGGATATTAAAGGTGAGGATCATCACATGCGGCTAAAAGGAAAGGCTGTATCTTTTATTAATTTATGACAGACTGATGCAGAGTGCTCAGCGAGTACAGACATCGAAATTCAATTCCTGGAACCCACGGTGGAAGGAGAGAATGACTTCTCAAGCTGTGCTCTGACCTCATAGGCACGCTGCGGTGCACGTGTCCCCGTGCCCCATCCCCATCAATTAATAAAAAGCGTATCTGTAATAGAGGCACTCCAGTAAAACTTTATCAACTGCATTGTGAAATGCGAATTTCTTATATCTTTCCCCTTTCTTGTCACAAAGTATCCTTCCCCGCCCTCAACGTCTTTAAAATGTTCGCCGAGTGTTCTTCACTCTGTTAGGCGGCTGACAAAGGGTAGGTAGAGTTGTTAGCTGGAGTTACACACCACGAGCCCTTGTGGGACAAGGTAGCAATCGCGAGCAAGGCAAAGCCTCCTGTCTCTCAGCAAAGGGACCCTAGCTAGATCAGGCCCAGGTATTCCTCCTCCCCAGTTTCGCCCCTACTCAGCGAAACCCATTAAGGTTTGCCTCCCCTCCCCTCTCCGCCCCTTCCACCTCCTCCCCAAGCCACAGGAAGACATCCTCAAGGCCAGGCGGGGCACACAGACTAGGAGCCCAGCAAGCTCAGCGCACACCTCCATTTATGAATTTTCTAAATGTCTCCATTTTGCTTCAGATATGGAGCACTTTCCCTCACAGAAGTCAGCGGCACATCTCACTTTCTATGAAGGTCATGGAGGATGTGGAAGATCTGACTTGTGCATTTTATTCTGGACCTGGAAAGGAATAAGCTGAGAGAGGGGAGACAAGGACATAGCAACATTTCTTGGGAGCTATGGGAAGAAGTGAAAGTAAGTTGTTTATCTTGGGACTGCTCCAAATGTGGTACGAATAAGTACAGTTGAGCTGAGAGCTCTCCAAAAAAGCGTGGATGTTTCATCTCCATTAACAGTGGGGAGAGTAGAGAGAAGAAAAAGAATTCTTCTGGCAGGGGGGGTGATTCTTTCTTTCTTTCTTTCTTTCTTTCTTTCTTTCTTTCTTTCTTTCTTTCTTTCTTTCTTTCTCTTCTTTCTTTCTTTCTTTCTCCCTCTTCTTTTCTTTTCCTTTTTTAGAACAGTGATGGAGCACAGATGGCAATTTCCGGAAATGGCAAGATCAGGATCACCTGTACCAAGAGCAACTGCCTCACAGACTCATTTTTTCTGTATCTTTCTGGTTCCTTACAATTGAATCATCAATTCTTCCTAACCAACACACCAGTTTAGCCCCAGGACTGGGACAAACCCTAGCGGAATCATGCAGTTAGGCATCAGTACCATCTTCTACTGGTTCCACTGGGCCTTGGAGGTTATCAATGGAGTATGGGAAATGTTTAGCTGAAATATTTCCTCCTCTTTATCATTGTCTGGGACATACCACAAGCTTCTGCCATGATTTCTCCTTGATACAGCTTATATATCTCTCAGAATGGAACTGTTTCCAGAACCTCTCCTCATTGAATTGCACTCTTTTTAACAATAACAATAATAATAATAAATTTATTTATTTATTTATTTTATGTTCCAGCCAAAGTTTTCTCCTACTTCCTTTCCTTCCAGCCTCTCGCCGCTCCCCCGCCCCACTCTGTTCCCACCTGTGAATCCACTCCTCCTAGGTTTCTGTTAGGAAAGGGTAGGTCTCCCATGAATATCAACAAAACACGGCATATCAAGTTGCAGTAAGACTAAGCACCTCCCCATGTACTAAGGGTGGGCAATGCAACCCAGTCTGATGAGTAGGGTCCCAAAAGCCAGAAAAAGAGTTAAAGACAGCCCCTGTTCCCACTGTTAGGAGTCCCAGAAGAGGACCAAGCCACACAACTGTAACATATATGCAGAGTGCCTAGGTCAGTCCCATGTAGGCTCCCTGATTGTAGGTTCAATCTCTCTTGATAACTCACATGACTGCTGGCTTTTCCTGAAGGTGGGTGGTCTTCGCTCATTATAACACTGGTTTCTGACCAGAATTTTTTTTTGTGAATAGGCTTATTTCCTGAAACCACCATGTAATTGTGCTTCCCTGTGCTGCCACCTCAAATTTCTCATTTCCAGCCCTGGCCCTTCCCTGCACCTCCCATTTCCAGGTCATTCTCAAGGTCTGAATATACAGGATTGATCTTTATTAAGTTTCCAAGCATCTGGTCAGCCTCATTAGAGGTGAGCTGCATCAGCAAGCCGGAGAGCTCAGCTCTTTCCTTGCACTGTGGTTGTTCCTACAGAACATTTCATTGCACTGTGGTTGTTCCTCCAGGAACTCTCAGCTTCTCAGACTGACCCTGAAGGAACACAGTGAGACAACATGACTGACAACAACCTGGGCCATACCTGTGGATGCTGCAATTACATTTCTTTTCTTTTTATTTCCTGCTTACTATTTTATGATAGCACTAACGTCTACACATCCGAACTTCCTATTTGACTTGCAAGTAGAAGAACTATAATACTGAACACACAAAAATTTTCATCCAGCAATTAAAGCTATGGGAGAAAATATGCTAAGGCTTGGCTCCATCATGAAAAATATTCGTGGCACACCGAAATCCCAGAACTCAGTCTACAAGATGTTCTTCTTATATAACATACTGGTGCTCTCTCTGTCTCTCTCTCTCTCTCTCTCTCTCTCTCTCTCTCTCTCTCTCTCTCTCTCTCTCTCTCTCTCCATCTTTCTCCCCCATCTCTCTCACCAGATTGTGGCTTCTTCCTGCCAGCCAAAAACCTGACATGTTCTTGGAAATGTGTCTTCCAAATTTTAAAAAGAAGATAAAAAGATCATTTACACTCTAGGAAATTATTCTGTGCACAGCAGAAATGGATGGATTTTACCTCATGGGTCAAGACCTCCATGGCCTCCAGTTAAATTGGTTGGAGTCCAATTTGCCAAATATTACCATGGGTTTTACTAGGGGAGGCCTTTCCTTAGATCTAGAGAACCACTCCTCTTAACATAGAACAGCAGTTCTCAAATCTGGCTGTACACTGAATCACCTGCTGAGCATTTAACACATCCTCCCAAAGTGAGTGTTATCCCCCCCCCGGGGGGGGGGGGCTTCCTTCCACTTAATTGACACAAGGAGAGGCCTGAGCTGGAAAGGTTATTCTTTTTTTTTAAGTTTCCCAGTCCACAATGAAAATTATAGCTACAGGATCAGTTTGTCTTTGTCTCCCCTCAAGATTGGGCACATAACCTCGTTTGGAATGGAGTATTTATCACTATTCCCTCCAATTCTTGAACAGGCTGGAAGGAATGATAAACGTGAAGAGACCCAGAAGACTATCAATTGTAGAGTAGCCACCTTTCTACTTGTGAGCCCAAGGAGCTTTCCTGGAGACAGCCTCGGTCTCCCGACTACTGATACTTCAGAACAGATGGCTTGTCTTAACAAAACATTTTGCTATTTTTAACTCACTTCATGATTTGAGGCTAGAGTCTTCTCCCAGACTGCACAGAATTGTTCAGGAGGTTTCAAGGCAAACTTATTCCTGCCAGGTAAAGCAGACACCGCCCTTGTCAGCGTGTTATGTGGCGATATTCATCCTTGCTTCATTTTGGGAGAGCTATCTATCTCATTATTTTACATCCTTCAATAAATGCAGGATTTCATTTTATAATCCTTCCAAAGGTCTCCTCCAAATAGAATGTGCCTTTTAAAAATGAATGCTGCTGACAGGAAAACTGTTTCTCTGCCCAATGCCACCTGCTATTTAAAAATATTCAATATTTATTTTATGTTTTTATTCAAGTTTTGCTCTTTAGGAAATGCCACTGGTGATATAATAAATGCTATCCCATTAAGTGACATATTTTCCTTTCAAATATCCTTCAATGCTGTCATGAAATAAAATCAAATTTCAAGTGTGTTATCTGGATTCTGTCAACTGCAAAAAATAAAGCATTTTAATACTTTCTGGGGAGAGTTGGTAGTGATTTACATTAACAACTTTTCTCCTTTCCCAAACAAAATAGGTCCACAATATTATAAGGGATAAATGCAGGTGAATTAACATAATCTTTTGTTCAGCCAGTGAATGGGTATATTTAAAATGAAATATGCAAGTTTACCGACAACTTAAGTGCAAGGTTTTATAATAAGTTTCTTTGGAAATATTAAAGATAAGTCTAGTAATTATTAAAGGAGACATTAAGTTAGATAGTTTATTTATAGGTTTGCATTTGTGTATGTGTGTGTGTGTGTGTGTGTGTGTGTGTGTGTGTGTGTGTGTGTGTATGTGTCTGTGTGTGTATGTGCGACTGTGCATGCCAGAGGTCAACACTGAATACTGTTTATTGTTCTCCTCCTTTTTTTAAGGAGTCATTTAATGTGTCACTACACACACACACACACACACACACACACACACACACACACACACAGGACTACATGTATGTGCATCACATGCATACAGGAATGCTAAGATGGGAAAAGTGGCTTCAGATTCCCTGGAATTGGATGTGCTACACATGGTTGAGAGTTACAATGTGGGTGCTGGGAACTGAACTCAGATCCTCTGAAAGAGCAGTGAGTAAGTATTCTTAATCACCTTGTTTTTTGAAACAGAATTTGCCACCAAACCTGGAGTTCATCCATTCGGCTAGACAGACTGGCTTCCCATCCTAGAATTAGGGACAAGTGCCACCACACCTAGTTTTAAAGGGTTGTGGGGACCTTCTAGTTCCTTCTGCTTGCTCAGAAAGCACTTTGCCCACTGAGGCATCTCTCCATCCCCCTGACGCTATTATCATTCCTTTTGTCATGGGGGATTGTTCATACAATAATATAAGGAATGAAATGCCTAATAGCCTGTGTTTTGCAGTTTGATGTTTATTAGAGAAGCTCTATGAGATTTTCGAGTGAGCTAACACATTGCCTCCTCTATAGGATCTTACCCGGATCTGATTTTACACATTGAAGCTTCATTATATTACTCTACTTAATTAAGTCAACATCTGATTTTATAAGATTTTTTCCCAACTGACAAAATCAAATGGTTCCGTTAATGGGATAATAAAGCTAATTTAATTTTACATGTATTATTCCATTTATGTGAGTAATTATATACCCAAGTTTAGGAATGGCATATTGTTGTTCAGATGTTAATGGGGACAGTGGCTTCCCACTGCATCTTTTAATGCCCTCTCTTGGCAAAAGCAAATAAATACAATAAAGTGCGTGCATGTTTCTCGCAGAGAGAACTCCTGTTCTAACCGTGGTTTCTGAGGCCAGGGACTTCATTCCATTTAACCTCAGGTTCACACCCTGGGAAATGAGTGTTAGACAGTCAGTCTGTGCTTAAAACTGCACCCTTTGGAGCCTTCAGATAATAAAAGTGTAACTAGAGGGCTATAGGATCTGGACAGCAGTTAAGCAGGCCCACTTCATCAAATCTGACGCTTCATTCATCTATTTTATAATTGAGCTAATTTTAGTTGGGTGGAAATGGAAGATTTATTTTTAAAATCTGGTTTTACAACTAAAGAGTCCATGAATTTAAAAAAAAGAATGTCTACTGGGGCAGGAGGTAGATAGATAGGGGGTTCTAAGGGAGGAAAGGGAAGGGGGAAATGATGTAATTACATTATAATTTCAAAAGGTAAAAACATGATCTTTTTTGAAAAATCACTGTAAGAATAGACCAGCAACTTGTTTGATTTCAAGTAGTAGGCACTTTTACAATTGGAGGTCAACTCCTGTATGATATATCCTAGCCTCATGGAAGTAAAATTCACATGTCAACAGAAAATATTGTCTCAAACTTTAATATTAGATAATAACTGTGTGTGGAGAGTTATACAGTTTGAGACCATCAGTCCCATTTTTAATCTAGTTTGGTACATCAGAATTACTTGGAAAACTTTTAATACCTGGCAATAACCCATGTATCTAGAGCCAGAATCTGGGGGAAAGGGAGATGGATGTGTTGGTGTACATCTTGCGAACATGTTCTCAAGCTATTCTGCTGTTCATTCTCAATTAAGAATCATTATTTGCATTATTTTTAATGTTTTCATTCCTCAGTCTTCAATTTAATCTTCCAATATAAAATTAATACTGCTTCAACCTGCCTTATATGAAAATCAGAAGTGGTCCAAAATCTGAAATTTAAATACTCACAGGACACAAATGGAAAATTTCCTACTTAGTCTCATAGGGCAGGCTGTAGTCAAAAAGCAGGAAAAGTAAACATATTGTACAAAATTACCTTAAGTTTATGTACATATGGTGTACGTGACATGCAAATCAATTTCATGTTTAGACTTGGCTCCCATCCCAAAGTTACTTCATTATTATTCAGACATTCCAAGACCCCAAAATATCCACAATGGAAATCTCTTGTGGTCCAAAGCATTTCAGTTATGAGATAGTCAATCCAAGATTGGTCTCTGCAGTGATCTAATACGGTAGGTTTGGAAAAAGAATTTCATTTCACCCTTCCTTTCTTCAGAAGGCATGAACAGTACGGTGGAGCACAAAATGGCCTGCTCAGGTACCAGGAGAGCTCAGGAACCTGGATGAACTTCTTTAGCATCTACAGAGGAATGGCTGTGCTAGACTCCTGCTGGAGAAATGATAAGCAGAATCCCCACTGTGATTCTCCTTCTATTGCAGTCTACATCAATTAGTAAAGCCAATCAAGGCTTAGTGCAGGGAGTGAACTTGTTTTCACTTCACCACTGCGAACAACGTGACAAAGAAAGAGGGGGAAATGAAAGACCAAAAGATCCCAGTACCATTTGCTTTACTTGGAGTGTTTTTCCATAAACATAAACTGAAGTTTATAAATAGTTCTATTACTTACTGAGTTTGTAAGTAGAACATTGGGACATGCATCAGTTGCTCTTGGGGCAGCCATCCTGCTGAGTTTGAGCTGTAGTGTGGAAGTCTATGGCCATCAAGGCCTTGTCTCAAATAGACGTCCAAGCTTTTCTTGGTATCACTATTTTGGTCACTGGAAAGCTGTGTGACACACCAGTATCTCTGAAATTGTGGGTTTTTTTTTATTTCCCAGATCAATTTTGTTATTTCCTAGTAATGTGGCTTTTGGAAGCTCTACAACCGTTCTAACCCTTAGTGTCCTGGTTCAAAAGCTGTGAGTAGATGCTAGTTACTGTTCCTCCCATTGGTACGATAGTCATTCCACCATATACCTGGGTTATACCATCAAGATGATGCAATAAACTCAATGCATGTTTACCAATACATAAGAGGTAAGATCACATCGCTGGTGACAAGCAAAAGGGAAGGTGGTGACAATGCCTAAGAGACCATTCAGTTTAAGAAAGGAAGAAAGGTAAGTAATTATAAATGATAGACTAAGCACTGTTAATAAATAATTTTATTGTGGTGTTTGCAGTTACTAAAGGAAAAACTTTGTGAGGAGGGTAGAAGTGGGTTGTTGTCTTAAATGGCAGAATTGGAAGTAAACCGGTATAGGGGAAGCAAGGCAGGAAGATCAACATGGCCAAACAGGCTGGGAGAGTGCTGGTTCCTTATGGAGAATGGCACTGAGGCAGTGTGGAAAAGCTCCGATATTCTCCACTTCCTACTCTGTAGCATCATTGGGTTTCAGTTTGGCAAAGACTAAGTGAGATGACTGCTTCTCAGCATTCAGGGAGTTGCTACCATTATGGTGTCTGATATGATACCAAGGACACTGTTGATGATCTGGAAGGAGACAGGGCTCAAAACACAAAATAAAAAAAAAAAAAAAAAAAGGACTCATTGACCTCCAGGAGATTTTGGAATATGTTAGAAACGTCTGAGATTTTCGTCTACAAAAGTTGGTGAGATGAAGTGTAGAGAGCAAGTGATGTCCTAAGGGAATATCAAAAATCCCAATGCCTCAGAACCATGAGAATCTGGCCAAACTTTCCCTGGGCTAGGATCAGAGAAATGGCAAAAGACTTCTTTCCTGGTCTTGGTGTTGGATGTTGACAGTCTGTACAGAAGATGCCCACTGTAGCTTTCTTCAACTACTGCCAAAGTGTAGGCCTGAATACTGCTCGCTAACAGAGACTGCTCCTACTGAGATTAGCTAAACCAGCCTCCTCAGTTCAGCCTTATGCAATAGCCCTGCCTCTTGTATCTCTATTCAACTCTATATAATAAACACCCTGAGCGTCTAGGATCCTGAGGCTTTTTGTCAGACAGCCCAGCCCACGTTATCCCAGCTTTTCTATGTCCCTGGGTCTGTCCATTATCATTCCCTTGCCATGCCAGTCAGGTCAATCTTTGGAGCAGTTCTGGATGCAGCAATAAAGGTTTTATACGTGAACAATAGTTACCATAACAACAAAATATCAAACAAGCCTGAGCAGGGATGAGAGTATGAATCCTGGAAGAGAAAGGCCAGGTGCTTAGGAGGAGCCTGAGCAGAGGTTAAGGTAACAATAGTGCAGAGAGACTTGCAGAGGAACTGATGATACAAGCATAGATCAAGAGCAAGCAGTTGATCTTAGCTAAGCAACCGAAGCTCTGGAAAAAAGATTCAGGTCTCATAAAACAAACAAACAATCGAAAAATCTACAGCTATTGCCTCAAAACAAATAAATGATAACTTACTCTAGAGCCAAATTTGAGTGACCATGGCCCAAGTACACAGATTTGTGTTACTCTAAATTCCATGAAAGCAGTTTCATGAAGTTTTTTATAGTAACAAAAACAAAGAAAGTCATAAATTAAGTTACATTTCAAATACATTGGTGGAAACATCAGAGAGGTGTTTATAGTAAATGGGGACACTCTCCTATAGGACTCTGATGTTATTGGATGACATTCTCAGCTTTGGGGTTGGTGAAAGTTGGTAGTCTGCTAAGTTAATAGATTTCAAAAGGGTTTTTATCTATCTGTCACAGGATGTTGGATCTAACATGGGGGAAGGCAAGGAATACTATTTGGTGGTGGGGTAGGGGCTAAAGCTAGCCTCAGATAAGGTGATAACCCTCAACCTTCAACATTCCAACCTCCCCATTTCTGCAGTTCTATTCAATCAACCAATGTTGGAAGACAACCCTTCGAATTGGTATGGGGTTACTTTGAAAAGCATGTTCCAATGTGGACACGATCTCTTTAAGTTTTCATTGCTACAGAATGAAAAAGGAGTCATAAATAAAGGCCATATAGGGTTTTACTCAAATACATTGGTAGAAACATCAGGTAAGTTGGTTGCAGGGAAACAGAAATCTCTGATAGAGGTTTCAGATATTATCTGATAACACAATCTTAGCTTTTGTATTGGTAGAAGCTAGTGGGCTATTAAGTCAATACATCCCCAAATCTTACTAATTCTCAAAATGATGCCAGAGCAGACACAGGGTTGGACAAAGAATGGGTATTAATAAGATTAAACATAGGACAAGATAACTTGGTCCTGGATCTGCAGCATTCCAATTCTTCACAAAGTTCCTATCAGTCAATCAGTCTTCTAAATTTTTAAATAAAAGTGTAGATTTTTCTCTGATGACTTCGGTACACATAGGAGAGCATAAAATGAACATGACAAACATTTTGGAGGAATCTGGTGACATGTGGGGAGAGACAGAGGAAATGCAGAGGTTTGTAGAATGGACAGCTGCCAGGATAATGATTTCTGCTTAATGCAATACTAAATACCAAAAGTGTACAAGGAAATGAGTATATGAGGAAAGGGTTTCCAAATTTAGGAGTTTAAATCTTAAGCTACCCAGGAGTCCTGTGGCTCACCTGAGCATTCTGAGAGCACCCAATGTTCATCACCTGCTGTGCTAGCCTCTCCAAGGAAAAGTGCAGTGTCAATCAACAAGGCTTATCTAGCATACACCTGCTCCATGCAGGGGGGAAGGATGCTTACTAGAATGGTTCTGATCTTCAAGGACCAGAATAGACAGACAGCACCATTTCACTAATAGCTAACAGTGTCATCTTTATAGCTCTTGAACTCCACGTCACATCCATAAAGGGATCGGCTTTTATTGTCATCATTTCAAAAGTAAAATGGAAACGTTTGCTCTACTCCAAATAGCTGGTTACTGAAGGAGCCAGTGCTCTCAACACAAACCCATTCTGCTTCTAGCCCTGGCTGTATCTTAATGTTTTTATGTATGTATGAGCAAATGCATATGTGCAGGGTTCTTATACTTTGAGAATACGAAATCTACTGGAGAAAGTCTAGTAGTTAGTATTGTACTATGCTTTAAAATGCACAGTAAACTTTTAGCCAGGAAAAAATATAAAACTTTAATCACAAAACTTGAAATCTGAGAGAAGCTCATTTAAGAAAATGTCAAAACACACTTTGACTGCAAATTTATACTAAAACAACTATGGAGTGTTTGGCCACCAGCGCTGAGCGAGGCCTTCAAGCGCTGAACAAGGTCTTCAGAACGCCGGGAAAGAAAGTATTTTTACCTGCTGTGCCTCCTCTCTGGCCCAGAGTAAGTCTTAAAATTCATGAAATAGAAATAAGGGTAGAAACAAAACAAAACTAAAATGAGTAGGTTGGGAAAAGGGAAGAGTCGCAGATCTAAAACTGATTGGATCACTAACTTTGAGCCAAAGAAGTATTTCCATGTGAAAGAAAGTTGTTTAGTGATGGAATAACTTGACATTATATAACAAAACTAAAGACTTGAAAAATTTATAAAGGGAGATGATACAAGACACCCTCCGTCTATAACATGAAGAGCTCAATTTAAGATCAGTAATTTACCTGTGACACTCCAGTTTCAACCAAGCTAATAGCATCAACCTCTGGCTGCAATGGGCTGCCGTGGCTACTGAGAAGACAGACTCTGCTCAATATAATGGATACAAACTTAAAAGTATTTTGTTATCGATATCATCACAGTAAGAAGATAATTAATCAAAATTGTTGGTAAATAAGCCACTGAATGAGATCGATACTGCTAGCATTGGCACTTAACATTACTAAGGCTTTGTATAATCCTTAAACAATGGTCTCTGTCCAGTTAACAGCTGACACTGCTTTCTCTCTCCCTGTAAATTCTTATGACACAATCCAGAACATCTTCATGAAGCTGGCAATGATGAATCACATACATGTTTGTTGGAGTTGACCCAAGTTCTCTTTAAATAGCAGGTAAGGACCAGCTACATTTGGTTAAGAACCACCAAGCTTCAGACAAGACTGATTTCTCTAGGATCCTCAGTTCAAAGACGCTGGTGAAGGCCAGAGACTGCATCTTGGCACATGGCTAAGGATTGGTGCTCATGCTGCCAGGATTCTATCTGGGAAGTGAAAATCAAAACCTACCTGTGATTCTATGTCACCCCAGTAAGAACAGCTATCATTAAGAAAACAAAAGTGACAAAAGCTGTGTAGGATATGAGTTAAAGGAACCTCTGTACATTGTTTGTGAGAGTGTGTAAATTTATACGGCCACCATGGGAAGAAGAATAGAGTCCTTAAAAACTATAGCTGCCATATAATCAAGCCATACCAGTGCTGGGAATATATGTGAAGAATATGAGTCAGCACACAATGATACCTGCACACCATCTTAACTGTGCCAGTATTTATTACGGACAAGTTATGGAATCAGTCCATATTCCCACCAACAGAGGAATGGATAAAGAAAATTGGGGGAGGGTGATGTATTCACATGGTGATGTTTTTTAAGCCATAAAGAAGGATAGAATTACGCCAGTTACAGAAATAAATGGATGAGGGGCTGGGGACATGACTCCCTGGTAAAGTACCTGCTACATAAGCATGAAGACATGAATTGGGATCCCCAGCAACACTGTAAAAAGCCAAGCACAGTGGCATGTACATGTAACCATTTTTTGTGTGGAAGAACAAAGCAGCCAGATCCCTAAAGCTCATTGGCTACTCAGACTAACCAATTCAATGAGCTTTGGGATCAATGAAAGACCTTGTCTCAAACATTAAATCTAAGAGAGATTGGAGAAACTTAACATTGACTTCTGACCTCCACAAACTTACGTGCACCTGCACAAGCACCCACCCCAACAAGTGTATCACACACACACACACACACACACACACACACACACACACGAGAGAGAGAGAGAGAGAGAGAGAGAGAGAGAGAGAGAGAGAGAGAGAGAGAGAGAGAGAGAGAGAGAAATGAATGGAATTGGTAATCATGTTAAGCCAAATACACCAGATTCAAAGATGAATATCACGATTTTTTCTCAAATTCAGGTCTAGGTTTCATTTAAAAAGAAGTTTCAAAAAAGTTTATTTTTATTTATTTTTATTGAAAATAGATTTGTCTCTCATGCAATACATCCCAAACAGTTTCTCCTGCCTCCACTCTTCCTAGCCCACCTCTCATGTCCCCTCTCCCTCAGATCCACTCCTCTGTTTCCCTTCAGAAAAGAGGAGGCCTCCAAGAAACAACAACCAACCAAATATCACACAAGAAGATACAATAAAACAAGGTGAATGCCCTCATACCAACAAGACAACCCAATAGGAGGATAAGAGTCTGAAGATCAGGTAAAAGAATCAGAGACACACTTTCTCCTACTGTTATGAGTCCCACAAAAACACCAAGCTAACAGCCATAGCACATACACAGAGAACCTGGTGCAGACCCATGAAGGGTCTTATCACTTCAAGGGTGCTTACCATTTCTGTCTCTGTGAGTCCATGAAAGCCTTGCTTAGTTGATTCAGTGGACCATGTTTTTCTGGTGCCTTCTGACTCCCAAGATCTTTCTGACCCTCTTCTGTGGGATTCTAGGAGCTCTGAGAGGAGGGACCCTATGGAGACCTCCAATTTAGACTTCGCATCATGTCTGGCTGTGGGTCTCTGCATCTGCTACCAGAGGAAGCCTCTCTGATGATGACTGAACAAGGCACTGATCTATGAGTACAGAAGAGTATCGTTAGGAGTCATTTTGTTGATTTGGGGGCAGGGCAGTCATGTTTGGTTCTATCCAAGGTCTCTGGGCTATCCAGTCTCCAGTTCCTGGCCATCCAGGCAATGTCTTAACCTAGCTACAGAACTTTCGAGCTACACTCTGTCCTGCCTGCCAGATGTGCTGGTACAATGGTGGCACAGAACTTGTGGGAGTGGCCAACCAATGTCTGGTTGAATTAGGCTTTTTTTTTTTTTTAAACACTGGAGAGTAGAAAGGGGGATATTGGAAAACTTGTTGCCTGTTTGCTTTCTCAGCATAATCTAGATGTCAATCCCTTGCTTGATGTATATTCAGGTTTGTTTTTCCTCCTGGTATACGGAATCAGAATATTTGTTCCTAGTCTGAAAATGATTTTTATGTTCATTCATAACACTGTTGTGTTTTTGTTTGTTTGTTTTCGTTTGGTTTTTCAGAGAAAAGGCATTTGAAGTTTAGGTAAAGTTCCACTCATTAATTTTGCTTTTTGGTGTGTTTTACTTCTTAGCTGTCCCAGAAGTTTGAAATATATTTTCCTGTGTTTTCTTCTAGAAGCTCCATAGTCTTAGATTTTAAATATAGACTCTTGAGTTATCTGTAATTAGTTTCTGTGTATGATGTGTACTGGGGCTATGGCTCAATTTCCCCCATAAAACATATCCAGTTGTTCCAAATATGGTCCTTTTACAGTGGAATTGCCTTAGAACATGATTAAGAAACTAATTTCTTTGATGTGCATAGGTCTATTTCTGAACCATCTATCATTATATTTCACTTATATGTGTGCTAATCTTTATTCAAACCTCATTCTCTCCATCTTACTATTACAGATTCAACTATGTCTTGAAATTAGGTAGTTTGAGTATTATAATAATTTTTTCTTTTTTAATACTGTTTTGGATTTTCTAGGTGAGGTCATTTTTATTTTCATATAATTTTAGGCTCATAAATCCACATAAGTCAGCTGCAATTTCACTGGAAATTGCATTTAATTGAAAGATAAGTTGGGGAGATCTTATGATCCAGGGGCCCAATATGTCTCATTGTGTACAGAAGACAAGCCTTCCTTAGCACTATTTAGAAATAGTTTATAAATCGTGGTTTTTAGTTTCTCAGTTTTTCATAATTTTGTTAAATTTATTCATTATTTTTGTTTCAATGTTATTATAAGTGATTTCTTACAATTTCACTGTGTTTGATCTTATTATATACAATTAATATAATTATTTTGTACTTACTCAACTGCAATATTTTCAAATACATGCAAAAAAAATTTATGAGTCCTTTATGTTCCTCAGCATTTTCTAAACAGAGAGTCATACGTTTATCACTTCTTCACTTACAGTATGAAGGCCTGTTATTTGTGTATTTATTTCTCCCTTTATTTTTTGGCTAGCCTTCTCAACGAAAGAGAGAATGGACGTGATCAAAATGTACCATATTGCTATGGCTCCATACTAGGAGAACAGTTTATCCCACCATTTTGTATTATATTATTAACAGTTTTTTATAGATTCTCTTAAGTAAATTAAAAATATTTCCATCTATTAAAACTTTCTGATGGTTTTTAATCATCAAAAAATGTCAAGTTTATTCAAATTCTTTTCTACACATATTAAAATAACCTGACAGCTTCTGTTTTTTATTCTGTAAATGCAGTGACTATAGCAGGTGATTTTTGGATATTAAAACATCTCATTTCTGGGATTAAAAGTATTTAGCATCAGTATGCTGCTGTTCGGTTGCTAATATTGTAATAAGGACCATCTCTCTATGTCAGTGAGGAGGGTTTGCCATTTTCTTATAATGCCTTGGTGGTAACTGCTATCCTAACCTCATAAGAATGACTTTATACATATTCCATGTTATTTTTTTAATTAAACAATGAAACAATCTGGGCTTCATTGGAAATTTTATTATTAAATTTTTCTTTATAATGGAAATATAACTTATCCTAGACTTTAGATTTAACCTCTTTTAGAAATTCAACAATCTCTTTTAACTACATTTTAAAGTACATTACTGCTAATTTTTAAAATCTCACTGCAAATATATTTATAATCTTAAAAATCAGAGAGCTGAACTCATTTGATGTCAACCAGGTTTTGTAAAGTTTCTAATTTCCAAAATTTTTATCCCTACTTAAAACCTTATAGTTGACAAAGCTAAAATATTTCTCTTATTAGATATTTGGAATTGAACTATACAACTTACAAAAATCAGTTAGCTTGTTTGTCTATGAATGCATGCAATTTGGTAATTCACAATTTAATGCTCTTTCAATTTTTAACTTATAAAGCAGAGGCCCCTTTAAGAGTTTACTAGCTAACAAGGAGGACCCTAATAGGGACTAATGGATTGTCCTGGGAAGGGGAAATAGATGAGATCTCCATGAGTAAAATGGAGGTAGGGGGGCAATGGAGGGTAGGGGATGGGGGTTGAGAACATAAGGGAATGGGATGATAAAGCTGGAACAGGGACAGAGTGGGAGAGCAATGAAAGAGATACCATGATAGAGGGAGACATCATGGGGATAGGACAAACAGGGTGCTAGGGAAGTTCTCAGGAATCCACAAGGATGACACCAGCTTAGACTACTAGCAATAGTGGAGAGGGTTCTTGAACTGGCTTACCCCAGTAATCAGATTGGTGAATACCCTGTCATCATAGAGCCTTCATCCAGTAACTAATGGAAGCAGATGCAGGGATCTAATGCCAAACACCAGGCTGAGCTCCAGGAGTCCAGTTGAAGACAGAAGAAGGATCAAGATCATGATGGAGAAATCTACAGAGATAACCAAACCAAGCTAGTGGGAACTCATGAACTTTAGACCAACAGCCGTGGAATCTCCATGGGACTGGACTAGGCCTTTTGCATAAGCAAGACAGTTGTGTAATTTGATATGCTTAAGGGGCACCCCTGGCAGTAGGATCAGAATCCATCCCTGGTGAATGAGTAGGCTTTTTGCAGCCCACTACCTATGGTGGGATACCTTGCACAGCCTTGATGCAGAGGGAGGAGCTTAAACCTGTCTCTACTGAATGTACCAGGCTCTGCTGACTCCCCATGGGAGGAATTACCTTTTCAGAGGAGGAAATGGGGTGTGTGTTGTGGGGAGAAGTTTAGAGGGGTGGGATGAGGGAAGAGAAGGGGATCTGTGATTGGTATGTAAAATGAATTAAAAATTCCTTTTTTTAATTTTTTTTTAGATTTACTTGTTTGTTATGCAAACAGTGTTCTACCTGCATGTGTCCCTGCAGGCCAGAAGAAGAGCATCAGATCTCATTGTAGATGATTGTGAGCCGCCATGTGGTTGCTGGGAATTGAACTCAGGTCCTCTGGAAGAGCAGCCAGTGCTCTTAACCTCTGAGCCATCTCTCCAGCCCGAATTAAAAATTCTTAATAAAAAATGGAAATAAAAAATAAAAAAAATGCCTTATTGAGAAATTAAAAAAAAAGTTTATCCAAATCCAACAGCTTATGGGGCACGAATTCTGTTATTTCTTTGTTAGCTAAAAAGTAAACTATTTATGTAGATTTTAAATAAAATTTCTTTACTTAAAACCACAAATAATGTGATCTACTTTTGAGAGTTTCTAAAGTGCTTCCACAAGAAAATTTTAGGCATTTGGGACTTTTTCATTATCTATGGAATGGAAACTTGGTATTAGTTATTTAGTCTTATACTTAATTCCAGGGAAAATATATCTTTAAGTTCTTTATAAATATTATCCATACAGTATTATCTGCTCTTTCGTATAATCACATGTTTATTAAACTTTCAAAACAATAAAGGATGTGTGACTTATGAAGAATTTTATATCATATCCTGTAAATTTACATTAAATAATTCTGAAACTTCTGTGTATGAGATACTGGAGATGAGCAGTGGACACTACACACACACACACACACACACACACACACACACACACACACACACACATACACACACACACACACACACACACACTCACACATGCACATCTTGTCCTCCTAGAACACATATTCTTGTGTATGCCAGTGAACACTGACGCTGATTCACGGAAGAAATATGTAATATCTGCTTCCGCTGCCTCTTCTCTTCCTTTAGTCCCCAACAATTGCCACATTTTACCATTTCCTCAATTCCTCATGATAATTTTACATCTATGGAAATTCTGTAATTCATGGCTCATGATACAGCTTTATCATTGCTTCTTACAATTGACCAATATGATATTTTATTTTAAAAACCAGGGTACATTATATAGATGAAGCCAAAATAAATAATCAATATATCACTGCCTAATTGTCCAGTGCTTTCTAATCTCCTTGCCTATTTCCCCAGTCTTCCACCAGAAGGGGCCAACCCTTACTTCTCTCCTTCTTCCAGTAGACCAATGCTTCTACTGCAGAGCCAATAAGATGGAGCTCGGATCTGCATCCACTCCATCAGAGGGCAGGCATTTCCCTCATTTTTCTCCCTAGAGGGCCGAGCATTGTTAGTTTTACCATAGTGCTGGTATTTAACAAACATCTGTTCAAAGAAAGAAATAAAGGAAATCTTGACATATCATTCAGATCTTACAGATGTTGCTTGAGGTTTTTTTTTTTTTTTTTTTTTTTTTTTTTTTTGTTTTTGTTTTTTTTTTTTTTTTTTTATTAATTTATTTTGCAATACAATTCAGTTCTACATATCAGCCACGGATTCCCTTGTTCTCCCCCCTCCCGTCCCCCTCACCTTCCCCCCAACCCCCCCCCCCCATTCCCATCTCCTCCAGGGCAAAGCCTTCCCCACAGACTGAGGTCAACCTGGTAGACTCAGTCCAGGTAGGTCTAGTCCCCTCCTCCCAGGCCGAGCCAAACAATCCTGCATAGGCCCCAGGTTTCAAACAGCCAACTCATGCAATGAGCACAAGATCTGGTCCCACTGCCTGGGTGCCTCCCAAACAGATCAAGCCAATCAACTGTCTCATCCATTCAGAGGGCCTGATCCAGTGGGGACCCCTCAGCCATTGGTTCATAGTTCATGTGTTTCCATTCATTTGGCTATTTGTCCCTGTGCTTTATCCAACCTTGGTCTCAACAATTCTCGCTCATATAAACCCTCCTCATTCTCGCTAATTGGACTCCCAGAGATCCACCCGGGGCCTAGTCATGGATCTCTGCATCCAGATCCCTCAGTAGTTGGATGAGGTTTCTAGCACAACAATTAGGGTGTTTGGCCATCCCATCACCAGAGTAGGTCAGTTCAGGCTGTCTCTCGACCTCTGCCAGCAGTCTGTTGTGTGGGTATCTTTGTGGATTTCTGTGGGCCTCTCTAGCACTTTGCTTCTTCCTATTCTCATGTGGTCTTTATTTACCATGGTCTCCTATTCCTTGTTCTCCCTCTCTGTTGTTGATCCAGCTGGGATCTCCCGCTCCCCCAAGCTCTCTTTCCCTCAACCCTCGCCTTTCATTAGTGTCCCTGCAAGATAAGAGCTCAGCATAGTAAACCTTTGTGAGCACAGGCCCAGGAGCTAAATGTCTCTCCTTGGACTTTTAGGAGACTGCACCCCAAACTAAAACTCCTATGCTCTGTGTGCACGCAGTAAGGGAATACTTGCATATCCACTGTAAAGTATGTTAAAATCTCATAATACAAGCAAAGAGAATATGCTAACATTTATATAGCAATAGAAACTCTGGCTTAAAAAAAAAAAACTAGCAGTGACTTGTTTTGTAGTTACTTTAAAGTACAGTTAATTTCAACCGTCACTGCTTCCATTACTAAAATAATATAAGCAAAGACGCAAATAAAGGATAACTGAGACTCACTAATTGGACTGTCTCTCTTCTAGCTTATTTATTTATTTTGATGCCAAAATCTGAATGATTATTTTTAATGAACTGTGAAAATAAAAGAATTTTAGCACCTTCCCAAGACAAAACAAATAAAAAGAACTTCCAGGAAGGTTAATTGTATCTCTCTGCACCATGCTGGAGTTCCCCTTGCCTTTAGTCTGATGGGATCCTGCTAAGATACTCTAAGACTTGGCTTTTATTTGATCATAACCACTATTATATTTAATATCGCATATTTCTTTTCATGTTGGCTGCAGCACATTTTGTATTGAAACTAAAAGCAATCTTGTTCCAGAATGACAAAATCACCCCAGCTTCAGCTCCTCCACTTAATATACTCCAATCTATGCCTGAATGGTTCAAACAAAATTGAGCATTGTGATCACTTCTTTGGGGAAAGTATATATTTTTACTCAACTATTTCACAGATCAGTTGATTTGGTAGAGTTAATGTAAAATATCTCTACATTTATTTAATGTAATATTTCAAACTTTAATCTTGCCTGTTACCATTTAAAATAAAGCATTTCTGTGTTATACCCTTTCCATGAAAAAGCTCATCCCTTTATCGATCGCATGGCAAGTTAAAACTAAATATTGCAAACAATGTCATTCTTAACAACGTTTGCTTTGACTTCCCCTGACTGTGTCTCAAAACTCATAGTATATTCTACCCCTCACTCTCTCCCACTACTCTTAATATGGAGACAGTAGAAGGTAAAACCTCCAACCTAGCTTCATGATATTCTGCATTATTCCTGTCAATACAGAGAGACCACAGTGTGTCCAAAATCAGGCATATGTAAAAGAGACCAAACCCTGTACTCTTCAAAGACATGGAATGCACACACACACACACACACACACACACACACACACACACACACACACACACGGCTAAATTTAGAGACTTAATTGTAACTCATAAGAAGTCTTAATTAACAGTTCCTAATCAGATGTTTCGAGGGATGTGATTCCTCTCTTTAAACTTATCTAGACAGATTCAATAAAAGCATGGAATCTATGCATAAACTCTAGAGAGGTTGTTGGCATCATGAGCTAGAGGGGAAATTTGCTTTATTTTCATAATCTCTGTATAACCATGACGTGATCAGATTAATCTTTGCCACTACCCCTGAAGCAGGCTGGAGGTAGGTGGATTGGCATTCCCAAATTTTAATATAACCCTCAGGATGTACATTTCATCACAAGTAATGGCTCAACAGAAAGTCTTCTGGACTTAAGAGTACACATCTCTTACTTATATTGTTTAGTGACAAAAGAAAAACACATGATATAAAATTTAGGGCATCCAAGGGGAAAACTTACATGAACTTGAGTACTCTGCTCTCATAACTCCAGAAAACAATTTTTCTCTTAAATTACTTATTTCTCAGCTCCCTTTTAACTGTTCCCAGGATCTTCACATCTTCTGGCCCCTCGATTATGTGAGATGAAGTTGTCAGACAGTCTTTTGTCTTAGGGGTGAAGCATCTTTACAGCTATTTGGCCCTCTTGTTTTCAGTCCAGTGGGTACATGAGGGAGCATCTGTATCAGACTGGCAGAGTTTGGTGTTCACAGAAAGAAAATTCCCTTTCCTGGGAACAACACTGGTAGAAGATCAAATGGGAAAAGTGCATACTTTTCGAAGTCCTGTTATATTTGATTTTCTGTGCTTTGAAATACTCCAGAGATTCTTATTTATATTTAAGAAGGACAGAAAAGTGTAATGAGACATGAGACAGAGAGACGTAACATTTGATAAACACACTATGAAGGAGTCTAGTTTTGTTCAGAGGAGAGGAATATGGTTTTTTTTTTTATTTAATTTGGAGGTAACAATTCAAATTCTTGATCAAGTCTTTTCAGACTCGGTCTGTGAATTTGATGAAAAAGAATTCCTATCCAAGTAATTTTACATCTTTCCCAGACACAGAACTGGTGACAGTGGCTGGTTTTCCAATTCTTGGTAAAATTGTAAATACCTCTGGCTTTATACAGAACCCATAAATCTTATCTCTAAGACAGCTTATTGTCTTAATAAGCTAATTGTCCTAAAAATGTGGCATCTGTGAAATCTGATGCATTGATCTAAAGTATTATAATAGCATGAATGAGTAATCTTTTGTGGGTCTCTGTCTAGTAGGGAATACATAGAAAGTAGAATGCATGCCCAAAGAAAACTCATTGTTAAACAAGGGAGATATATATATATATATATATAGATATATACATATACATATATATATATATGTATATATATATATATGCCACCATACCCTTCCCAAAAATAGGCAGTTGAAATCAGATTATAATTATGTTGCTAAATAGGAAAAAAAGGTGAAATTCTATTTTAGAGGGTTTTTCATATAATAGATTCCTTTCTGTTTTTAATAATATTTATATTAGCTGATATTTATGTTTATATGCATGACTTGTTGAACATCTTTCAAATTTGTGTAAAATGTCTCTTCCCTGCTCACTCTGAATATTCTAAAGTTATCATGGTGTCTGTAACATCACTAGTTTCCAAAGGCCTACAATTCCCATTATTTACTCACATGTGTGCTTTCCTATCCTGGTGTCTGGATTATGCCATGGCCACTTTGAAGCAACAGAATATAGTGATTTGACATTAGCACCAAGTCTTCAAGCCTGGCAGCTCTGCCTTTGTATTTTACCAGGCAAAAAAAATCTTGTGTTCTGAACCTTATGGAGAATCCCAGGATGAGGGTGTGGGAAGTTTCTTTTGACAGTTCCAGAGGACTTTTCAGCCACAAGTTAGAACCAAATTGCCAAACACATGCAAGAAGCACTTTAGAACTGGTTCCTTAAATCCAGCTGAGCAGAACCAGCTGTCATCTTGCACAGAAATAAAAAAATGAGCTACCCCTGGAGTCTTTTACAATTTTCAGATGAATGAGAAAATAAACAATTTCTGTTGTTCTAAATCTGTTTTGATGTAGCAAACAACTGAACCATTGATTTTTCCCTTGTGACTAATGGTCATCATATTTAATTGCATTAATTCTTTGAGAGTTTCATAATATGTTTTGATCATATTCACACCCTCTCACCCAACTTCTCCGAGATACATCCTCACTTTTCTACCTGCGCATATCCAAGTTCTCATTTTTATTTATTTATTTTTAAACCTTGTAGTTCAATTTTGATTCATTCAACTACTGTTGGGTATCAGACTTGGCCTGGAATATGAATAAACCTACCAGGAGGCACACCATTGAAGAAAACTATTATCACTCTCCCAACAGCTACAAATATATCAGTATCTTCTTGGCTTGTGATGAGACTCTGTCTCCCATCCCAACATATGCTGGGATTTTTCCTGGCTTGAGCTTGGTTACGTCTTGTGCATGTCACAATCACTGTGAATTCACATATACAACCTCCCTGCTGGTTCCAGAAAACACAAATTCCTTGAAGTCATTTCCAACCTCTAGCTTTACAATTTTTCTACTGCTTCTTCAGCAAGGATCCCTGAGCCTTCTCAGGGAGGAACATGATATAGCTGTGCCATTTATAGATGGGCGCTCCCCAATCTCTGCATGTTGACTAGTTGACAGTCTCTTTGTTAATTGCCTTCTCCTGCAAGAGGAAAGTTTTTGGATGAAGGTTGAGAGACACAGTGATCTATGCATATCACAGTACGTACTAGTAATTTTATGCCCACAGAAGAATAATAGTATTAGCTTCTCCCCTAGGCTCCTTGACATATCTAGCAATGGGTTCTTGGTCCTGTTAGTAGTGAAATGTATGAGTCCCATCTCATAGAGCAGTCCTTAGATACAATTAGAAAGTGGTTGGTTACTCCCATAACCTTTATGCCATTATTGGACCAGCAGATGCAATGTCTTATCAAGTTCATCATTATGTCATTATAAGAGCTTGTAGGATTCATAACTAGATCAAACTAATTATTACTTTTAAACTCCCATAGCATGCACAGTACCTACCAACACGATGAAAGCTAGCCAGCAGTGATGAATCTTCCAGGTCAGTAAGTACTAGCTTGATTTCCCCATGTTCTGAGACTCAAATTGTATGATGTTTAGAGCAATAGAGTTTTACTTTCAAGGTCTGAATGGAAACCAAGAGCACTGGCTGTAACGTTTGGGGCATCTGTAAGAGCCCACTGCCCAACAACTCAAACAGAAGTAGCTCATACCTGGTTAAATAAAAACTGAGATATTTATTTTTAGCATGTGGTGTCTAGTTTGGGGATTGTGCTCCCCCATTATAAATCAACTCCATTTAAAAATTTTTTATATAAGTATATATTTTAAAAAGCTTCTACAGCAGTAGGTTTCCATATGGCTTTTTCAAAAAGTCTTCAGTTTATAACACTCCCTATATTCTATTCTTTACCTTGCCCTCCCATCTCTCACTCCATTTAGTCCTTCATACATATATATATATATATATATATATATATATATATATATATATATGTATACACACACACACACACACACACACACACACACACACACACACACACTGAACAATAGAGTAGACACCAGGATATCTAGATCCTAGTCCAAGGCGAATCATTTATGATCTGGTTGCTTATCTACTGTGCCTGCTGATACTCTATAGGGTGTATGAATACATTCCAGTGTATTCAAAATTATTCTATTTACTTGAATCTATTTACTATTAACATTTTCCTTTAACTCTCAAGTCCGTTTCCTTATCTGTTTCTAAATGAACGTAAGAGCAAGAAGTAAGGAGTAAACGTCAACTTACAGGCACAAACAAGAACTTCCAAAATAGGGCTCCTGCAGCTCAGAAACCAAAACCAACAATGAACAAATGGGATTAAACGAAAGTAAAAAGCTCCTTACAACAAAGGAAATGGCCAAGCAAGTGAAGAGTGAGCCCAGAGAATGGGAGAAAATCTTTGTCAGTGATTTTAGTTTCTAAAGTATACACCCAATCAAAAACAAAACAAAACAAAACTAAACTAAACACCAAGAAAACAAACAACTCAATTTAAAAATGTGACTGAGTTGGAAAGTTTCACCAGCCCTTATCCCTATCTGTTGAGCTATGCACAGTTAATGACCTCCTTGGGGGGGGGGGGGGGGGAGACCGATTTCTTTATGGGTGTGGCTCCTGGTGACTAGGCCATCCGTGCTCTAGACCCAGGAGTTGACAGCAACACAAACTGGACTCAATAGCTTAGTAGAAAAAAATAAGGAAGAAGAGAAAAAAGTACATGAAGTTGGGAAGTGGATATGAGGGGAATTAGGTGGAGTGGCAGGTGAATATGTTTAAGATACATTGTATGAAATGATCCAAGAATTAATGTTTTTGAGAAATGATTTTTATAATGGGCTATTGAGCTAAACAAAAAGTTCTCAGACTATGACTCGCTAGTGAACACTTCAAAAAGTGTTCAACATCCTTATCCATCAGGGAAACAAAGCTTAAAACTACTTTCAGTTTCTCTCTAACCCCGTCAGAATGACCATCGTCAAGAAGAAAAATGGCAACAATTGTGGGCATGCAAATGGAGAGAAGGGACACTACTGCTGAGTGCAAACTAGTGCAGACACACTTGAAAATGGTCTAGCAGCGTCTCCACAAATAATAATAATAGGTCCATCACATGACCCAGTACTACTCCTAGGCATATACCCAAGGAATTCATATCTTACTACGGAGGTACTTGCACATTTATGTTCATGGCTAGTCTATTTTTTTTGTTTGTTTGTTTTGTTTTTTGGTTTTTCGAGACAGGGTTTCTCTGTGTAGTTTTGGTGCCTGTCTTGGATCTCACTCTGTAGACCAGGCTGGCCCTTCTGAAATGTTCCCCAAGCTTTCGGTACAGGAGTTGTTTTGTAGAAGGATCCATTGGGACTAGTCCACAGCTCTGCATTTTGATTGGTTGTGGTTTTCCATCGGCACCATAGCGGGTTTCAAAGGAGGAAAGCAACTGACAGTGTTACACAGCTATGATGCCTATGAACCACAATGAACAAGCATGGTAGGACAAGGGTGCAGTAGTTGCATGCATACCTTGGCTCTGCAGTAACCAGCAGCTCACTAACTGGACTTAAGACTTGCTTATCAAGAGAGAAATCGTGCCTGGTACTAGAACCCTAGCCAACTACCCAGGGCTAGTGAAGTCATGGATCCTAGAGGAGAAGCTACAACCACCACTTTCCTAAACCTGTATAATTCCTAACTGCATTTTAAATACTTATCCTTAGATTCACAGATAAGTGTAGATATCACCCTTCACCAAGGAAAACTCTCTTCACAATGGACAAAGAACAGAGAAACTTATTTCAGAATTGCCTTACTGGTCAAAGTCCAGAAGACAACACTGAATTCTTACATCCTTTCCACCTTTTCTTGCATGATAGTCCCTAAGCCTTGGAGGGCTATGCTGAGACAGATGTCCCATCTATGGCTGAACACTCACAGTCTTAGTGTCTTCTCTAAGTACTTACCATCAGAGTCGCTACAGAGGTAATTAGTGAATGTCAGCTGACAATCATAATCACCTGGATTTCTTTTCATTAATGTGTTAGCACATGTGCCTTCACATTTATGTTTTAGAGATTTTTTTTAAGTCAATCTACTTTTATATCCTTAGTCAGAGATAATAAAGAAGAAAAAATAGTCTTCAAAAACAGCATCACAAGGCACAAATCATTTCTCCTTGAAAATTCAGCAAAGGAAAGTCTTTCCCTCTCTATCTCCCTGTGTATTTTGTTTGTATACACTCATTTAGCATATGTTCATATTTCTAATATAAATAAGAATCCCCCTGGGAAAATGACCTGTTTTCTATCTCCTGCTTATACCTTGCAAACTAGGAATGGTTATGAAAAATATAATGCTGGGTGTGGTGGCTCACCCCTTTAATCCCAGTGTTTGGGAGGCAGAGGAAGGCAAATCTCTGTGAGTTTGAGACTAGCATGTTCTATAAAGGAAGTTTTCCAGGACAGCCAAGGCTGTCACACAGAGAAACCCTGTCCAAAAAATACACACAAGAAAAAAAAAGAAAAGGAAAATATCACTATATATGCAGTGGCAACAACAACAGAACATACATTTGAGAACCATTAGCTCTAATGTCTTCATAGTGGAGTAAGCTCTTCACACAGTGAGAACAAATGAAGCTACCCAGCAGTGTTACGACTAACCTTTGGAGCAAGTTTCCAAGCAACTTTACCAGATAATTATTCTGAAAGGGAAGAAAGAACACAATTATTTCTGAACTCCTCTCATCCCAAGAATGTTTTGAGACTTCACTTCCTGATCTATGAAAAACAGTGAACAAAGATGCTAAATTCAAGTCTCTGGTTCCTTCTTAGATTGTAGTTTATTCTGTAAAACTTGGACATGTCTCTAATATCAAGAAACCCTAAATGGTTATGGAGACTGTATATATCATCAGCTAATTATCGTAAATCAGGTATGGGAACTTGCCCACCAGAATAGCAGATTTTGAGGCATATAGTTTTGCTTCTGTTACATTTTAGACTTTTAAAGTCCAGGGGAAATTGGTTACTAATTATTATTACTCAGCTGAGGAGCTTCTAGGTCACGTATTTGACTAGAAGTATATGGCTTCTAGGTCATATTAAATATATGACTATTATATTATAAATATATTAAGTATACAACTCTGGGTCAGATATTTAATATCCACAAAATTACAGTGGGTTATAAGAAGCTTCCTTTATATTTTCACTTCCACCTAGTCTAACATTATACATGGTTTGCAAACTGGAGGGTAAGGTAACAAATAAACATAGATGAGCTCATATTAACAATTATGCTCAAGGAAAAGTCCAGACTGAAAGAAGTCTTGGATGAAAGAAAAGGATGTAAGTATGAAAGTGAGCTGAACAGGAGTAGCTGGTAATGGATGTGAAAATGATTCATAGGCATAAGTTATGGAGAATGCTGCCTTCTTTGGGACTTTATCATCTTGCTATGAGAACTATCCATTGAGACCCCCACACACAACAGCCATTTTACTCACAGCATTACCTACTTTATTGAAAAAGACTGGTAGAGAATCTAAAAGGTAAAATAAAAAGAAGTAGAAAGTTCTCAGAAAAGTGAGATCAAAGACAGCCAAGAAAAACTAATCAGAAAGAAGGTGGATCACAGCAGGAAGAGACAAAGCAATGCACATAAAAGAACAGACAAGTGAATAAATGAACCCAGAGACATAAAAATTGAAGGTGGGAGTTAGTCAATGAAATAATGAATGAAAAAGAAGCCCATGCTTGAGTCTCAGAGGAATTCTCTTGTTAAAAATGGAAGGTTTGAAAGGGGCAGAATCAATGGCTATGATGAAGTGAGAATGAAAGATAACATTGAGGAGGCCAAGAAGTAAAAGTGAGGAAATTACAAAGAAGGTGAGAACAGGAACGAAGAAGCACAGAGCAAGGGGGAAGTGCACCTAGGTTCAACGCACTGAAGCCTCTTCATTTTCCTAGGCATCACCTTAGCTTCGTCAGACTTGACGCTTCCAAGGACTTTTTTTTTTAAGTCAAAAATAGAAAAACAACAGTCCCCCCCTGCGCACCAGAGGGTTTGCAAAATATTATATTTCCTTGAACTGTGGAATATGTATTTTTTTAATATCTGCTACAGTGACAGGTAATTTTCTTAGGATCTGAAACTTCGATTTGGGACAAAGAAGGCTTTCAAATGGAAAGCACAGGGAAAGAAACAAGGAAGCAGGACTAACTGCCGATTGGTGCTGGTTGTCAGCACGTTGACAAGAAGGAGACAGGTGAACAGTCACCATGCATGCTAAACAGTGAGATTCTCTGACAGAGGCAGTGAGGTTTTGCTTCAGTTTCCTCTTTCCTCCCCTGTGCAGATCGGCCTCATGTTAGTGCCAGGACATTTAACACCTGACTCCAAGCACTGTTCTGTTTGTCTCTTGTTCTCACACAGTTGTGCATTGTTAGCTTTCGCTGTTCCCTTAATAAAAACTTTTCTCTGTATCATTAAGGAAAGATGACTCATTAGACTCTAATGATTAGATAATCTTCCTGCTTTCTGGCTGTACACTGGGCACATTCTCCCGTCATCAGTGATGTCTCCAATTATTCAGAGTGGCAGTTCTGCATATCAGAATCATCTGAAAATCACGATGGAGGCTGATGCCCGCTTTCATCTAGTTTCTGGCTCGGTCAACTGGAGTGAGGTTCAGGAACTGTGTTTCAAAGTTTAAAGATGACACTGATGCTGCAGGTCTGGGGACCACAGGTTGCCCTGCTGCTGTGATCACTCACACCAAATGGACTTTCTCCAGGACTTGGTGCTTGCGAGTAAGCGAACAGCAAATGGGCATAAAATCCCTTTATTACAACAATGATGTATGTTTAGACCTTTGACTGGAAAACGCATTGAAAATACTCTTCACCATTATCAACAAGAAAACTAATTGTCTGCTATCTACTTATCTATATGCAGCAGAATATAAGAAACCATGTATCAAAATATGTAAAAATACAAATTATGTAAACATCGTAAGTTTACTTTTTATAATACATTGCCTCCCATGTATCTCTGTAACATCCCAGTGGATCTTGACAAAAGAGAACTTTCTATAAAGAGAATATGAATCATTATCTGGAGGATTTTAACCTTTATTTTCTATTATCTTTACAAGGAAGGCTGAGGTATGTAGAGAGAATAGATAGAAGTTCCTTGAACTTTGAAAGAGAATTTTAAGTGCTTCTTCATGAAAATATTTTAGTATTAATTCTTAATTCATTTGAGAAACACAGCTTTATTCTTTCCTAATTTAATATTAACTCTGCTTCATATGCTTCCTAGGTGTGGCAATTCTTGTTTTGTTTTTGGTTTTTAGTCCTAGAAGGTAATGATTTCTTCATGCGATTAGCAAAATATTATAGAACAGATGATGGAAACCCAACAATGTTTTTGTTAATATTCACTTGGCCAAATGCTTTGGGAAGTGCATGCAGGTAGTTTTCTTAGACACGTAATGGTAGAAGTACTAAGTGCTCAGACTTGGCTTGAAATTTTCCTTTGTCAGCCAAAAGGAGAGGCTGATGGCGCAGGTCAGGTTAGTTGGGAATTGTAGGTGAGAATATGATAGTATCAAAATGTGGTCCATGGATCTCCTGCAGAGAATTACCCGGGATTTGTATAAAACATGTGTGTTTATAAGTCCTGCAACATCAGCAATAGGTATTTTAAAACTATACCTGAAAGTCTGCATTCTAACCTAGACATACTGTAGTTATAGGTGACAAAGACCTTTACTGTACATTTACCAAGGCAAAGTATATACCTGGTATATTATATTGTGGGCGTGTATTAAATATTAATTCAACAGATTTTTTGTGCTTTATTTTGTTTGCAGTAATAGAGAATCCAGGGCCTAGCACATGCTAGGATGTTTATCTATCATCAAGTTATTACAATAGATTTAGGTTTTGCTTCACATATTCTAAAATCTACTGTGAAGACACAGTGTTCATTAAAAAAAAATTTACAAATAACAGTAGCAATGTTATGTTCTCAGCCTTTTTGTTTCATTATCAAGGAAGATATTTTAATAGATGTCTGAGTATGAAATATGGCTCATAAAAATACTGCCGTTGCTTTAAAAATATTTAAATGGTCAGCCTTGAAAACATATATACAAGTAACATTATATGGAGTGAACATGTTATATCTAGAAATATATATGAGTGTACTTATACATACATGTACATTTATATAAATATACATACATATATGCATGCAAAAATAGTTACTGGTAAAAGAGGCCATGAATTTGAAGGAGACCAGGGAGCACTATATGAAAGGGTTTGGAAGGAGGAAAGGGAAGGGAGAAATATATTTGCATATAATCTTTAAAAAAAATTGCCTTACCAGGGGGATCGGGATCTGTCCGTGTTCTATGGGCAGGATTCTGGAACTCGGTGCCTATGATGTGACACCTTGCACAGCCTAGGGGCTTGGACCTGCCTAGGCTCAGTGTGCTGGGCTCTGCTGACTCCCCATGGGAGACCTCGATTTGGGGGATGTGGGGATGCGGGGTGGCTTGGGAAAGAGGGCTGGGGGTGGGAGGAGGGGGGATCTGTGGATAGTATGTAGAGTAGTAGAAAATTTCTTAATAAAGAAAAATGAAAGAAAAAAATTGCCTTACCTGAACAAGAATGTGTGTGTGTGTATAATTCATCATCTGAAACAAGCAATCTGTATACGTGCAGTTTACTAAAATTGTGTTGTAGCAAACTGTATTAATAATTTAAATACCATATATAGTATATAGTGTACCATGTTAGTCCAAACATCACATTGCAATGGTTTACTAAAAGGTATTGAATTAATGAATACACAATTTGACAATTTCAAATTGAACATTTTGTAAAACATTTAAATTGTGAGTGTGTTCACAAACATTCTTTACAACATTTATTAGATATTAGCTTCATTCATTAATGAAAAAAAATACCTGTGGGGGAAAATGTGGATAACCATTTCCAACAAGATAAAACAAATCCAACAAGATGGTGCCTGATGTTTTACAATCATTTTAGCCTAATCTGCCCATATGTCTCTAATCAATGGTTCCTGAGGTCAACCACGAATTTCACCGTACATCAGTACATCAGAATCACTCAGATTTCTCCCATCCATCTCCAGATAAATGTCTGTGCTTCCAGCACACACTTCTGCTGCCAAGATTCTGAGATTATTTTGGTTGCATTGAGGACTCTCAGCTAATTCAACAGTCTTAGTCTCTAGCCATTCCTACTCTGGTCCCCAAAATTAACACAAGTGATCTCTACATCTATAGATTGTATCCAATGCAAAAGGTGGCAAGTGATAACTCTGCCTTCAAAGTGGCCTTTTAGACACCAGCTACTGTATTTCAAAACATCCAAATTGTAAAAATATGGCCAGAATGAATAAAACAGGATTTCACTTAATCTCACTTTCTAAATGTTATTAGTTTGACAGTCCATGATTTCTGTAAATGTTAAAAATGAGCCTTGAATTCAGATTAGTTTACAGTTTTACCTATCATTTATATCGAGGTTTAAAAAGATTAATGTTCAATGTTTTATTAAAAAGCTATGAACTGTGTCCAAACAGATAAAAAGAAATGTTGAAATAGGTTTCATGTAGGAGAATGTATGGCTTTTATTTTCTGAATAGCAACTGCGATAAATTAAAGTGCTCGATATTGTACCAGCCGGTGTCAGAAATGAATAGTGAACCCGCCAGCAGAAATGTTTTCAATTTCTTAAGCACTGTCCCAGACCCTGAGAGAATTGATTGGCTTTTTGACACAAAGTTGTAGTGGCAGAGACTTAAGAGGAAGAAAATTCCTCCACAAAAAAAACACCCAAAATACCTAGTAACAAACAGTGTCCAAACAATTCAATAAATCAAATGTTCTATTTTAAGAAAAACTAAGGCTCATGTATCAGTAAGGTTAACTTAGAGATTTTTTTTTCTTCCCAAGTAATGGTAACAAATTAATGATTTTCCAAAAGACTAAAAAGTTTTTAAATCAATAAAATGTTTTTCAGTTTTTTTGGTTTTTACCTGTTTGTTTTGTTTCATGATTTTGAGACAGGCTTACTACGTAGCCCCCTGGTCAGCCTGAACCTCACTTTGTTGACCAGGCTGGCCTCAAACTCACAGAGGCCTGTCTGCTTCTGCCCTCATTGCTGGGATTAAAGGCATGTGTGCCACTATGCTTGGCAAATTCAACCTTAGCTTTTTTGTCTCCATAAATCAATTAAGCACACTACTTTAATAGCTATGTCTATAAATTAAGCAAAAGTTAACTCGAGAAAAATAAATCTCAGGACAAAAATTAATAAGTATATCTAAATAGTATTAAACACATATTGATTGTTGTTTAGCATAAATTTTTATGTGCCATATCAGAAGTTCTAGTTTATACACCTTTTCAAGATTCTAGAAAGCACGAGAAAATGTATATGCATACTAGCATATACACACATATGCAAACAAACTAAATTGTGCAAATTATAAATAGCATTCTTATTAAAATATAGGTTACGAATGTTTCTGCTTTTAGTGTTTTTTAATAATTTCTTTACTTACATCTAAATTAATCATACATTTGATGATTGTTTTGTCTCCATCTAGGAAATCAAATTCCACCCTAGTAGTACTAACTCGGTTGTTATTTGGAAAGTAGTGACATCTTGCTCTTTAAATGCATATCTTTAATAACCATAAAATGAATAGACATAAAAATTAAAAATTGGCCGGGCAGTGGTGGCACACTCCTTTAATCCCAGCACTCAGGAGGCAGAGCCAAGCGAATCTTTGTGAGTTCGAGTCCAGCCTGGTCTACAAAATGAGATCCAGAACAGGCTCCAAAGCTACACAGAGAAACCCTGTCTCAAAAAAAATAAATAAATAAATAAAATTTAATAACACATATATGATACATATAAAAACACAAGCATATTTAGTGACTATATATGCCAACCTAAATTTTATTAAAAGCAAACTTTTATCAATTACCATAGAAGTTTTGAGGAAAGCTTTTAGAGAAGTCTGAAATTTTACTTATTATCAAATTTTACTTATATTCAAATCATGAAAAATTTTCATTTCATAAGAACATTTTCAACTCTTCATTAGATATCAAGTCTGATATAACACATAGTGTCTACCATAGACTACAACTTATTCATCGTGCTTCAGAGCCAAAATTTTAACTTGGAATCATAAAAGCAAGAGATATAAATTAGCTCAATTATACTGAAACATGTTTACCCACCATGAAAAAACAGCATACCTTATTCTACAATTTCAAAATAATGATGCCTTAAGACATCAAAAGTTGCCAGGCAGTGGTGGCGCATGCCTTTAATCCCAGTGCTCAGGAGGCAGAGAAAGGTGGATCTCTGAGTTCCAGGCCAGTCTGGTCTATAGAGTGAGTTCCTGGACAACCAGGGCTACACAGTGAAACTCTGTCTGGAAAAGAAAAACAAAAATAACAACAACAAAAACAAGCAAAACTCAAAACCAAAAAAACCACAAAATGGCCGGGCAGTGGTGGCGCACGCCTTTAATCCCAGCACTCGGGAGGCAGAGCCAGGCAGATCTCTGTGAGTTCGAGGCCAGCCTGGGCTACCAAGTGAGTTCCAGGAAAGGCGCAAAGCTACACAGAGAAACCCTGTCTCAAAAAACCAAAAAAAAAAAAAAAAAAAAAAAAAAAAAAACCACAAAATGTTAATCTCTTCTAAAGTTTTATCATAAAAATTTTGAACAAAGACATATATTAAAGAACTTCTAATTGTCACTGTTTAGTCAATTTAAAAGTAAAGAGACCGTAGGTTCCAAGGTATGTACAAAATATCACCATTTCAGACATTAATGTTCATGATGTATTATAAGTGAGGTTTTGACTCTCAAAACAACAGAGAATAATCACTGTAGGACCAGGGTTAAGGGTAGTAATTCTCTTGATGGAAGATTTGGCCAATCCTGGCCTTCACAGTCTACTAGCTGTGCAAGTTCCTCCTTTTCTAAAAGGGCTTTGCTGTGAGATGGTCTGTATGTCAAATGTGTTGCTGATTGGTCAATAAATAAATCACTGATTGGCCATTGGCTAGGCAGGAAGTGTAGGCGGGACAAGGAGGAGAATAGAGCTGGGAAGTGGAAGGCTGAGTCAGGGAGACACTGCCAGCCGCCATCAGGATAAGGAAGATGTAAAGTACCGGTAAGCCACAAGCCACGTGGCAAGGTATAGATTAATAGAAATGGATTAATTTAAGCTGTAAGAACAGTTAGCAAAAAGCCTGCCACGGCCATACAGTTTGTAACCAATATAAGTCTCTGTGTTTATTTGATCGGGTTTAAGCGGCTTGGGACTGGCGGGTGAGAGAGATTTGTCCTGACTGTGGGCCAGGCAGGAAAACTCTAGCAACAGGGCTTGATATACTCAGTGCTATAAGCATTGCTGCAGAGCACTCTTAAATTGTACTGTGTGAAGCAAATTTAGAACAAGGATTCATCTCTTTCCTCCACTTGGAAAACAAAGGTACCCTCAGACCCTGATTACTCTAATTGCAAATCTCAATCTATTTAATTTTTGAAGAAAAGCAAAACCTCACTGTTGATTTTTCTACTTTTAGTTAAAATGTCCATGATTGGTATTCACTAAAAATGTTCAAAATAATTGCACACATTTCAAACTTAAGGGTTGAGAAAAATCAGTCATTTGATTTGAAAGATGGTCTCAACTACAGAAATACAAAATATAATGACAGGTATGAATTTTATTAAATGCTTTTCATGGAATAAACAATGGAAGACTGATATGAACAAGAATTATAGGGGTACAGATATAATGGTGCCTTATTTCTTTGGTTTCTTGGATCCCTGAAAACAAAATATTATTTATAGAAAATGTGCTAAACTTATGACCCTTCAAGTTGTTAAATATGAGACACAGATACGTGTTTAACAGTTATTAGTCATATCCTTCTATTTAAAGTTAGGATAACCCCCATGAAATCCTAGAACTCAATCTGCTCCAAAGTCCTGTCCTAAGTAATACAGTTTGCATCACTCCAGTTTCCACAGTAATGATCTGGAAAGGTCAGCTGAACTATTCTTCATCTCTAGACAAACTATAATTTTTTACCTCCTTTTGGGCTTTTTGAACCTTGAGAAGTCCTTGAAAGAGTTACCCACAAAGTTCAACTGCATATAATTATCATCTTGAACTGTGTTTGAAGGAGGAAGAAGAAATTCTACTTATGCTTAGCACTTTCTAGATAACAAATGGTTTCTTCCTCTTGTTCTTTTATTCAGGGTCTATTATTCACATTGCTTATTTTAAAGACAGCAGTAATGGAGGAGATAAAACCTGAAGTTGGCCATGAAGGACTGGAAGAATTAACCCATCTGTTTTAGGAAGACGGAAAAAAAAAAAAAAAAAAGGAGGTACCTAGTCACAGAAGTATGTTAGCAAAATGGAAATGTGCTATAAAGTAATGTTAATAAAATGGCAGCATTTTTTTTTGTTTGTTTAAGGGGGAAGCAAGTTAAAATAAACCTGGGCAAGCAGATAGTAACTGAAGTGCAGTCACTAGGAAACAACTCAAGGATTCTGAAGGAGTGAAGAACAACTTGAATTACTACCGGAGACATAATGGCAGAGTCCAGCTAGTGGCTCTCAGTAAACTGGGTAGTAGGTTATCAGGGTCTTGGCATCTACTTTGGAAATGGAACTAGAAAAAAAAAAAGGGTCAGTATTATCAAAGAAGAAACAATGGCCTGTTGGATATACCACCCTGATACAGGAGGAAGTAACATAGAGTAGTAATTCAATGTTTTAGCCATTTTACAGAGATCAAAATATTGGCTTAATGATAAGACAGGGTAAGTAATTGTATAGGATGGAAATTTATTCTAGGACTGGATATCTTGGCATATCAGACAAAGGAACTGATGGTAAGGTAGTAGAAAACCATCAATGCTTTTACTGTAGGAGTGATGGATGCCAAAATCGTATCATCTCTCCAGAAAAAAAAAAAAACTTTAAAAATGTTATATATATATATGATTTTACAAATAATACACTTAAGACTTCACTACCATTAACAGATGAATCATATATATCCTCTCCTTTATTACAAGAAATAAACAAAAGCTTAACATTCCATGACTCAAAATGGCAACATTAAATTCCTTCCCCAAACCTGCAGGTGGTGTTGGCTAATCAACAGGCAAACCATCTACAAGGCAGGTATTAATTATTACCAAGTGACTTAGCAAGAATATCCACTCTGATAGAATACAGTGAAGAAGAAAGGAATTGGAAAAACATATAGGAGTTCCATAAACTAAACTATTTCAATCTGATTTTAAAATTCAACATGAATTTTATATTATTATGTATTATTTGCTGGATGTATTAGGGCTAGGCAAAGACATAAGAAACAGTAATAAAAATACTATCTCCTATGATTCTTGCATCTTCTCTGTTAGCTGAGTTGTGTTGACTCTGGTAAGACACTTCATGAGAAAGCTTATGTACAAAGAACTAGATATCACAAGACCGTCAGTTGGACCTTTGAAATAAAATGATTTTTGAAAGAGCTGTGAAACAATAAGTCTCAGATCACTTAACACAAAAGTGGCTCAAATTTTAGTGGAAGCGACTGAAAAATTCTTGAGTCCATATATTTGGACCCTCAAATATACCAACCACATTAGGACTTCAAATCACCAGCCTCAAATTAAAAAAAAAAAAAATCTAGAGATAAAATGTTTTTCAGTCATCTTTTATATAGTTTCCTTCCTTAGTTGGGAGAGAAAATGAAGTGTGGGCATTATTTTTATCATATTATCATTGGAGTAAAACTCCAAAGGAAATTTACCACCTGAGTTTGGCCAAGATTGAATGCATCAGTGAAAGTCAGACGTACTTGCAATAAAGGGCAACTACACATCCTTATCTTTTCTGCTTCCTTACACTTTCTCCATAGAACTTTATTTTATTATTATTATTTATTTACTTTGCATGTAAGTGTATAGTCATGGGCATGCTACTGACCTCATATGAAAGTCAGAGAATAATTTGTTGGAGAAAATTCTCTGATTGCACAAGGTAGGTCCTAGAGAATTGGATTGAGGTTGTCGGACATGTTATCAGGTCCCTTTATTCACTGGACCATCTGACCCCACAGAACTTTTTAAAATTCTCCAGTATCATCAAGTGATCATTCTTGGGACATAACATCTTCAATGTTCACTCTTGAAAATGTTGTGACTCATTTCAGAAAATGATAGTTCTGTTCTGACCCTAGTACATGGCAGTTATCCCTCTCCTTTGACCTGTTCTCCTCTGGGAAGTACTGAGCAACTCATCACTTTCATCATACTCTCTCATTCACTTTTTCAATATTCACCTGTGGTGTTATCATCCAATTAGTCTCCCTTGTTCTTGGCAGTTTCCAGATATCCTGAACTAATCTACACACATGCAATATATTAATACAATGACAAACTCCACAGACAGTCTATACCAAGTAGAGAAACAAGCCAATTACATATCTTAACAAACTAATAAAGTAGTAAAGAAAAAACAATAGATTTTTTAAAAATTCAAAAAGCCTCATTTTGTAATATTGAAAGGCAAGCAATAATAGTAATAAAAAAGTCAAACATTTCCTGTTCCTCAAGATTTCATCCCCTTCACCTTTCATATTTTTTTATCAGCATGGTACTCATTACATGCTAAAAATTCAGAAAAGTAAACATGTCACTGAACACTAAACACATTTCTCTTAATCATTCCTTCACCATACTGTATCCTTATTTAACTTGCCACACTAAAAGATTTTTACAAATCCAAGCCTGAGTTTTCGGCCAGAATTGCTTTTTATTTTTTTACTTTTGCCCTAAATAAAAGTTAAGGTACAATGGTAAAGTTTTATTTTTGTTGTCATAAGGTACATTTTATCTTTACTGTAGAAGAAAATACACGAATATTGTCTAAACCTGCCATATCATGAGCAAGTTGTAACACAGACTGTACTAAACCATGCACAACATTGAAGAAGATATAACAGAATGTTATCAATGTAAGCTGGCATTGTTCTCTGAGTAACCAGCAGGAATGTTATATAAGGGCAGTCAATATTAAAAGGCACATGAGAGTCATCATGTAAGAGGCTGGTCCATAAATCAACATAACAAATAACAGAAAACAGGCCTTGTCCACTTAAAAGGTAGAATGTCTATTTGAGACAAGTCGAAAAATGTAAGATGCATCCTCAACAAAGCAGAGATCAACCATGGTTAGTGGATCTAGCATGGGTACATATAACCATTTTGTGTTGTAATTCACTAACCCTAACTTATATGCCACATGATCCAAAACATCAGAGGGGGTGGTACACCCAATCTTGCTGCACACATAGTAAGCATTTGCAAGAAAAGCTTTTATGTACCAGGCACTAAAGGGACAGGGATATGCCTCCTGTGCTCAGGTCTTTGAATGCTATGAGCTTTATGAAGCTTTCAGCAAACTTGTCTCAAGGACAAAGTTCTTATCTGGAACAGAGGAGACGCATGGGGCTGTGAAGACACTTCCCTCGGACACATGATCTATTTTTCTTAGACTAGAAACTGGCAACATTGCCAGTTATGATATTTGTATTACATAAGCATTCAGAGTCTGAAAGTCACTTTGCTTACTTATTCACAGCTAGCTAATCCTGAAACTCACAGAGTGGGCAGACCATGTGCTATTACCTTCACTTTCAAACGAGGAATAAATGATGATTCAAACCATCGGGGATATATCAAAAAAATCCATCATAAACGAGTCATTGTATTCCTGAATATTATGATTCTAGTCAGCTTTAAAAACATTTAAATGCTTTTCTAGATTTCACTTTTGCTTAAGGTTTAAATATGGGAAATCAAAATGTTTCTGATATTCCTACGAAAAGGCTAATTAGTACTCAATTTGTAGTCACTAGCATAGAAATGATTTTACTATTCATTGTATTTATATGAACTTTAATAAAAATTATTTTGTAAAGGTACTTCTATTTTTTATATCTCATTTATAATATATATTGATTAGAATTATCTCATGATTTCAAACTTCATCTCTTCAACATAATCTATACAGGAAAATAACAAGTTTGAAATATAAACTCCAGTAATTATGTGTGTGCTCCAACAAAAATTACTATATGAAGGGGGTACAGAAATGCTTTTGCAGAATTTTGCAGAATTAAAATACTAATTATGAACTTACCCATCTCATCACTTACCATTTAAGATTTTTTTGACTAGCAGCCAGAATGTTTCTTTATTTATACAGAGTTTAGTAAACAGGGATATATTCATGATGTTCCAAAACATAGATCATATCATTTTTGGTTTTGGACATGTGTTTCACTTCCTTTTTCTCATTCTTTAGTCATTATTAATACACTAAGATTTTTAACATAATATTTTTATTAATTCTTTGAGAATTTCAGACATTCATGCAATGCATTTTGAACATATTTACTCCCACTACTACCCTAACCCCACCAGTATCCATTTCTCATCTCTCTCCCCTTTTCAATTTCATGTTCTATCCTTATTTAATAATCCACCAAGTTTAATTTGTATTGCCCATATATGTACAAATGTGGAGTGATCCTCTAAAGCATGGTTGTCCTACCAAGGGCCACACTGTTAAGGAAAACCTCCAGAAGACATCAGCTGTCAATAGCTGCTTATGAATGTGTTGCAGGTTACACAGAGAGGAGTGTATCTCTAAAACTTACCATTACTGACTGCATTATATGCACTGAAAGAATGGGATCTTGATTTCAATACCCATATTCTGGACTGAAAATATGAATTACAAGCAGTTTCTCAAGAAAAACACTATAGAATGTCTTACTCTTAGGTACAAAACTGTACAGCCAATTACTGCAGAGACACATCAATAATCAAGTATGTGCCCCACTTTAAAAGAGCTTTCAATATATTAGGAAAGATAGGACTTGGGTCCCACCATTATATTTCAAAGTAGAAAGGAAGTTATTATTAAACCTGTACAGAAATACAACAAGGCAGTTCTGGGGGTGGGGGCACAGTACTTTCAGATGGAGCAACAGAGGAAAACCTTCAGTATTTGACCGCTTTAGAATAAAGATGCTAACATATTGAAATAAATGGCAATACTTCACATCCTGAATAAATGAAAATATTCTATAATGTCAAAAAGTTTATCCTACATTGGAAAATCTGATTAGAGATTAAATTTGAAGCAGCAGAATGGGATGAATCCTTATAAAACGAGGAACAAAAATCAATGTTTAGTTTAGATATCTTAATATAGGCTTGCATGCTGTATTCTATCAAATGCCTACTTTTTCGAGCAGACTTTATGCCCTAAGACTCTTAACAATCAAACTGACCAGATGAATGTCTGTCTATTCCCTAAAGTTCTGTATGAAAATAAAGCAAACTAAATATTAATATAAAAACATTTACTTGATGAAACATCAAACCTTATATAATATAGACAAGACAATGTAAAACTTTAGAGAAAACCACAGAAACTGCATAAATATACATTAAGCATGCCCTTGTGAGCTATAAATCATAGGTCTTTACAGAGTAAATGATTATTTCTAATGAAAGTACTGCATGGTGTTAACATTTCCTGAATATATATTATATGCTTGGTTCTAAAACTTGAGAATAACTAGTCCATAGGAGATGAAAGATTAGAAAAGAAATGTCCATGGCTACACTGTAAATAAATTCTAGACATAACAAGATTACTCAGCTCTAAAGCTAGTGTAATGTCTTTCTATTAACCTAAACATCAAATGTCTGTAAAATAAACACAATACTGGTTTCTAAAGATATGAGCACATTAGGGTTTTCTAGATATCAGCTTTTCCAGGTTGAAAAAAATACATGGACTACTCTATATCCTTCCATTGGGTCACAGAAATAAAGGGCATCTATAAAGAAAAGTGCAAAGCTCATGGCTACCAAAACAAAAACAAGACAGAATTATAGATTCTGTAGGATTTCATTCCACTTTACTGTTTAAATGGACCACTAATACTGACTCAGATATGGAAGACAGTCAAGCTACTCTGAAGTCAAGCAGTTCTTGTAAATCCTGAATCACAGAGAGCCTGGGTGGGGAACAGTGTGTACACATAAATTAATTTTCCCGTTCTATGAAAAATAAAAAGAAACCTTTTGGCATAGAACTTCAAACACATTTCCCAGAAACCAGGAAAGATAATAATGAGATAATTAGAGAGACACGCTGATCACATCCACCTTCAGAAAGGACAGGTCTAGCAGTGAGAGCTTGTGAACTTCTCCGAGGCCATGACAGAAGAGAGAAAGGTTCCCGACGTTTTTGTGTGACTAAGTGCACTTCTTCCTCACCAGGTAGTAGGGACAACCAGGACTAGTCAGTTCTACTCTATTCAAGATATCCCCAATGTTCAAACAAACAGAAACTGAGGTGATTCAGAAAGATGTAACAGCCCATATGAAGTGGCTGTACACTGGATCCATGAGACTCTGCCACAAATTTCTTTGTTTCTCAGTGCCTAAAGTTCCTATAATTTTTATAGAATACATATGCTTGGAATGATTGTAAGTTAACGAACATTTTGGTCAATGTTACCTAATAGGTTAATTGGTAATAATTGCACTGAAGTTTAATGACTGCATTCAGATACCATGGGTCAATAACATCATTATGCAATTAAATTTCAAAGGAAAAACTGAACAGGTATATTTATTTGTGGTCTTATAATTCTCTGTCTAGCATAATGAAAAGTAGATCAGAGCATTAGTGATGATGCCCAATAAATATCTTAACTGTTAGCTACACATAAAATGTTTATATCCCTTTCATAAAAAGTAGTCTGGTTAGATATATCCATAAGTTGGCTTTCTCTGGAAACACTCAGAAATTCTTTAAGCAGTTGATATTACATGTATTATTGTATTTATATACATACAAACAGACTCTTGAGGTTGTTTATCAAGCTATGATAATCTTAAAATTTCTAACTCTGTATATAATGAAGCAACACTTCAACATGCTTTGGTATTATACAAACAAGTTGCTTAATTGCAAAAAGCTCAATTATGCAAATTCTTATTACTCAAACATCTTAGCATTTTTTACTATATGGACACAACAGAACAGTAGAACATTCTAGACATTCTTGCTAGTTAGATCTAGGAGACCTTCTATAAAACTGTAAGGAAGACTTGTTTTGATGATAGGTCATCTTAATTTTTAATGAGATTATTTGTGTATGTGTGTACATCACACTTGTAGATAAAGATGCCCGAGGAAGCCCAAAGAGGGTGTGTAATCTTTTGGTGCTGGAATTACAGATGGTCGTGAGCTTTCCAATGTGGGTGCTGGCATCCAAACTCTGGTCCTCTGACAGAGCAGTAAGTGCTCTTGCCTTAGGTCAGAGTAGAAATATGTATGTAAGAAAATATACACTATACAAATACAAATACATGTGTAAATGAAGCACCTATCCATACTCTGAATAGGAGAAGTAATTTAGAGTGATGTTGATTTCCGAGGAATATGCCAACATACTATGTACATTCCCCTAGCCATAAATAACAGAAGAGCTATTCTCCACTGAAACTGATAGGGGGAAAAATCAACATATTATACAATGTGTTTCACTAAAATGTCTACAGGAATTAATGTATATCATTTTGAATTATCAATCTTTTTTTAAATGAGGAAAACAACAAACAAGTATATATATGTGAGAAGTTTAGGGCTAGGATTCTATCTCAGTGCTAAACTAAACTGTCAAGAATTGAAAAATCAAAAATGTGTACAGTATTCACTTAATTTTGTTTACATAAGATAACACGGGAAGATAAGATAACTCTTCCAGTACAAAGATTTTATCAGACATGTATGTGTGTGTGTGTTTGTGTGTGTGTGTGTGTGTGTGTGTGTGTGTGTGTGTGTGTGTGTGTGTATTCCCATCTGAATACCTTCTTACAGTTTTAGATGATGTGGATGCATTTCTTCTCCATTATAAAATATGAATACAAGCATTGCCTCTAGTGGAGTGGCCAGAAGAAGCACCTGCTTTTGTTCTCTATTTTCCAAGCAAAGTCACTATGCCAACTTTATCTATTACTTCCTCCAAAAGAATGGAAAAGGAGAAGTGCTGAACAATAATTGTTCTTGAAGAAATTAAGGGAAGCAAAATTATAAACCTAACACTGTGCTCAATGGAATCATTTCAAAGCACTATTTTGTAACTCTCATCAATTCTGCATTAAAATTCACTTCAAAATTCAAGTTCAAACTACTAGTTTAACTATTTAGCATTTGGTTCAATTGACAATATTGTTGGAAATATATTTTGCAGCTGACTCCTCTGTACTGATTCAATGTGAGACAGAGAAGCTCAATGCCAGAAAAACACAAAGAAGAAATGATGTGATTAAGTTCTTCTTCAGCTCTGCAGGCACACCTCTGGAGTTTAAACCAAGCACTTGTTATACCCATGAATAGATCAGTTTTTCTTTTTTCCTCACCTTAGTCCTCCTTTTTATGATGGCAAGAACCAATCTCCATTGGAAAAATGCTGTGGTCATCAATACAGATATGGTTGTCCTTAGATTTTTTTTAGGATATTTTAAAGCTAAAACTAACCAGGTCACTTATGCTTCATTATTTTCTTGGTGTAAAAATCAATTGTATACCTGGAATATAGGTTACTCTTGTTTTTGGAAGAATGGCACCTTTCAATTCTTATCAATTGACCCCAAATTACAGAAAAAAATCTGATGAGAGATACCCCTATGAACAGAGTTCCTCTTATTCCTCTGAGATGTTTATCTTTGATTCAAGATCAAGATCTTTGATTAAAGATCATTAACTTCACATTCTATAGTAATTGGCACATAGTAGGCAAGTAACAAATACTTGTTAATAAATATGAGACTATTTAATTTCTTTTTATCTTAGCAAAATTCTACATGTCTCTAAATGAAAATTATTTTTATTTATATAAATCCAGCACTCAAACCCATCATTTATCTTGCTTAATATTATTAAACTGAATAATCATATGATGGTAAATTAGATTTTGATAATTAATTCGGTTCTCTCACTAAGTATTCAAGTGGCTTTGGATCACTGTGTGATACCCTCTAAGTCTCACTTTCATATTCCTCTACATGGGATGAAACACAACTTTCATGCTTATTTGAAAGGTTGAGGAAGAATGTGGAAGAGCTTCCCCATGCTTGTCCCACCACAGGCAACATATCCATAACTAGTGCTTATCTTTGGGATGACTTTAAAAACAGGAATATCTTCTCAATTCCAGAACCAACAGACATATTTTTTACCATCAAATTTGAATATAGTTTCTTTAAAAAAAGAATCTTACCTCTTAGAAAACTAAAAAAAAAAAAAAAAAAAAAAAAAAAAAAAAAAAGTCACCGATGCAGAACTTTATTTGCTTTCACAGTCTTCTACATAGTTTTTTACTGTCTATTTTATCAGCTTTGCTGTTTTGTTGTCTTTTAGTTTAAGGTATACATATAAAATAGGGAAGGATTTATAGTGAATAATGAATACTTAAATAGAAAATACTATACAGCAATAACTCAAACGTTTTTATATTCCCACACCCTGGTTTCTTCCTCTGTCTCTTTCTATGCCTATTTACAATTTGATACTCCTCACACTTTGATACATCTATGCATAGGGATACAAAGCCTAAAGGCATGCATTAGTTTGTGTGAATGAGCTGGAGCTGACCCTTTGCTACATGATCAACAGTCAATTTTGTTATCCCATTGGACTTCAGGTTGCTCCTCTTTCTATATGTATTTAGACAGACAGTGTGATCCTACATGATACTAGGAGCTTAGGCCTCTCCTGAGGGACTGAAGCTAAACCAGAGCACATATCCAGCCTGCCCAAGCTCAATTGCAAGTCCAATATCAAGTACCACATACTAATAAGTTATTTCTGTGACTATTGTCCTTCAGTAGCTACAGCTCTGAAGGTTGATCTATCAGTCTCTTCTACTGTAGTCACATATTTAAATCTCCTCCCATGTACCACAAAAGGCTCTTCTCGGGAATTAGTCATGCTTAAGTCTTTCACACATACAAAATATCCTTTCTCTTTAAGTTCATCTCCCTAAAGCCAATTGTGACCTAATAGATGCTAATAGATGAAAAATCTACTGAGGATTTTCCCATTCCAACTTTATTGATTTGTTAATTCCTCAATTTGGATGAGTTCATAATAAAATAATTATGAGATACAAGAATTGTTTTCCTTCTCCCTCTGTATATTACTTGTGATGTATTGATAGTTACAATGAATTCTTCTCAGTCTCCTTAATGTCATTGTTCAATATTTTTCACTCGGCCTAATACCCATGGGCTATGCTCTTGCTGTAAAGCTTCCAATTTTATCATTGAAAACCCTTCCCCTCCATAAGACTCCAGAACAACATGGAGAACTTAAATAATTCCCTTTCAGAAATTCTTTGAAGAAGTTCAGTCCATTTTCAGGATATACCTTTTTTTTCCTGTATGATACTCTAATAACTAACTCCAAAATTATGTTAGTAATCTGGGTAGCTCATCCTTAGTATTTACATTAATAATTGGCATATGGTAAGTTCTTACAAAATATCCTATGAGAAAGCAGGTAGTCTATTCATTAACTTGGACAACTTCATAATATATAACCTAGTGAAAGAATGGATGCCAGTGAAAGAGTTGGGCATTCACTGTGGGAGAAATATATAATATTGCCATTACGTGAATTTGTTATTCTCAGATATCTAGTATTCTTCAAAAATCACTAAGGCCAGCTCTGCTTTCATATAAGACAAGGCACTATCAGGAATATATGTTATTTAAACTACTACAGGAAGATCCCAACAAACTTTGACACAGTATCTTTTTTATTACTAATTAAATTTATATATTTATTTTACACCCAGACCACAGTCTCCCCTCCCTCCACTTCTCTCATTCCCTCCCCCCACCTCCTCTCTGGCCCCTCAATCCACTCCTCCTCCTTTTCTGTTTAAAAAGGAGCAGTCCTCCCATAGACATCAACAAAGCATAGCATGTCAAGTTGTGGTAAGACTAAGCACCTCCCCTTGTATTTAAGCCGGGCAAGGTAACTCAGTTTGAGAAATAGATTCCCAAAAGCCAGCCAAAAAGCCTTAGGGACAGCCCCCTGATTCCACTGTTAGGAGTCCTGCAAGCAGACCAAGCCACACAACTGCTACATATATGTAAAGCTAGGTCAGTCTCATGCAGCCTCCCTGGTTGTCCGTTCAGGTTCTGGGAGATCCTATGAGCCCAGGTTAGCTGATTCTGTGGGTTTCCTTGTGATGTCCTTGACCGCTCTGGTTCCTACAGTCCTCCATCCCTCTCTTCAGCAGGATTCCCCAAGCTGGGCCTAAAGTTTGACTGTTGGACACAGTATCTTACACCTAGCTATGAGTAAATGCCAAAGTCTCTCCCCTAAACAACAGTTTTGCTTCAAATAGTCTATAATTAAAATTATTCTTTCCTCTAATATATTTTCTTATGAAAGAAGAAAGCATATTTAGAAATTTAGTAAGTAGCTTAGAGTGTTTAAATAGTCTTGGCATTTAAGGAATGGTCTCCAGTAATATTCTAACATTTGACGGGAACTATGTATTACAATGTTTTTAAAATAAAAGCTTTCTTTATTCCTAAAGTTGACACAAATATTTCACTGAAGTTAAATTTTGAATTAGACTTTAATACTTTCAGAGTCCTCTAGATCAAATATTGATGTTTTAGATAATTTCTCCACATTTAACACCTAAATATAAATTTTGTGTAATTTTATTCGGTATTTCAATAAATCATAAACTTAAATTCTCTTTTTGTTAACTTTGATGTGATATTTCTTACGAGGCCTCAACTAGAAATCTTTATTCCACATGAAAAGAAACAATAATTACACTTGGATGGTGCAGTGAAGGATGCATTTTGATACAGAAGTCCTTTTCAGGACAGAGTTTTGCTATGTAGGCCAGGTTGGCCTCGAACTTGCAATCCTCCTGCCTCACAGGCTAGGGTCCTAGGCATATATGCCACTGCTGCTGGCTAGAAGTTTACTTAAACTTGCATCCTATTCCCATCTGTCGGTTATCACAGTTTCAGTGAAAATCTCTCTCCCTCCACCCCCTCTCGTTCTTCTCACACACTTATCACACACTCTGCCTCTAGATTAACGTCCCCAAGGAGAGTTACTCAATTGTCACTGTATTCATCTACCCAGGCCCTGAGCATAATTTGATTTCAGAGTGTTTGATTAGCACCAGGAAGAAGAAAAAGGATGTTGATTATGAGCACACGATCAAAATAAAATATCAGTGTGGTTGCATGCTAAGTGAATTTAAATAATTCCCAATATCCACAGTGACACAGACTTGCTCATCTTTTCTTTCCCATTTTCAGAGTGAAGGCACTTATACCAATTACAGTCATAGCCACATCCCTCACTAAATGCAGCTACATGTTCTTTAGTTACAACTGCCATGCGTTCCTTTTTAATCATCTGTTAAAACCAAGAAAAAAAGTCAATAAATGATAAATGCAGACACCAACTGGCCACCCAATACCCTTTTCTCTCTGTCCTCTCCTGTACATGAAAGAACTGTACATGTAATTTGGCATTTGCCAGTACAACATAAACAGAAATCAATTTTGGAAATGTAACTTTGGCAAGCATCTCTCAAAACATATCTCCTTTTATGCATTGCCTTTTAGCTACATCTGCTTCCCTCCTAATCTAGCCAAAATAAAAAAAAAAAGAGGAGAAAGAGAGAGAACAGACAGCAGAAGACTCAGAATTCCTCTTGCAGCCATAATGATAAAAACTGTAATAGTTCCATATATTCAAATATCATTATTTTTCCTGTTTTAATTACTAATAAAATATGCTAAAACTAAATTAATGTGAATGTTTTCAATGGGCAGCTAAGGGTGGAAAAGGCAATATAAACTTAAAGAGAGCCAAATACCATTCTAACAGGAATAAAAATGTTCCACCCTTATAATCATGATACGAGCTGCTCAAGAAGCAAAGGGGGTGGGCTCCTCCTTACATCTCCAAACCACCATGTTCACCTGGGAATGTTAAAATGACTCCATAGGGTTGAGTCTCTTTGTTTTCCTGATTCTTTAGCATTTGAAATGTCAAATACAGGGAAACACATTCACTCAGATATACGATCTTTATTTAGCATTCATTATATATCACCTCGTCGTCATTTTATAGCAAGATCTTTCCAAATTTTTAAGCTGTATCAGAGTAAACACTTTTCTAAATCTACGGCAGTGTCTAAGGTCCTAAGTCTCCTCTTTTGCTTCCTTAGATACTAATTTGGTTTTTCAGTTACCCTGTTTCACACCTGTGTGATGATTCATGTAATAATATAAAAAAAGACAGAACAAAAATATGATAATACTTCTGGCCACAGGAGGATTTTCTTTATATATATGTTTATTAAGCATAAGTTCTTTTTGCATAGAATGTAATCTGAATACAGTTTCCCTCCCTCTATCCTCCCAGTTCCTCCTTTCCCTCCCATCATGATCCTCTCCCTTTCTGTCTCTCACTAGAAAAGAACAGGCTTCCAAGTGATACTAACATAACATAAGAATAAAATATAATAAGACAGAAACCATCATACTGAAGTTGGACAAGCCAAGCCAAGCAAAAAGTAGAAGAGCCCCAAGAGAATCAAAGAAGACCCACTCATTCACACATTAAGGTTTCCCATAAGTACTAAGATGAAAACAACAGTATCTTTGCAGAGGACCTAGTGCAGGCCCACGTAGGCCCTGGGCATGCTGCTTCAGTCTCTGTGAATTCATATGAGCTTTGTTCAGCCGCCTTGCTCTTCTGCTTTCCATGGTCCTGTCTCTCCCACTCCTTCTGCCTCCTCTTCCACGGGGTTCCCTGAGCTCTAAAGGGTGGGATTTGATGGAGATGTGTCATTTAGAATTGTGTGTTCCAATGTCTCTTTCTTTCTGCATAATGTCTGGCTGGAGGTCTTGTATTTGTTCCCATTTGCTGTAAGAGGAAGCCTCTCTGATGATGGTTGAATAAGGCACTGATCTATGGTTATAGCAGAATATCATCATGAGTCATTTTATTGTTACTTTTTTTTTTTTTTTTTTACCAGTAGTATTTGCTTTGACCATAGTTCTCTGGGATATCAAGTCTCTGGTTCTTGTTCAACCAAACAGTGTCAGGTATGGGTTATATCTCATGGAGTGGACCTTAAGTCAAATCAAATGTTGGTTGGTTACTCCCACATGGTTTGAAATACTTGCAAACCAAATCCAAGAACACATCAAAAACATCATTCTCCATGATCAAGTAGTCTTCATCTTAGAGATGTAGGGATGGTTCAATGTACAAAAACAATAAATGTAATCCACTATATAGACAAACTGAAAGGAAAAAAAAACTCATAATCATCTCACTATATGCAGAAAAGGCCTTTGACAAAAAACCAACACACTTTCATAATAAAAGTCCTGGAGAGATTAGGGATAAAAGGTATATACCAAAACATAATAAAGGCAGTTTACAGCACATCAATAGCCAACATCAACTTAAATCGAGAGAAACACCAAGAAATTCCACTAAAATCTGGAACAAGACAAGTTTGTCTACTCTTTCCACACCTATTCAATATAGTACTTGAAGTCTTAGTCAGAGCAATAAGACAGCTGAAGGAGATGAGGGAATACAAATTGAAAAGGAAAAGATTAAAGTATCTTTATTTACTGATTATATGAAATAGTCTGCATCAGTGACCCTAAAAATTCCACTGGTGAACTCATACAGCTGATAAACACTTTCAGCAAAGTAGCTGGATACAAAATTAACTTTAAAAAAATCAGCAGCCTTCATATATAAAAATGACACACAAGAGAATTTTCAGACTGTATAATATTCATGGTGCTTCAATCCAGTGAGGACAAGAAACTGGTTCTCGCAAATAACTATGAATAAATCAGAATGTTTCCTAGAGGTAGTCCAGGTTTGGACCACTAAAGGACCTCATTTGTTACCTTTTGTCTGCTCTTTTCAGTAAGTTCTCATGAGTCCAGACATAGTTTTGAGATAATGAATATAATTATAAAATTCAGGCTTCACATATTGTGATGATGTCCATAAAAGGTGTACCTAAGGCCATTCGTACCCTCAGCATCACCACATAACCAGGCTGTGCACAGTGGACTTGGGACTGTGCACAGCTGTCAAAAGGTCTGGAAGAGGCAATGTGACATGGGTATGGGCAACACTATTCTACAAGAGTGATTCCCTCCTAATAAAACTATTTCATGTCAGGAAGTACTGATTCCAAGTTCTTTCTACGCTATGCAGACTTTGTCAATCAAAGTATGTTCTGCTGTTGTTACTTAATATTTGTTTCATGTTATTCACTTCATTTTGCCCTCAGAACCTTAGAATTTAAAACTTCACAGTTTTCTAGGAGTTATACTAAAGTATCAACAGAGTCTTGACCATGCAAAGTGTGTGGAATGGAGACCAGCACAGAACTGAACAAAGAACGCACCTTTGGTGATAAAGCTCAATTGTTCTCTGACAGAAAGGGCTGAAAGATCCATTTTTAACTTTCCCTGTACTCACCCTCTCTTCTAAATGAAAATGGTGAACAAATATTTTAACTGTATCAGACTCTGGATCATATGTTTGTTCAGAACACCCTCACATCCCACAGAAGCTCTGGGGCTAAGCTGAGTAAGTCAGTATTATTGACCTGCTTGAATGTTATTCATTTTCTCCACACTCCAGATGTCTTTCTCATCTACCTATCTCATTTCCCAAAACAGTTCCATTTGGACTCATTTAATGCCCCATCTCAGATTCTGGTGTCTACATTGCATTGTGTTGCTTGTTAAACCCAGTCACTGAGCTTTTAATGCCAGTTTCTAGCTGTAGCTTCCATTGCACTGTTTTGATAGGTAAGTATCAGACAGGAATCTATCATCTCATTTCCCTCCTGTGTCCACCTCTACCTTGAACAGCTTAATCACATTAGAGCTTCTGGCAAATGGAAACTGGCTGCCCAATAACTGCCTTGTCTGTTGTCCTTTTTCAGTATCAAGTCCAAGCTTTTCTTTTCATATTTACCAATTTTTAAGTAGTAGGCATTATATACTTCAACTATGAAATGGTAGAGTCTCCAAAAGTTGCTCCCTTTGACTACCAACATATTTTTTTCTCTTTCTTCTGTTAGAGCTGGTACTGTGAGTATGAGACAACATGGATAACCTCAATGCAGTTGGATGGCCTTTTTGGTAGACTCAGTGTCCTACTCTATTGCCTTTTATTTAGAAAGTTAATGTTTATGAATCTCTGTGGAAACACTTGTGAATTTTTGTTTACTTGGTGCTGATGTTCTTCAAATATTTAATGTTCTTTTAGCCTTCTTTTGACCTAGTTTTTTTTTCTTTCAGTTTCTGCATCTGGGTAGCTTCATATTTTGAAAAATGTTTTCAGAAACAGACTGTGTGTTCTCTGCAGTATTTCAAGGGGAAAGGAGTGGTTTTTCACTATGTCCGGAATTTTTTATGGTCCCTTGGATAAAGAAGACACAATCATCAGGTCAACTGTCATCAATTCTACCAGTCATCCTCAAGCTCTGCTTCTCAAACCCACTATTGACACTGAAAGGCATGGGGAAGAAACTTGTTCTGCTTTCCCAAAGCTTTTGCCTAACTCTCATGTGGCATCAGAAACCAAGCCAGAGCTGGAAACTTGACATGCATTTGAGTCTTCAAATTCCATCTCCATTTCTAAGCTCAATGGACTACAATAAGTTAGCTGCTTCTAAATTGCTAGTAGTGGCCACTTTTCTGAGCCTACCATATTTACATCTTGTATTATGCATGCAGATATGGTAACTTCATCCAGAGACCATTGCAGATCCTCATCTCATCTCTCGAAGTTCCCTCTTACTCTTTACAAGTTGGTTTTCTATTGGTTTTTAGTAAAAGTCTTGACCTATCATGAACTATTTCATCTTTCTGGAACATTTTCATTGTTCTGAATTTTCAGTTTCCTATAGAAACTCATTTGCTTCCAAACTATTTTAGAATAACCAAAGACATAAAGTACTTATCAAACACCACTGTACCTTCCCCCTATTTTAAGAAGTTTGGAAGTTCACTCAAGTCAATAAATCGGGCAGTATGAGTAAAAGTGAAAGCTCCTGTACACACATCCCTCGCTATAAGAATATTTATTAGCTTGCACTTAGTACTCATCATTCCAGGGCTCCAATGGAGAAACACACGTCTTTTTTTCCCATCCTGAGTTGGTGTTCATGGTCTGGAATGCAGCAGGATCTTAAAGAAGAAAGTGCCTATTCCCAGTGGAAGCAGCTACAATGGGGAGCAGGAATTATTCTGTATATGGAATGACCCAGTGGAGGCCGACAAGAGAAGCCGAGGCCCAAGGCCAGTGGGAATGCCTGGTGGCACAGCCTACTTCTTATGCCATCTTAATGATCTTTAGCCACACCCATTTGTTCCTTTCATCTAAAAACTGATTTGAATTTGTAATTCACTGCACAGTAATATTGTTTGTATATACACATTTTACAGATGATATTGTATGTTGAAATACCCTGAGCAAAATGATTTTTAAAATTCAGAATGCTTGTTTTGAAATTTAATGGTAGTGATACATGTAGTTTTTGTTATATACTTTAATGGATTATCTGTGTTACTATTATTTTGCTGATTGTACCAATCCTATTATAAATATCCTCATTAGAGTATTCTCATAGGAATTTCTTTTTTTTTCACACATGTAAGAATTTTTAGAGAGTACACCGAAAGTAGAATTGCAATGGGAAAATTATCCACATCTACAATTTGAGCAAATTCTCTCAAAATTGACATTTTAAGGGGCTTCTTTTACTCTAGTCCCTTACTAATACATTAATCAATCATTATATTTTGTCCAATTTGATGACATTGACCTATTATTTTGTTATATTGGCAGTATTTTACTTAATCAATTTTTTTTACATGTGCTAAATATTGATGCTTTTTTGGATTGTACGTACTACAATTATCAGTTTTCATTCTGTGTTTTACATTTACTAGACCTTTTAACGTGGGCACATAAACTTTCAATGTATTCATTTTATAATTGCAGTCACAGAGATTACACAGTTTTGTCTTGGTTAAGGAATAATTCCTTGACTGCAAGATGGTTCATCAGACAAAGATGATTGCCCTGAAACCAGATGAGCTAAGTTCAATCTCTAGGACCCACATGGTTGAAGGAGAGAACAGATTGCAGCAAGTTATATTCTGACCTTCACACATGCACAGTGACATCTTCTCTCTCTCTCTCTCTCTCTCTCTCTCTCTCTCTCTCTCTCTCACACACACACACACACACACACACACACACACACACACACACACACACACAAAACACAAAAAGTAATGTAACAATTCCTCTCTATTGTTTTCTTCTAAAAGTTAAAAATTCTTACCTTGTGCATTTTATTTCTACCTAACCATATTTTATTTCTACCTAACCACAGCGATTATCTAAAAATGTGTGAGTATGCATCTAACTTTATGTTTTCATATGAGGAGTCAATGTCCTTGACAGTCTTTCACTGCTCTGCCGAGCCGTCTGTATCTTTCAAGCTCTCAGGTGCTCATAGGCTTGCCTCTGAACTCCACTGCCCTTGGTTATCCCCCAGAACTTGACTGGAAGATCCTACTTCTGACAGCATCACATGCTGGAGCCTCAGAGCACACAGAAAGCAAGTTGGTGATATCTGGAAGCTTCATGTGGGCTAGCTTTCATAGTGCTGTGCACATTCCTGGAGGAGAAAAGCACTCCTGATCCAGCTGTGAGCCCTCAAAGCTACAATAATAGCTTGCCTGACAAGATATGCCCACAGGTGGCCCCTCCTCCAAAAGTTCAGGGATAACTTTACAAGAGAGGAAGGGAAGAAAGGAAGAGCCAGAGAGGGTGGATGACTACACGAAAACCATGGCTTTTTGTTTTGCTCTGTTCTCTTCTGCTCTGTTTTTTGACACAATGTTGCACCTACGAACTCACAATGGTGGTGACATCTGGCACAAGATATGCAAAGTTTAAACCAGATAAAACCTCATGGAAGGAGTAGGGGGACAGGAAGTGTCCAGCTAAGGAGCTATTGGTGATTGCCAGGTGTTTTCTTCAAGGATGTGGCCCCTGATGGGTCTAACATGCTCCCATGGATGGCCATACACCTAAGAGTATATAGGCAGCACTCCATGGGTTTAAAGAACATACTAAATGAGGGCACAAAGTTAAATGGGTATGGAATATTTTCAAACCAATCTTGGAAATATCCAAGCCAGGCACTGACCCACACCATAGCAGTCAGTTGAACTCAATAGAACTGTGAAACCCATTCTCTGCTGGGTTTCAGAGTTTTCCCACATGGCAGGAGGAGAAAAATGGGATGCTTGTGAAGGTCCCTCTAATTGGTTCCAAAGGAACCAGAAAATCATCTCCAATGAGACTAATAAAACTGATTGTCCCTTAACATTAATAACTTAATAAAACCACTGTGTATAGGTGACAGCTTTCAGTACACTATTCCAAAACCACCGAATACAAAGGGATATCAGTTTTACATAGCTATAAATAAGTACCTGCAATTGAGAACTTAAAAACAGATATCCAATGCAGCAACTATGAAACTCACCACATTATCTAGGGGCATAAATTACTCAAGGAAAGTACATCTAAAACTAACGGAAGTGCACTCTGTCATTTTCCCATTTTTAGCATAATATCAAGTGAATACATAAATCTATTTCAACAGTCTGAAAAAATTTATACACACCAAGTGATAATTTCTATTGCTAGAAAGTAAGTCAAACTACACAGGAAATCTAGATGGTCAGGTATTTCTTCAAAATTCAAGTATTTTGAGAAAATGTGTGAAGGGGGAGAGACAATGTGTGTGTGTGGGGGGGTGTTTGAATACTAAAGAGTGATAGAAGGACAGTCTATCTTCAGAACTCTTAAATACTGAAATCCTTACAATGTATCATCTAGATCCCTCCCCTACCCTCTGCCAGTAAGTACCTGCCTAATGAGAAGCCACACACACACACAAAAAAAAATAATGTACTTCAACTCCAAAGTATTGGAGCATATTTTTCAACTAAAGTTAAAGGGAAAATTTACACACAACTGTACTTTTAAGTCAGACTTCAAGTGAGTCGGTCATTAAGCCTTCTGAACTCTAACCAGTGCTGACTTCTCACTCTGCTAGTATCCATGGAAAGGGGAGGTTCAGAGAAAAGAGTAAAACTGAGACAGCCTGAGAAGAATTGTGGAAGTCCTACTGTTCACATTAATGCACTCATGTCTGAAAAAGGAATGATTTCCAGGTGGAACTCCAGCAGTTTGTCTACAGTCAGAAGTTAACCTTGGCTGGGCCTCTTGGGCCAAGTTCTGGGCAAATTCCTCCATATAAGTCCTTAAGGGAAAGGTTTAAAGTGTAAAGACTTCTGTAGATTATCTGCTGATTTAAGGAACATTCAAGTTACTATTCTCACTGAATTTAACATTATAGGTTTTGTAGTAATGAACTAGAGGTAAAAAGACACAGGGTAATGGCTAATAAGTGTCTATACTCTAAAGGGTGATAAGAAAAGGCTACAATAGATGAGACTATCATACATAATTTGCATACCCAGTTAAAGGAATAGAAAAAAATAACCATCAGTCAATTGTGAGCAAAGAAGAGCCTGCTCTTCCTAATGGAGATGCACTGGTCCTATGACAGTATCTTTGACCTAACCCTGAGCTCACAGCACTGCACCAGCAAGGTCATGTAGATGTGAGGCTGAATACCAGCTCATCAGTTAATTGGATCAGCATCTTTGTTGATGACCATGAGAAGAAGTATCTCCTGAAACTGAAACGCCTTACAGCATAAACCCTGAAAGGCTCATCACACCTTATCCACCAGGATGGACCTCCAAAAAGATGTTTGGCATGGAGGAAACTACTTCAATATGTAGGACTCCATGGCCATAAATCTGTAGAGCTAAATTCCCACTGGATTTCTTGCTGGAACTCCTGCCAAGATACTAGCAGAGTGGATTGCCTGACAAAACAACCCAGTTAAGTGGGAACCCTGAATGAATGAATTGAAAACACCTTGCTTCCCTTTAAGTCAAAATTTTTACTTCCTAATTTTTATCATCAATAAATTAATGAACTAGTCACTGCCTGTTACTATTCAGCTGGAGAACTCTTATTAAAATTCTAAACTTCCCTAAGTCCACATTTTCTCATATCTAAAATGAAGGAGTTAAGTTAGTAGATATTTAAAAATTATTACAGCACTTAAACACTATGGGTTTTGAAGATAAAGAGGAATTACACACATTTTAGTATGCTATCTATTAAAATGGTGATTACAGACTACATAGGAAATATTTATCAGTACTTATTTATAGCACGTCAAGCTAGAGAAAGTGGTAATATGTTGAGGAGTAGTTTTTGATATGAATAAAACTTCTATATTAAAATAAGAGATGGTCAATATATATTTGTTGTTAGAAATATAGATATCCAGTTCATTATTTAGAAGAGAATCAGCTATTTCACTTTTTTTTTCCTTTTGGGAAGGTTTAGGGAAAACAAACCAAGAATTAAGAGGTAATGAGATGTATTTGGAGCTACGTAAAGAGAATGGAGCTTGGCCTAGAGAACTAATTATGTAAAGAAAGATACAGATTATACCTAAAGCTGAAATATAAAGCCAGAAATAAAAAGTGTGAGTACCCTAGCAAGACAACCGTGTAGTGGAGTTGCACCAGTGAATCCAATAAACCAAGAACACGAGCTAAGGGCAAATACTTTAAAAAAATGAAATTACAGAATCCAATCATTTGGAACCAAAGAGAAAATAGTTCTAAGAAAATTATTTAGCCACAATCAAAGAAATCCAATCTCATATCTGTAATATAATTTGCAAGAGATGCTTCAAGTGTTAGTTTGCACAAATAACCTTTTGATTATATTGAAATACTTTAAGTTATAAAATCAACCCAGTATTCACCTTATTAGCATACTTTAACTGATTTTTATAAACAAAATTATAAATTTTTCATAGAAATTATGCTAAAATTTTATTTTTTAAAGAGGAGATAAAATTGCATTTCACTCAAGGATCATAGACTTCTCTTTATTATTTGTATTGCCCATTTCTACTTATTCTTCTTTCAATAAACATTTAAGTAATAAGAAAATATTCCTTACTATGAAGTCATACACACACACACACACACACACACACACACACTTTTAGTTCAGAGCTGATTTCACAGAGAATTTGAAAACTTGAAAATCGCCCATGACCTCCTTGAAAACTAACTTCAGAAATGACTGCTTCATGCTCCGTCAACTGTCTTTAACATAATGAATTATAAAGCATGGTTAAATCACCTTGCAGGGACTCCTTAAAAGTGAATAAAGTCCCTTTACTTTCCTATTTATTATTCCTCTTAGAAGAAGATTAGGAGGAGATAACAGATGGTTAGGTTTCCATCTATACTAATCTTAAAGGCAGTCAAATGTCAAATGGTCCATGCTACCATTAAGCAACTTTTTGGATACTGTGTAAGTCATTTTTGAGGGTCACTAGTAGACTAATTATAAGTACTATAATTATTATATATTACAAATAATAATTATATAATCCAAACTATTTGAAGTGTCATGTGCTTTTTGTTATGTGTTAACCTCTATTAATTATAATATATTATTTAATGATAACTAACATAAGTAATAAAAAAAGCACCAAAATAAAAACCAATAGCAAGCCTGACCTAGAAAGTATGGACATAGTGAGCAAAAGCCACAATGCTCTCATGCTGCAAAGTTTTGAAAAGGCTCTTTACATCTAAAGAAGTTTTCTCCAGGACAGCAAATACAACTCTCAGAAGGCAGGTAATTTTCTATTAATTCTTTTTTCTCTGTCCTTACCAATTTTACTACGCTTTGTGATAATGAAGTTGACATTATCCATGAAATCTTGAAAATATACATGATCTGAGTTTTCCTTAGTTTCTTCTATAAACTACCAATGAATCACGTCTCATGATTTTATCTAGGTCCAAATCTTGAGCTGTTACTTCTATGGGTCCCTCATAGGGCCAATCCAGGCTATGAGGCAGTTTCTATAAAGGTCACAAGAAACTTGAACATAGTTCTAGTGATACCTCCATCACTAAGTGCCATGCAAGTTAAGAGAGGCAGCTCTCGGCATGATTCAAATACTCATATGACATTGGCCTTCATAACTGCAGGCCCTATATCCATATATATAGTTTTTACCAACCAGAGGCAGTATGAGACACCAAAATTTCAATAGATTATTGATGAATTCTCTTGATTTTAGCCCATTTTTATATTTACTTCTAGTTATCCTAATAAAGCCTTTGGTCTATGATTTAAGCTATATAGCTTGTACTATTCTGAATAATCACTGAGATATTACTTTCTTAGGACTGAAATGTTGGCTACCACTCTTGTTCATTGACTTTTGTTTTCTAAAATTAGATTGTTGTTCCTTCTTCTGTTTTTTTCCCTAGTGAGTTGAAAAACTTGTCCATATTATCACTGCAACAGAATTTAGGGGGGAAATGAAAACAAACACATCCACTTTTCTATCTTACCTAGAGTGACGTTTTCTTCAACCCATTTCAGGAAACACATAACATCTGGTTATTTCCAGTGGATCTGCAACAGGCCTGAGCTGTGATACTGAAATTTAAGTGTACCTGAACAGTACTGACACCTCATTAAATCATGCAATTTGCTGACTAACACTGCATCATAGCTAGGAATCCTTGGAATTTCCAAGAGCCTTGCATTAGCTTCCCAGCTCTGAAATGGTTTTCAACAATGGTTTTCATTTGCTCTTCATGAGACCTAAGAGGGTTTGCTGTTGGTCCTGTAGAAAACAAGGCTGCTAAACCAGCAGTGTTACCTGGCAAGAACTCCGTTATAGGACCACATATTCAAGATGTTTTATGCTTATTTTCAATTCTGGATCCTAAAGAAAAGTTGTATCTAATAATGGCCTGTAGAGGGCAATGGAATTTTGGACCAGACCTTTCCTGCCTCTTCCTGGTAAGTAGCCAGTATGGAGGTCAGGTAAATCATTAACAGAATGCTGCTGTTATGTCCTATCATTTCTCCTGCAATAAATTATAAACCTGGGTACTTGTCATTTTCGATCCTGTTAGTCTTCCTTCAATAACACTGAACTACACCTGAAGTGCAGCAAATGATGACATAATTACACCTTTTCATGATATCATTTCAGCAATTTCTATATAGCATGTTGGTATGTTACGTTTACCTCATAAAATTAATTACCTTAGTTTGAGATGATAGAATGATAAAGGCCTTGGGTGTGAGTCATAAAAAATGCTCTTAGTTAATCTTGACATACACAGAAAGTTTAACAATGATAATGAAGACAAGGTAGCAGCCAGAGAAAATACTAGGCACATTCCTGATGCCATGGAGGAAATCCATGAATAAATAATTACTCTCCATTATCAACCTGACAGTCCATTATCTGTTATAATGTAGTATACCTTGCACTGTGAACTGAATGTCATGAACTGAAGTAGTCAGGACAAGAAAGGAAACCCAGAGATAAAGATTTTTCCATCTACCTATCGAGAATTTATTTTACACAAATTCTATGGTCTATTCCAAATATTAAGCTTATAAAACGTAAAAGACCTATAAGCATGTTAATTCTGGCCCTAGTCTAGAGGAGCTACAAGGAGAGTTAATGTATAGGTTGGTGGCTAATTATATTTGGAATCAATATTAATGTTCATGTTGAAGCAGAATACTAGGACATTTCTAGCCAGAATATTGTAGAAAAAGTTATACTCAAAGACCACTCCTCAGGCCTAGTTACATGTGTGTCTGTGCAATAAGCCCTGAAGAATATGTAGGTAACCTGCATTGCTTCTTCCACCTCTCACCAGCAAGAAAATATCACTGACCACATGTTAACAAAAGAAATCGGCGACTGAGCCAATGTCACGGTCCAGACTCAATGTGGAACTCTGGAGAAGTAGGTCACAGATGTCATATGCAAAGGAAAGGCATGAATATGCAAGTCAGGAAAGAAATGTTCAGATTCCAGAGTGACGAGCCAAGGGAAAGCATGAAGGAAGAAACAGTTTACACAGAAGCTGATTGGAAAACACAAAACCACTCCTATTTTATGAAAGAAGGAAGAAAAGGATGGAAGGAGGGTCCAAGGCTCAGTATTAAGGCTGAGAAAACAGTGAGTATAATCAAATAACGAAAGTAATGAAGTAATCAAAGAAAAGAAACCTCAGTCCTTGAAGCATATGAATATCTTGCTCGGTGGCATTCCCAGCACTCAGAAGGCCGAGGCAAAGGGATCTTTATGAGTTCAGGGCAAATCTAGTTTACACAGCAAGTTCGAAGCCACCCAAGGGAATATAGTGAGACCCTGTCTCAAAACAATCAACAAGACCCCCACCCTGAGCCCTCCATTCTTCCACTTAATCACACATACACTAAACAAACATGCTACAAATACCAACCTACTCAAAACAGTTCAATGAACTCTTCTGAATAAATGAAGCATACACCGGCTTTTAAATCAGATGCTATAGGACACATTCTCATCTTCATTTTGGAAACACTTTAATCACTAAAAGTCCATTTTCCCATATCCAACATACATTCCATGTTCATTTTTATACCTTAAATACTTACATTTTCTTTCCTTTGCTAGATGCTGACCTCTATAACCTCCACTGATGGAGCAATATTTCAAACAATTGAACAGAGGGAATAACTTCCTGCCTTCTCGCGATGCATGCCAATGCCTCATGTAAAATTTTTTTCCTATGCAGCAATGATTGTTTCAGGAACCATAATAATGTTTCATTTTCCTTTGCCTTCATTTTGCAATAAGAAAAAAATGACCAGAAAATGGAAAATAAAAGCATTGTTTTGAAGATAAGACAATTGGCACAAAATGGAAATGAGTAGTTTTGCCAAAATGATGAATTCTTCACTGATTGGCTCTGGTTTCAACTGCAAGGAAATACAACACAATCTTACCTCAGCCTAAGGAGCTGCCCGATTTCTACTACTGAAAATTTCGTCTGGAACGCCCCATTTTACTGATGAATAAATGAACTAGTACTTTTAAATTATCAGTTTAAGAATCCAGGTTAAAAAGAATGTCAGTAATTAGGTCTCAGAATGGGCATCAGTCTCCCAGTGTGGCAGCTGCACAGTTGACACAGGCCTTGTATGAAGAGAAGAAAACTTGCAACTCTCTCTTGACAAACGCTTCAGGGAAGCAGACATGCTTCCATCATTCTGACCACCAGGCTCCCTCACTGTTTCCCTTGCAAAATAACTACAAAATATTTTTCAACATTCAAGTCACTTACTGTAATTTTCCTAGATACAACTAGAGTAAGCTCTGGAATTCTGTCACTCATTATAGAAGACATGATATCTTCTGTTTGGTGAAGTACATTTTACATACCATTATTTTAGGTATGAATTTATTTATATACTAATAACATGTGCTATAAAGTTTTCATAAATGTTATGAATTTAAAAAACATATACCATTGAATTTTATTACCTGGCAATAATTATGGATTGTATTTTCTACTTTCTGGGAGTTGAATCTCATTTATGATGCTCATCTTCTGGAGTTAGGTTTGGAAAGACAACTACTAATCAAGCATGTAACATGTTAACTCTTCAGAATATACTAGAGGAGACTGTATCCTACACTAAGTATTTCTATTCATAAAAGTGAGGCAATTTCACAAGCATTGGTGTGCTTCAATGCTCAAAATAACCTGTTTCTGACTTGCCTGAAACTATGTTTCTGTTTCCAAAAGACAGTAAACAGAAGAGACTGTTGTGTGGCTGTCTCACTGGGGGAAATTATTGCTTGGGTTCTTGATCCATTCAAACTTTTATATTCTAAAAATCATATTATACAATCTGCGAGGATCCTTAATACTAGTATTCTCTCTTATTTAACTGTTTGTAAATATTAAGTGGTTCATATTTTTGAACTTGTAAAATGTAGGGGTTTTTTTCCACATAGCTCAATCTAATGGGATTTAACATAGGCTTGTTATACTATGTCAGATACACCTAGCTTTTTATGGGTGGCTTGAGCTTATTGCCCTCATAAAGGACCCTTTACACTGCAGGTGGAAATATAAATCAATCAAGTCACTATGAAAATCAGTATTGAGTCTTCTGAGAAACTAAAAGTAGAACTACACCATGGTCCAACAATAACCACTTCTTGATATATATATACACTGGGATCCTGGTCTCTCTCAGAGACACCTCCATATCTGCTTGTTGGATATATAACCACTGGGATCCTGGCCTCTCTCAGAGACACCTCCACATCTGCTTGTTGCTGCACTGCTCACAGTAACCAAGATATAAAATCAATCTAGATGCCCCCAAATAGATGACCAGGCAAAGAAAACTGTGTATCAATACATACAGTGGAATTTTATTCATCCATAAAGAATGGTATTTGCAAGAAAATACATTAGAGACCATCATTGTTTATAGAAAGAAAGCTTAATTCAGAAAAATATACCATGTCCTCTCTGAAGTATTTGTGTGTGTAACAGCAGAATGGGGATTATTAGAGAAGAGAAAGGGGAAAGTAGAAGTGCGAAGATGGTGGCAAGAATGGATAATAAGGAGTTACACAACCTAAGTGCTTTTGTCTTGGTTTTCTTCTCTTTATGTCTTACTTAATAATCCCGAAGAAGATGACTTGCTAGTGTTCAAAGTATAGAATCTTTAGGAGGAAGGGTGCACTTCTGAGTATCAATGTATTTAAATATGATGTGTGGTGATATATTGTGTATCCCAATAAAGCTAAGGCAGTTCAGCTGAGATCCATTTAGGTGAAGACTCAGAGGATTTCAGTCAGAGGATTTGTGGAGTTGGTGAGGTAATAGGCGGTGGCTGTGGCTTACTTTCCTTCTCTGATCTTTCAGCTTTCACCCTGACATCTGGCTCCGAGTTTTTTATTAAAAGACCATCTAAGATTTGAACACCAATGATGTAGAAAACTTCTTAAAGTGTTCCTAGATAGCTACAATGTGTGACTCCATGACTCTCACTTATTTACTTTAATGTTTTCAATTGATTTTTTTTAAGTGCTGTTTTCTAAAACTATAGTCAAATGACATCAGGCTATAGTTTTCACAGGCAATATTAATGTGCCTCAAAAATGGTTTTATGCATGTACATGTTGGGTGAGAGATTTAAGAAGAGAGGAAGACTGAAATGATAAGGAACATAACAGATCTAACCATGCCCAGTTCTGGGCTGCGTATGGAAGCCTTGATCTAGACCAGCAGAGATGGAGTCTCAAACAATTGCTCAGGCTCTGGAACTGTATAAATAGAGAGGTACTGAGTGAATTCACAATGTCAGGGCAATCTCAAAGCCAACTGGGAAGGACAGGTACTATTGTGTTTGCATCACAAAATGAGTAGTGTAGACTCATGGTTAATCACAGGAGTCTACTTGTACTGACTTCAAACCTGATTCCTTCAACTGTAAGACATGTAACCCAAGGCAAGTAAAGACTCGAGTTACCTGGCCAACTAGGGTTGAGGCACTGCACTGTCTGGAGGATCCAATGCACTAATCCTAACAAGGGGATCAGCACTGTGCTTGGCATGTCATGACATTTGGTTGATTAATCCTCATTAATTATTACACTGTCTGTGCATATCTGAGTAATGACCAATATCACATGGGTGCTTCTTTAAGGAAAATATAACATTAAACACTTCTTTGAGATGTAACTAAGAATATATTAACATTGTGTTCTTTTTGTCTTTTTTTTCTGTTAAAGGTGTGTGTGTGTGTGTGTGTGTGTGTGTGTGTGTGTGTGTGTGTGAATGCTATACCCTCATAGGTATTGGATCTCCTGGAGCTAAAGCTACAGAATTTGCAGGACTCCCAACATGCATGCTGGGAACCAAACTTTGGTTCTCTGCAAGAAGAGTATGCACTTTTTACCACTGTGTTATTTCTCCTGGCACCTCTTTTTGTCTTTCTTGACAAAAACAAATGAGGCTGTTATTCCTGTATGGTCTGTATTAGAATAATTTAAAACTTCAATGTGTGACTTCTTTGTATCCCTGTTTTCTGATTACAATGACGATTGTTTTCTGAAATGTTTATGATCATAATTTGCTACCCTGCACAGGCATTTGATAGAAATCCATTCTCAGATTTTGCTGAATCTGTACATGGTTACTTTATCCTTACCAGCCAATGGGAAAATTCAATCCAGGCTTTCTGAAAAGAAACTATAGCAATCATTTTTTTTTCTGCCCAACTAGCATGCAGAAAAAGGAAAGGTTTAGAAGAACTCCCTTCAAAGTTTAGAGATGGTTACATGCAGATTTTTCTACTATAGAAACGAAATCAAGGTCATGGAGCTTAGTGTTGGCTTTGTTCCTAATGCACTCCACACTGGCATCAGGAGCAAAAGGAGGTCAACCTTCAGCCTGCCCTGGCCATTATTATTCTTTGCAGAGAGTCCTAAAACCATCATAGAACAAGCCAATGGCTTCTAATGCTGAGGTTTTCCAGTGCCTATTTGACCTGTCTTCAAGTCAGCCTCCTTCTTCTAAGCTATAAATAGAACTGGTCTGGGCTCTATGGAGAGCAAAGGTAACAAAAAAGTATTCTGGACAGCAACTGGCACCCTGCAGACTGAAGGACAGATCCTCTGAGTTGCTCAGACCCCACTGTCCTGTTTCTAACTGGCTTTCCTTCTGTGGCTTATTTTCAGAGAGATTTTTTTTTCACAGCCTCTGTACTCAGGGAGGCTATAGGTCATGTTCACCAAGCATAACTCTTAGGGATCCTGGCCTAGAGCCCAGGAAACAAAGGGACTCCAGAATGCTGGAGCCAGAGTGTGTTTCTTCTCCAGAGCAAAAGAGTGACATTGGAGTGGCTTACATTCTTGAACCAAAGAGGATAATTCAGATGCAAAGGTTACTTTAAATACTTATGAAACCTTGAGGGTTCATTTTTTATGGAACATATAGGAGCTGGCAAGGTGGCTCAGTAGTTAAGAATGCTTGGTGCTCCAGCAGCACATATGCTAAAATTGGAAAGAATGTCGGTTGCTCTTCCAGAAGACTCTGATTCAGTTTTCAGCACCCACAGGATGGCTCACAACCATTCCTAGCTCTACTTCCAGGGAGTCGAACTCGCTCTTCTAGGATCTGAGAGCACCAGACATACATGTGGTACACATACAAACATGTAGACAAAAGACCCATACATGTAAAATTAAAAACTAATAAAAATAAACTAAAGGAAACATATAACTTTATATATATATATATACATATATATATATATACATATATATGTGTGTGTGTGTGTGTGTGTGTGTGAGAGAGAGAGAGAGAGTGTGTGTGTGTGTGTGTGTGTGTGTGTGTCAGTACTGAAACCTAAGCTAACTTTTAGTTTCCTTTCCCAAACACTAGTGTTCTGGCAGGAGACTAAAGAACAATCCAGAGGTAAGAACACACTCAGTCATCTATCTGATAAAAGTAACTAACAAGAAATCCAATTAGGCAGCCAGACTTGTTAGGGAATGGTACTGTTAATGCAAGCATGGGAACACTAAGGGCACAAATGAATCAGGCATCTGAGCTAATTCAGAAGCTGGCCTTAAATACTCTATTCATCTTCATACTTATACAGCTCGGTTTTACGAGACCTGTGATGCTCGGTCTTCACTGGCAACTTGATGGTAGTTAGAATCACCTAGGTGAACATAGGTGTGTCTTTGTGGTAGCTTCTCAAAGTCAGTAAAGATGAAAGATCTACCCAGGATGGCTTGAGTCCCAGGCAAAATCAGAGGGGAACAGATGACTCCCAGCATTCCCTGCCCTCTGCTTCTTGATCTTCCAACTGTGACATTTCCTGGACACACTTTTGCAGTCATGAGCTCTGTCATGCCTTCCCAGTCAGGACAGACTGGATCTCCAAAAAATGTAAAGACCAAGTTGCTTTGATCAGGCATTTTATTGTGTAAAAAGTAACTAACCACAGTCTCTTATTAATGAATGTCAGGGATATTTTATGTCAAAATTGATTATATGTGCTATGTGTAAGCTTATCATATAAAAATTCTGAAAAAAAATTATCTCAGCACTTAAATTCTGTAAATTATTTAGGGGAAAAATCTGCCATTCCCTTTATGCACAATCAACAGCAATCTTTGCACTAAAAACCTTAAGAAACACTTTTTCTAACTTCTCTGATGATAGTTCCCTTTAATTATCTGACTTCTGATATTTTACACTGTATACTTGTGAGCGAGATTTTCTCCTATTCTGTAGGCTGACCCTTCATTCACTTGATTGTTTTCTTTGTTATGCAGAAGTTCTTCAACTTCTTGCAGTCCCACTGGTCACATCTTGGTTTTAGTTCCTAAGCTATTAGAGTCCTATTCAGAAAGTCTTCATCATGCTTACACCCTGAAGTGGTTTTCCCTATACTTTCCTAGCATTTTCAAACAAATAACATGATTTCATTCTTTCTTAAAGCAAAATAAAACTAAGTTGTCTGTATAATGAAACATGTTCTTTTTCCATTCATCTTGCTTTAGACCTCTAGGCTAATCTATAACACGGCTACTGCGAATAGCAGTGTAGGATATTGATTTAGAATCCTTTGGGTATGTACTCATAGGTGGTATTACTGTCATATTGTAGCCCATTTTTGGTTTGTTGAGAAAACACACTGTTTTCCATTGTAGCTGGACTAAGTAAATTTCTACCAACAGTTGTTAAGTGTTACCTTTCCCCATCATCATTGACAATATTTGTTATTTGTTTTTTCAAATTTTTGAAAACTTACTTATTTGGGGAGGAGGTACTACACCAGGGCACATATGTAAGGTCAGAGGACAACATAGGAAAGTTGGTTCTTACCTCTCATCATGTGGATTCTGGGGATCAAACCCTCAGGTCTTTAGGCTAAGTAGGTACCATCTTTATCTACTAAGGCATCTCAAAAATCCAGATTTATTTCCTTCGTGAACCATTCTGACTAGGGTGAAACGAACTCTAAATGTTTGTTGTGTGATACTTTGATCCTGTTCCAAAAAATAAAGCTTGTATGGAGTCACAGGGCTGGCCACTAGCTGACCAACACTCACCATAGAAGTTTGGAGGACTATAGACACAATGGAGGCAGGAAATAGTAAGGCAGGGCAAAGAGAGGATCAAGGCCTTTTTGGATGAAGGGGCCAAGAGGTAGCAAGCCACTATGGCTGCTCCCCTGCTTCTCTGATCTTTCAGGTTTTTACCTCAATATCTGACTCCTGGCTTTTTAATTAATGAGATTAATTAGATTAACACTTTAAATGTCTTAATTTATAGTTCTGTAATAACTAAGATGTTGACCATTTTTTTCACATTCACTGGACATTTGTACTTTATCTTTTGAAAACAGTTTGTTTATTTCATCAGCCTACTTACTGACAGCACTGTTAGTTGTATTGGTATTTAGTCTGTTCAGTTCTTTATGTATTCTAGATATTGTCCTCTATCAAATGTACAGCAGGAAAATGTATGCAGCTGGAGATAATCATATAAAGCAACGTAAGTCAGAATCTGAAATACTGCAAACTTTTTCATATTTGTGGACCATAGACTTTTAGTTAAAAATCCAATATGTATGACATGAAAGTAGAATGGAGGTTGCATGAGAGGATGAGTGAGAATAATGGAAAGGGGAGAGGAGAGAACAAAGGAAGGTGGGAGATGGATTAATATGGTTAGAGTACATTATATACTAGTATTAAGATGTCTTCATGAAACACATCATTATGCATAATGAAAATATACCAGTAAAATTTTTAAAAGAATATATACACTCTAGATTTTAAATAGAAAATATATATGCATTAAATTTGTAATGGAGCTACTAAAGGAGAGCATACAAGTTTCCTTTGAGAACCTGTAATTAAGCTTCTTTATTATGCTTGCAAGCAGCTCACAGGCCATCTTGCAGGGGAACTGTGGAAGCTCACATATGTAGCTAGAGTTTTCCTGCCTGGCCCATAGTCAGGACAAATCTCTATCACCTGCCAGTCCCACAGTCGCTCAGACCCGACCAAGTAAACACAGAGACTTATATTGGTTACAAACTGTATGGCCATGGCAGGCTTCTTGCTAACTGTTCTTACAGCTTAAATTAATCCATCTCCATTAATCTATACCTTGCCACATGGCTCGTGGCTTACCGGCATCTTCACATGCTGTTTCTCATCGTGGCGGCTGGCAGTGTCTCTCTGACTCAGCCTTCCACTTCCCAGCTTTATTCTCCTCCTTGTCCCGCCTACACTTCCTGCCTAGCCAATGGCCAATCAGTGTTTTAATTATTGACTAATCAGCAACACATTTGACATACAGAACATCCCACAGCACACATACTTTTACATGCTACTTGAAAGTACTTCTAGGAACAATGTAACTGTGCTATGTAGGCAGTGTTACAGAGCAAACTCATTTTCTTTCTTCATATCTCGAGACCAAGCAAGGCCACTTGAGGACACCCAAGTCCCATTACACATATCCCTTTTTAATGTTTGATATGTCTTTTGTCATTTGTCTTTTAACCTCTATTTCACGTTACTGACCTTATTATTTGGATTCTATAACATCATATGCCATTCTGTCAAAGCTTGAGTAGCCTACATACTTCAGTTCATCTCCTGACATCAACATATGTATCGTGTCCTATCATTGCCACAGTAGGCAGTAAAGACCCATTAAAGGAAAATAAATCCCTTCTGCTAAAGAGACTGGAATCTCTGGCCTTTGTGAAGATTTAACATTCCAGTTTGCAGGTCAATCACCAGGGACTAGCCTCCAGGAGGCAGAGCCACCTTGGCCATGCTAAAGAGATGGAGAAATTTATCCCTTTAAAGACTCAGAAAGATGTAAGTATTCATTTTTCTTCTCTTCTGTATTTCTTTTCAGGTGCTGACCAAAGCCTTCCAATGCTCTTTCAGGTACTCTGAGCTCCTTTATTCTTTCTCTGATGCCATTTGGCTGCATATCCAAAAGACTTCTGACCTCATTTCCTAACTTACATGGTACAGTCCTCACCCCTCCCACTTCTATCTCCCTCCTCTAGGCAGCTGAGGAGATTGGCAGCTTGCCTGCTTTAGAGTTTTGTTTCACTTATTTTCTTTTAAACTCTAATAAAATTGCTCATTAGCTTCCTTTTGAGTCCATGCTTAAATCATTTTATTAACTAGACTAAGAACTCCAGGAGTAAACCAAATCCACATTTCCTTCCTAGCATAATGCTTCTCAATAAAATGATTAGAGCTGTTTTCTTCTTCATTTGCTCTTTTCAAGCCACAATCAGTTCTTGGTGGGCAAAATAAATATATATATATATATATATATATATATAAAATATATAAATAAATAAAGTCTCTATTGATCAAATTCCAAGTGTGACAAAATTGAAAATAATTTTTAAAATACACACAAAACAACACTCAAACTTTGTCCCATTAATATTTCTATTTTCAGAATTGTGAAGAATGTGAATAGTTCACTTTGGAGTCTGAAAGAATCAGATCCTGTGGTGAAAGTACACATAGCTTTATGTGAAAGCTGCTTTCGTGAAATACTGATGAGGAGAACTGAGAGGAGATGAAGAAACCATTAAAGTCAGCATGTGGCTGGGTGGGGGTGAGACAGGTTACTAACACTGGCTATTGCTTACTTGGACGAAAAGAGTAAAAAATTAGAATATGCTTCGGTGAATCCACTTTGGAAGTAAAGAAGTGAAATGCTTCGAACTTGAGCATTTCATTGGCTAAGGCAGCAACCTCTGAGGCATCTTACCTGCTTTGCAAGGTGCTGAGGGGAAAATGGGATGCAATCACAAGACTTACAATAACGACACATGACAGCCTGGACAATGCTGAGTGATAAGAGCAAAAATAGAATGAAGACTAGACACCATACTTCATGACACTTCCTGTGTGGTGCCCAGATATTTTACGTCATTCTTTAAATGAAATGAACAAGACCAATCTTTATGTAGTAATTATTTTTCGATTGCCTATCATTAACCAGAAATCACTAGCTATGTAAAAACCCTACGAAAGTTTTCTCAAGAATCAACTCCCCAGCTCCCTGTGCAGCTTGTGCTTTGCTTGTTGGACGTGCAGCTTCCTATTTTAAGCAGGTTAATTCCTTGATATTTCCAATCAAAGGGGAAAATGTTGAAATGATGTTGTTGTGGCATCTTTTTAAGCCAAAATTCTAGTTGTTGTATCAACTTCTTCTCTAAATTCACAGAATTAACAGAAAGCAAGAAACTACTAGAATTTTAGCAGGAATTTAAATGTTTATTTCCAAGTTTGATTAAAGGTGAACGATGAGCTTTTGGAACCTCCAAATTCCTAAAGTGGCTTTTATGAGAAATTATATATAAACATATATGACTGTTGTGGAATAATCTTTTTGTACACTGTGAAGATGTGTTCCTCTGGCTTAATAAAAAGCTGGACAGCCAATAGCTAGGCAGTATTTCCAAGCAAAGGGGACTCTGGGAAGAAGAAGGGCAGAGACGCCTGGGAATGCAGAGCAAGCAGAGATTAGGTAATAAAGTCATAAGGCAGAGAGTAAATCAATAGAAATGGGTTAATTTAAGTTATAAGAGCTAATGGGACAAGCCTTAGGTATAGGCTCAAGCTTTCATAATATAATAATAAGTGTCCACCTTAGTTTTTTGTGAGCTGGCGACCCAAAGAAAAATCTGTCTACATATGGCTATCTGTTGAAAACCCTTTGCAATTTATTAGTAGGTAATCGATACGAGATATACTCTGAAGTGTGAAATAATGGCTAGAAATGCTTCAAAAATACACCTTATTGCATCAAGCTAAGCAGAACATTTTTTTTCAACTTGTGTGGAAATAAAAACTATCACTATATTTTGAAAAGATCTCCTCCCGACATAAACATGCTGCCTTAAGGTAACTTGAACCACTCTGAAATAAAACTTGAAAGGTGGAGTTAATTCTGCTTCACTTACCCAGTTAAATGGCACAGGTGGTGGGTTGGGGAGATATTTTGAAATACATAAAAATTATAAAGTATTCTATCAGTCCAACTTTCAAGATGTTAATAACTTGTTTCTTTTTCTTGAAATTGTTCTGGACAAGGTAAGGAGCTACTTCTCTTCACATTTGAGAAAGAAAGTTTTATGAGTTGTGAAGCTCTCTGCCAGGCATTGAAAACAGAAACTAAAAGCAGTAGATGATGGAATTGAGGACAGCTGCTATTGCTCATTCTAACTGTGTAAAGAAAACCAAATCTCACACCACAGGCCACTGGTTGACAAGAAGAGTTCAACAATTGAGAAAGTGCAATGTTTTCTGTTGATAGAGAACATCTTACATATAAGATATGTATAAAATAAAATTTCACTTTCTTTTCGGTCATAATTCACAACTCTTTCAGAAGTTTATTCATAACAATTAGTATTTTAAGGAATCATTGTGACATTAAAGATGTTTTTAAAATATGAGTTGATGTGGAGAGAAGGGAAGTTCACCACACACCGGCTTCCATGTTATTAAAAGAACAAACCCTTTATCTGGGAAGAGTTAAGTAGTAAATGTATCAGTTACGTTTAAAGAATCAAAGGATGCATATCACACTATCATGAAAAGATTCTAGTCAAATTTGTATGATTTACTCTAACAATGCTTAGGAAATATAACTTAGCAAGTATATTAAGTATTCCTATTCTACAGCTACTTGGCAATCATCATAGAGAAAACGGAGTTGTGTAACAGCTCTCTAATTAGAAACAGTCAACATTTAATGACCTATTTATGTAGATTTAAGAGAATTTTATTAGGATATGAGCATATACAGCCACAAAATTTATGCAAAGTATCTTTTATATGGTTGTCGTTTTGAAAAGGAAAAAGGTCCAAAAATCTTGAAATATTTTAAAATACAAAGTGGAATGATTATTTTATACAATAAAAATGTACTGAAACATTTCAGCAGTCCAACTGAAGAGCCTGATCATAATAAAGAAAAAAATATGCTTCCATCGAAAAATATATACTAATCACATATAAGCTTGGATAAAACATAACTTCTTAGTAAAAATGATCATTTAGAATGCTAAATGGCCTTTCACATTCTATAGTATTTTGGCTTTTGATAACAACCAAATACATCCATAGTGTGATCCCTCACTAGCAGTTAATTTGGCATAACCATGATTGGCATATTATGGCACAGCACTGGCACTCTAGGAACAAATTATGTTCCTAGAGGGGCTGGTAAACACATGCAACCAAAGGGGTATTTGCTAAAGAACACATTGGCACATACCACCTAGCTTATGATATCCATATAAGTCAAGGTAAAAACCGCATGTGCCAGTCACAGTGACTCTGTGTCTGCTGTGGGTAGGAAGCCGGATTAATATGTTAGCAGGCCATGCATCCTTTAAATGGTTTTCTTTCCCATCCCAAGAGACTCAATGTATAAGCAAAGTTACCCAAACTTATATTCAATACTTTCATCATTTTAGTATTAATGCCAATGTTAAGCAAGCAGCCTATATTATATATAGATATATATATATATATAATATGCGTGTTTTTATACATATATACACATTAAACAATCATATATTATATAGCATACAAATAATCATGTATTGTATAACATATATGTAACAATAATATATTACACAACACATACACATATAACACATTTTAAATGTCCGGCTGACAAGCTCAGTTAAAAATGCCACACACGAACACTGGTGACACCTCCCTCTCCATTTTTTTTATTCTTGAGGATTAAGATCCTCAGATCATCCAGCAGTGAAGTTCATAATGGGATATGATCAGCCACAAAGCCACCTTACTGTTAGCGAAAGCAGAACAAGAAGAGATGCTCAACATATTGCAGGACTTAAGAAGAGTAATCGAAACAGACAAGTGCACTTTTGTTTGGTCAAAGAGGAAAGCCAGCAAGAAAAATCCTGAAAGGGCCAGCAAGATTGCTGAGAGAGTGAAGGCACTTGCTGTGTAACCCTGCCAACTGGAGTTTGATCCCTGAAACACAACACAAAGGTAGAACAGAAGAAACTACTCCACTACATTTGGTCCGACCTTCACAGGTGTGCCATTTCCTGCACACACCAGTTCTCTCTCACAGAGACACACATCATACATGCACAAACACAATAATGACTTTTTTTTAAAGAAGGAAAATCTAAATGAATACAAGTGACCTGGGCTTTGACACATCTAAAAAAGGAAGACTATTTTCTGTTAGGAAGAATCACTTGCTGGGTATCTGTCAGAAACGCAAGAGTGGAGAAGACAATTGATTGACAGAAATTAGAGCAGACGCCTCTTCCCATTGATGGGCACTACCCAATAAATCGAGGTTATATGAGAGTGTCCAAGCAGCCAGGTGAGAATTGTTCTCTCTCACTGCCTTAACAAACCAGAGCCCAAACTGGGTGGTCATTATGTGACCTCTCAGACTAGGAATGTCAAAAGACCACAGTTCACAAAGCCCCCTTGTACTTGAATAGCTGGACTGGATACAGATAACAAAGCTAACTTCATTTTTCTATATCAACTATCTGTTGGAATTTAAATTTACTTGAGTTCTACTAACATCTTGATTTAGTTAGTAATTTAACATCTTGACCATAGTTACTAATTGTCAGTTACCTTTTTAGATACGGCTATTTAAATCAAAGACTTTAATATAAAACCAGAAACTTTGAAGCTACTAGGGAAGACACACCAAGATACTGGCATAGGCAATGGCTTCTGTAAATGACTCCAAAACCTTAGGTAATAAAAATTAAAATTGACCAATGGTGTTACCTCTACAAACCCTGTAACTACTCAGTCCCAGAACCAGGGTTATGTGTTGGCCCACCCTAACATTCACTCTATCTGTGGTCTGCTGGTGTGCAGGGGTGGGGGTGGAGGGATGGGGGTGGGTGGCCAGTCCTTCAGACCCAGGGCTGCAGTACCTTCACCACACAGGGCAGCAATGGGATGTCCAGGAAGAGTTCCTGTGAGGACCCTGCTTCGATGGTACAGCAGAGACCAGGGGGTCTCAAATTAAACCAATGGCTCTTTTTGATAAATGCCTGCATGTAAAAATATATGGATAAAGGAGTTTCCTGTGTGACTCAACTGTGTCACACTGAAGTTTCTATGATGGAAATTTCCTCTTCTGTTTTTTTCTTTCTTTTTTCCCTCTTTTTCTCTTAAATTTTATTTTGATTTATTTGGGGGTAGGGCGGGAGATGGGTGGGATCTGAAGGCATGATGTGAAAGACACAAAGAATAAATTTAAAAAAAATTTTTAAAGCTTCTGCACAGGAAAGCAGATGACAGAGTAAACAGATAGCCCACTGAATAGGAGAAATACTGTCTAGATAATAACTTAGCAGGGGATTAATACCCAGAATATGTAAATAAGCAAACAACAGAATGAAGAGATAGTGCATTGAATAACCGAAAACCTGTACCTCTAATAGAAGATTAAGATCCAGAATTTATAGTAACATATAAAATAAATATATAAAATGATAAATAAATATATATTAGTTTTTTACTCACATATCTAATTTTAATAATAATATATTTAAACATGAATTCTCAAACACATTGCAAGACATAATCCAATAAATAAATACGATCACTCCAATGACAATCTCAAAATATATTACATCGATGAAGAAAAAGTTCCCATGTGTATAGCAGTAATGACTGAAATCAATACATGAGGTATTTGAAAAAAGAATGTATGTGGTACTAGGAATTAAACTGAAGGCTTTGTGTATGCTAAGCAATTACTCTATTATTGAGCGATATCCCCAGTCCATTTTTTCTTCTTTTATCAACATTTATTGTAGAAATGGACTTTGCATCACATTATGATACAGTTATATAAAGTCAGGTGGTCTAAAATTATTTACTAATATCATTCTTGGCCAACATAGTAGCACTTTTTGGTAATCCATGTTACTTATATAATATTGAGGGTGGAATATATCTATGTAGATCTGATACTCATAATTTTTTATTTGAGCATTCATGAAACAGCAAATGATTAAAGGAGAGTTGACACCCTGGTGTTGTGTTTTGTTGTAGTAACTCCATTTCTCCCTTTCATTCCTCCCTCCAAGCTCTCTGATATACACCTCTTAACTCTTTTACAAATTCACAGTCTCTTTTTTTCATTAGTTGTTCACACACACACACATTACTAAATGCATAAGTACAACCTGCTTTTTAAAAATAACAAAGATCTAATGGATGCATCAGTATCACTGTCCCTGCATCTATGGCTAAGGGACCATCACAGAAGAGAGGGATGAAAGACTGTAAAAGCAAGAATGCCAGCAAGTCTGTCGTGAAACAGTCTCTCCTAGAAAGAGCTGGATAAACAATGCTGGAATAATGGAACTGTTCATGTAAATATTGATGTCGAAAGACACAATTTTGAGGAATTCCACCCCTAGACAAAAAAAACTTAAAAGCAACTAAAAACAAGTGGAAGAAGTAGAATTAGCCTCTCCCAGAGATGAAACCCCTTATTGTTGTCCAGTGTAGTCAGCCCTGAAACTCTCTCTCTCTCTCTCTCTCTCTATATATATATATATATATATATATATATATATATATATATATATATATGTGTGTGTGTGTGTGTGTGTATATATATATATGCTCAAAAATGGACTCAGTAGCTTATATATTTATATATTTGCACTCACACACAAAAATATGTGTTTATGGATATATATATATGTATATTATATAATCAAAGATTTTATATATATATATATATATATATATATATATATATATATATATATATAAAAGAAAAAGGGTTATCAACTTGAGAGTGGGAGGGCACATGGGAGAAGTTTTAAGGAGACCCTGGTAGGAGCTGAAGGGAATAAAGGGAAAGAGGAAAGTAATGCAATTCTATTTCAGTTAAAATCATACTGAAAAAAACAATAAACAACAAAGAACAAGTAATTCAGTTTTAAAGCTACCAAAAAATGAATATACACTTCTCAAGTGGAGAAATACAAATGGCCAACAAATGTATGAATCAAATTTAGACATCAGGGAAATACTAACCAAAACCACACTGAAATTACATCTCATCACTGAATGACTATTATCTAAAGAACTCTCGGGAAATAATAAATTCTGGAGCAAAAGGTATTCACAGTGTTGGTGGTAATGCAAATAACTATAGTTCCTAAGAAAAACAGCATGAATGTTCCATAAAATCAGCAACCTGAAGCTGAAGAGAAAGGATCATCTATCTGATCCAGCTGTTCTACTACTAGGTCAAAATCTGAAGGACGTGTCATCAGAATGCAAGAGAGACACCTACATACTCACCTCTCTGCAGCACTGTTCACAGTGGCCAAGAGGAATGGAATCTGCCTAGGTATCAACAAAGGAATGGATTGAAAAACAAAGTCTATACAACAGACTACTGTTCCACCATAAAGAATGGAGTCCTGCCATTTTAGGAAAACCATGAAACTGGAGGATGATGTTGGGAAAAATAAGACACAGAAAAACTATCATATGTTTTCTCTCAGTGTGCAGAATACTGATTTTCTTTTTTTTTTAAGTGACCTGAATGTAGAGAAGAGACAACAGGGGACTGGAAAATGGGCAGAAAGAAAGACAGAAGGAAGTAAGGAAAAGAGAGACATAAAGTTAGACACAATAAATGTGTAATACATATGTGTGTGGATGTGTCATGGTGAAACCCATTCATACAGTTACTACTTGTTACAGAAAAAAATATTGTCATGCTGTCTTGAGATCTGTCACTACCTGCCGGGAACAAACAGAAGTAGTGATATCATCTCCTATGCTCTTTCTTTGAAACTCTGTACATCCCAATGTTTACATAATCCTTTAAAACTAGGACACGGTTGGATTTTTAAAATACAGTCTGACAGTCTTTGTCACTAAACAAGGAGGCTTATCAGTTTCTATTTTATATCATTAACAGAATATTTGGCTCTGACTGCACAATCTTACATTTAAGTGTTATTTTTAATCAGCATTTCAATTATATCATTATGATTATAGTTTTCTTCTCTTACACCATGCATTCCTAACTTGTCAAAGTCTGATGACCTTCTTCTGATAATTGTAGGAATAAAGAGTCAATCTCACTCCATTTAATATTCCATTTTATCAGTTTTTTTGTCTGTACATTACATCCCTCCATTCAATTCACTCAACTTCAGTGTTATTGTATGAGGCCAAATTTCATTTAGATTTATTTACACATTTAACACCTTCATTGCTCTTTACTGCTTCCTAATTCTCTGGGTTAATATTCTCCTTACATAATATTCTCCTTAAGTTTTGCTAGTAACAATCTCTGGAGGATTTTGTATTTCTTTTTTCTAAAACTGATTACATTCTGTGGTTTGCTTTAAGGACATTTTCGCTGACTAGAAAGGTATGGTTTAGTTGTCATTTTCATTTGCTGTACTGAATACATTTCATTGTATCATGGCTTTCATTAGCATGATTGATACTGATAAAGTATCCCCAACATGACTGCCTAAACATGAGCTGAACAAGGACAACAGCAGTTGACGTGCCAAAGTGGGAGGGGAAAAGACCACCAGGCCTCAACCTTATACAAAGAACTACAGGCAACAAAGAAGTGTTGTAAGAAGGAGAAACAGTTTTCCCAAGGGGAGAGCACACCAATTGGTTATCCAATACTAAATGGTCTGCCTGAAAACTTACATAAAAGCAACATTATACAGAGTGAGCAGGTTGTGTTTATAAATATTTTCTCATACATGTATATAACAATGTTTAATGAAAAAGAGGCATGAATTTGAAAAAGAGCAAGGAGAAGTATATGAGAGTGATTGGATGCTAGGAAGAGAAGGGAAAATTATGGAATTATAATCTCAAAAATAAATGGAAAATATGAAAAAATGTCTATTGAAGGTAACGTGTACTCTTTTCTCTTTTATTTCTGAGCCTAAGTGTGATCCACTTTCTCCATTGTTTTCTTCTTTTATTAAGTCTTCCTATGATTCCTTGGATCATTACATTGAACTTTTTCAATGGTTCTAGAAAGTTTTCAGGCATTCGCCCATCAAATACCACTTATGCTCTTTTTTTCTGCTCTACACTCTGACCAAATCATGAAGCCCTCCGCTCTCCTCTTCCTGTGTTTATGCTATGATCACCATTTCATCTGCCCCACTTTCAGCTCACCAAGTTTCTCTTCTTGTTGTGTAATCTGATATTAAACTCATGATGGGTCTTAGTCTAAATGATTGCATTTTTCATTCATAATTTCAATATGATTAGTTTTCAAATATGCTATGTGGCCTTCATATAAATTTTCATGTTTTGTTTTTATTTCAATAAAAATAAATTACCATTTTTACAGTAGTAGTATTATACTTTATATGTGATAATTTCAATAATTTAAGTCTTACTGGGTCTATTTTTACTTTCCATTTTAAAAATATTTTAAAATTCCAGTAAAGCTGCAAGAGAACAATGTGTAGAATATACATAACCTTACTTGTCAAATACTGTTAACATTTCCAACTTTTGCTTTACACTTCTATTTATGAGCATTTTCTATATAATAGAGAAATAAGGATCAAAATATCTGAGACTTAAGTCAAATACAATAAACAGAATACAATGATTGAGGGTGAAGAAGCATCCCTTATCATTAGAGATAGATCTAGACAGAGAGACAGACAGACAGAGACAGGTTTATTACCTGAACCTTTGATCCTGACTTGCTTCAAATAATGTTTGAGACTGACTAGCTTAGCGAGGTAGTTACATTTTCTAAGTAATTCTGAATTATATTAGTTTTCTACACTATGTATTCTGTAGTGATTACAAAAGATTAAAAGTCTATGCTCACAATAAAATTATGCACGTAACTATAGAATACTTTCAGGTCAGCTAACAATAACCTAATGTGGAAGAGAAGGCATATAAAATGAACAATAGTATGATAGGAGTTAAATCTATGGCATAGAAAAAAATGAAAACGCTAATTAGTATATTTCATTTTTAAATAGTAATGTCGCTCAAGATCTTAATTACTAATAAGTAGCATCAGGAAAAAGAAAATGCACACACATAATAAACACATAAAATTGTTTCAGGTAAAACCTTTGTGTCTGCCATTTCCATTCTATATGATGTTGAGTAAAAGGGAGTTATATCTAGCCATGTTGGACACAACTCCAAAGCTGCTCGGCCAGGACTCAACTATCTTGTTTTCCAGCAAGACTCTGCACTGGCTTCTAAGTGGTCTCCCGGGGGCTTTTTGGATTACCCTATCATGAATTATACCAGGTCAGCCACCTTGCAACTCAAAACCCAGTCAAATGAAGACTTAAATTCTTTCTCCCTCATCCATTGGGCACACTGGGGGCTCATTTTACCACTCCATTCCCATCCCCTACTTTCCTCACTTACACACTCTAGTGACACTGGGTATGCTTAATTAAGGTGCTTGTAGCATGCCACGTTGATTTCTTCTAAAGCTCTTCAAATTCTTCCCCTAGTCACATGACCTGACCCTCATTTAACCCAGGTCTCTGATCAAATACTACATCTTCTAATATCTTTTCTCAGCCTTCCCTGTTTAAAGCACTTTCCACAGTCTGTAGTGCTTTTACCTATCCATTGTCTTCCTTTCATAACCAGGACACACACTTCCTGAAGTGTGATACTGTTTAATTTTGTTTTCTCTCCCTCCCTCTCTCCATTACCTCTTTCAGAATGTGGGTCCCAAGAATGTGGAGGCTTTGTTTTATTCATTGCTATATTCCGAATATATACTTGGTATATAGAAAGCACTAAACAAATTATAACCATTTACAGAATTAAAATTAATACAAAATACAGTTTAATTACTTTAAGATGTGCAAAAATAAATAAGCATTTCAGATACTAAGGACATAAGACCCTCTCTCAAAAAAAGTCATTTATTTTGTATATCACGATTTAACTTGCAGTGTGAAGTAGCGAAATTGTACTGTATATGACAAAAGGCACATGATAGAATATATAAGTAATGCAGACAGAAATTTCTTCCAACATCTGAGGACTATGGGGGTTTCTCATTACTGATTAAATTTCTCCAAGTCTGTCAGTGTGAAATCTTTCTAATGTCTATGTACGTAAACATGCAGTTATGAGTATTTAATATTTTGCTTCATTGCTAAGTTTTCAGAAAAGGTGGGGGGGATGAAAACCAATTGCTATATCTGAAAGCACATAAGACAAAGGAGTAGACATTTTTGTTTAAATTCTGGTGTTAAATTCATGATTCCATACTAAAAATGTTATATGATTTATCTCCTGTCCTCAGTTTCAGTATCCATAAAAATTGAGATAATGTTACCATCCATTTCCTTATGTTTTGTTAAGTATTAAATAATATAATGGCTGTAAACTGATTAGCAATTCTGTATCTAGAACATAATGTAATTCCAAAATTGCCAGCTTTTATTATTCTCAATATAAAGCTTAATGAGACAAGAATAATTTTTCCATTTACTAAAGTGATATTTTACTTAATTTTCGAATTTTGTTATGTTATTCCTAGTCATAATAATGGACTGAACCCTAAAATACAAATGAAAATGTTTCTATAGTTTCGGAAGCCATTAAAAGTCCACAACTATTTCACCATCAACTGGTTGGTGGGGAAGCTGGAATTGCAGGGTGAAATGTGTGAGTTTAGGCGGAAAAGAGAAGAGAAAGGCCTGTCAGTGGTACCCTGGAAGCTGTAGTAGAGGGAAAAGGAAGCTTTAGCTCCACTCATCTGTGTTCTCTATTGCAGTCTTGGAAAACAATGGAATGGAGTGGTAGCTCAGCTAGACCTGTGGACAGCCCCGCACCATCCTCCACCATGACTTCACAAGGATCTCTCCTCCTCCTCCTCTTCCTCCTCCTCCTCCTATCTGTCTTAGAAAAAAATCTTTATGATGCAGAAATTAAGAATTAGCTTATTTGACGAGAAAGGTAAGTACTTACAACTGTGAAATGTAGTGCTTCCCACACAACATGGCACTCTTGCACTCATTGTAGCCTCACGGAGATTAACTGTGAACTGAATACTTTGAAGAAAATACGATAATTGGCAAGCAGAAATAACAAGATAGACTGTGACATAAAATAATCTTCAATTAAAAAAAACATGACTGCGTTTTCTTCATACATTTAGTGGGGAAGATACAAACTTCATACACTTCCTTCCTGTTTTTGTCAAGATAATAAATTAACTCATGAAAAATGGGTATTTTGTCACTACATTTTAATTATTTTCACTGCCTCAGGCAATATCACCTAATGTATATGCTATTTTAGCATCTTATTAAATTATCCTATTTAATTACTGGAACTTATACAATAAAGGATTAAGAGTTAGTCCAAAGTGAGTGAACTCTTCTGCAAAAGTATCCATAATTGTCCTTATTTTAATTACTTGGGTTTTTTTAAGAACACTAATTTAAAGAGACACAAACTAGAACATTATGCCTATTGGTCTTGAGGAAGTCAAAAGTGCCTTCTAGAGAGAGCTTAGTGTGCATGTGGAGGGGAGGAGGTTGGAAGGTCGATTTGAAAAGTGGGCAGGAGGCCAGTGCATTTGAACTTGTTCTCTTACAAGAACAGTGTGTAGAAAGGGGTGAAAGGGAGGGTGGTGATTAGACGTGTGCTGACACGAGGAAGAATTTTCTTCTGAGGGCAGTCTGTGTTGCATGACAAACACCGGGATGGTCTCTCCGTTACAGAAAGAGGAGATAGAAATCATCCAGATCATTGACGAGCAGTAAAGAAAAAGAGATAACTCCCCAAAGCAATGGCCAACATTCACTGAAAGAATATTAAAGAAGCAAAGTATATATCTGAGATTTTAGGAAATTTCCCTTAAATTCAAAAGGCCATAATACATTCTAAAATCAGAGAAAAACAGGGAGAGGGGGGTATTTTATAACACATTTAAAACTCACTTCATCATACATGTTTTACCAGCTTTTATACTGTAAAAGTATTTGCATGTAATTGTGTGCTGCATTCCTTCCTCCAGAAACACCCTACTACGTACATTTCACCTTAGTATAATCCTCGTGTTTGCTTGTCATGGCTGTGCATCTGCCTCTGATTTCTGGATAAAAATGCATTACTGGTCATTTGATTACCTATTTCTTTTTGTTACGCATGTTGAATCTACTAATGTCTCCAAATATATGACCATTTCCCTACTTGGGGCCATTTCCTTAGGACAGAATCCCAGAAGGAGTATTAATAGATTAGATAATATGAATATTTTATAGGTTTTCCCCCATACAATGCCAAATTGCTTTCCAAAAGGGCTGTGCCAGTTTTAATTGCAATGAACTGTCTGAAAGCACCAGATCCACTTATGCCTGCCAACATGAGACATGATTATTTTTAATATTGTCATTTAGCAGGTGAATAGTCATCACATTGTTCATATAATTTATTTAGTCCAGTTAATTACAAGATGGGAAAGGAGGACATCCAAAATTAGGAAAATTGACAAAACCTCAATATTCTACTGCTATCCTGTGATCAAGATGACTTCACAGATCCCAGGGGATCACCAAGTGAGATCAGTTAACAATAATTTACATGCACATAAAGCATGCTGATAGATAAGTGCAAATGTGAGCAGAGAAATGTGTGGAGGAGATGTCACAAACCAAGTCTCTGATCCCGTCCTATCCAGCAACAACAACTGAAATAGAGGGCACATGAGCAAGTATGAAAATGAACACAGGCACCCACACTTCATAATCAAGACAAAACCACCTTTCAAACCAGCTACTCCTTTTCTAGCTCCTATGACCTCTTGTCTGAGACTAGGCCTGGGTTATGCTGACCAAAGGATCAAATACATATTCACATAACTCTTCATCAAGAAGGGACTATCTCATGATAAACACAGTATAGTGCTTTCCACAAATGCAGTTGCACAGAGTTGTAAGGAGGCACTCTGTGTGCAAACTTTGTCAGTCTGCTCAAATGTTGGGTTTCAAAAGCAAAAAGCAAAGCATTTATGCAATAGGCAAACATCAGTATAAAAACTAGAAAAAAAGTTTAAAAAATAGTTTTTGTATAAGCATTGGCAATCTTTGAAGAAGTGCCATGTTTAATTTACACACCAACATTTGGCTTGGATTGTAGATGCTAAGGCGGCTGAGGCAAGTATTATTTCCTGGCATTTTGGAGGGTGGAAGGGATAGGAACTTGATTAGGAAGCCAGAGTAAAGACCTCTTCACTAAGAGTAGGCATCATCCAATCCTCTGCGGACCTGCAGAGAACACAAAGGGCTGAAGAAAAGTGAAATACTCTCTGCTTAGGTCAGGATGATTCTCATCTTTCTATAGGACAGTGAACATTCTAAGCAAGGGCTTTACTACTAACATATATCCCCAGCCTGTAGCACAAATTGTTAGGAGGTCTGATTAATAAAAATACACCCAGTGCCAATTATTGGGGTGAATGCCGGAAGATCAGAGAAGCAGAATAAGCCACAGCCAACTCACCTTGTCAATTCCTCACCTTATCCCTGTTTCCTCAGACTGGAAGCCTCTGAGTCCTCATCCAGAATGAATCTCAGCTGAACTGCTGCTAAAAGCCTAAAAGTTTAACCGACCCTAGTTCCTGGTTTTCATACCTTATATACCTTTCTGCTTCCTGCTATTACTTCCTGGGATTAAAGGCCTGTGTCACCATGCCTGGCTGTTTGCAATGTGGCTTTGAACTCACAGAGATCCAGATGGATCTCTGCCTCCAGAATGCTAGGATTAAAGGTGGGGGGGGGCACCATTTTCTGGTCTCTATATCTAGTGGCTGTTCTGTTCTCTTACCCCAGGTAAGTTTATTAAGATGCACAATATATTGGGGAACACAATATATCTCCACTCCAGCCACCATATAATTTTCTTTAGAAGTTATTATTTATCATCAATAGGTATGAAACAGTCGATTATAATGTCCTGCCAATTCCTATCAAAATTATTTCTTATACTTAAAACTACAATATCCACAATTACACTATCCAAAATAATAAATTCTATGATTTTATCTAAGCTTACATAAATACATAATGGATTTAAGATCATCCTTCATAATACATTTTGTATCTTTTTATTTCATAAGCAAGGCCTAATGTAATTGCTAATCCTTCAAAATAATGCAACAGATCCAAATTAAAACTAAGACTTAAGTGTATGAAGCACAATTTACCCATTCCTTCTTTACTGGATAACAGATTATTTCTATGTCCACATTTTTCAAAGAGTACTTCAATGAAATTGTGTTTATCTCTGGTTAAGTAAAATGTAATATATATTAATAAAGTTTTGGTACTGAAACAAAGGGAGTTTTTAAGGCTCTTCACATACACAGCGAATATCTGAAGTTTTGACCTGTCTGGTATCTTCTACTTTCCCTTCTGTTGATTAACAGTTCTCTGGTTTTCCTTAAAATGTGCTTTTGGGCCAGGCGGTGGTGGCGCACGCCTTTAATCCCAGCACTCGGGAGGCAGAGCCAGGCGGATCTCTGTGAGTTCGAGGCCAGCCCGGGCTACCAAGTGAGTCCCAGGAAAGGCGCAAAGCTACACAGAGAAACCCTGTCTCGAAAAACCAAAAAAAAAAAAAAATGTGCTTTTGAAGTGCTAAAACTCAAGATGCACTCTGAGCAAAGCATGGGAATGCAACCTGAAGTGATCCAGGTTCATTCCCCAGTCTAGGAATGTTGGCTTGAAGCAAAGGAAAACAGAGACTTGATGATTCCTCCACTGGTGACTGGACCTGGAAAAGAACTCATCGGTTTCTCAAAGGATCTCCGTAAACCACCCTGCTTCTCCCCACTGCTTCTGATTCTGTAAGCTACAAATGTCATCCCTTTCCCATGCTTCCGATTCCTTAAGGTAGTCATGAGTGACTTCTGTTGGACAGAGCTAAAGAAATGTATGAACGCCAATGAACAGCATTATCGGAAGTCCAGGAGTCTTTGTACTCTACCTCGTCCTCACTGTTTTGATCAATCTTTATAAATGAACCAACATTATTAAAAACTTTGGTATTCCGCCGGGCGGTGGTGGCGCACGCCTTTAATCCCAGCACTCGGGAGGCAGAGCCAGGCGGATCTCTGTGAGTTCGAGGCCAGCCTGGACTATCAAGTGAGTTCCAGGAAAGGCGTAAAGCTACACAGAGAGACCCTGTCTCGAAAAAACCAAAAAGAAAAAAAAAAAAAAAAAAAACTTTGGTATTCCAGCAAGAGCTTTAGAAATGTCTCATCAAAAATTTACCTTTTTTTATCACTAAAAATTTATTAATACTTAAATGCTTACAGGGTTTGTTGCAAATTATGAAAACATTTTCTGTCCACTCTTGCTTTTGTGATATTTTAAAGTTTTTGTATAATAATGATACTCATTGTGCCTAATTACATTCAATGTTCCTGCATAAATAACGAACATGAATCCCATTCTTCAATTAATTTTCAGTCCACTGGAGGGGGATAAATAGGAATTGAGAATTATAACAGTGAAAAGCCCTCTATTCGCAGAAAACACAGATAAGCTCCTGTAAGGGTGGATATTAAATCACTATTAGTAATTTGTGCTAAGAAAATTTCTTGTTTAATTCATTTATAATTATACTTAAGGCATTTTTACAGGTGAAATGTTAACTTGTACAAAATTAAAACCTTATATTTTCTCCATATATTTATGCATAATAAGTCTCTAGCTTAGCTTAGTTTCAGACCATTCTATGCTAACTATTAACTTCATGTGCTCTTTAATTTAGAATGCAATATGGTCACATATTGTCTCAAAAAGTACTCTATTTCCTGTAATCATATGTTAATCACACTTTTTTAATTTCACAGAGATCTGAAATTATTTAAGAGTGTGCTTTATTTTCAAGTTTTTATCTGCAGCCTTCATTCTCTTCTCCATGTTTGCTTGTTAATAATACACTGGTAAAGGGTAGAGAAATTATTATAATTTTGATATCCTTAACGATTTGACAGGTTAACTTCTCAGAGTGATTTATATTTATACATTTTTGCTAATAAAATCCACTTGATATTCCAGATAGATTTACTTCTTTTTTTAAAAAATAGTTTTGTTGTGCCTGGGACTGAAGCAACCAACATGCTAAGAAGTAGTTTTCTGCGGCTTACCTTCATCTCCAGTCTCAGGTAAGTGTCAGAATCTCTGTAAATTTCTCGATGGCCTCTCTGTAATTAATCTGATGTCTCCACATAATTCCACTTGAGCCTATGTGCACATAGGCTCCTACACATTTACTTACGTTTATTGCAAATATCATTTAATGTAGTTTTCAGTTTTAATATCCTCTGAGATTGGCTTCATGTGACATATAAAGGAGAAAATTTCACAGTATTGAATAACTGTAACATTTAACATATAAAGAGTTGGAATATAAATTTATATGTATGTATTGTGTATGTGGGAGAGAGAGAGGGAGGGGAAGGGAGGGCAAAGGAGAGGAGAGGAGAAGAAGGAGAGGACAAGGGAGGGGGGAGCGGAGGGGAAAGAAGGGGAGAGGTCATCTGAGGGAAGAAGTGTATCAAAGAGAAAAATCAACATCATATTGGGGCAAAATGACTATTTTTAGCTCACCAAGTGATTTCAGGATTGGCCTATTTTGTCGTTTAGTCAGCAAGTTTAGAAACTAAAAGATTATCATTAGGAAATTAGGCCAAAATAGTTACTAAAATAGTTTCAGAGATGCAGTCCATTGTTAGCTGCTGTTTGTTTTAAAATGTAGCACCTGTCCCCTTTGTAATTAGATAGCTGTGCTAACTCAGAGAAATGAACAAGTATTATTCATATTTAATCTGTGTATGTTCTCAAATATCGAAATACAAGAATTATTAATGCATCATTGTATAGACATGAGTAGAGTAGTGATGGTCCAGAATGTATATTTACTAGCTTACTACTGATATAAAGACAGCCTCGGTGTAATCTTTACATAGTATGCATGAGTCCGTGGCACATCTGTGTATATTTAGTATGTTCCTTCTTGTCTAATGGCATCTAAACTTACAGTTGATTGCATATTAAGAAACTGATAGAAGTGGATGCAGAGATCCACAGCCAGGCCTCAGGTGGAGCTCCAGGAATCCAATTGACGAGAAAGAGAAGGGATTGTATGAGCGAGAATTGTTGAGACCAAGGTTGGAAAAAGCACAGGGACAAATAGCCAAACTAATGGAAAAACATGAACTATGAACCATAGCTGAGGAGCCCCCAACTGGATCAGGCCCTCTGAATAATTGAGACAGTTGATTAGCTTGAACTGTTTGGGAGTCACCCAGGCAGTGGGACTGGGACCTGTGTCCTTAGTGCATGAGCTGGTTGTTTGGAACCTGGGGCCTATGCAGGGACACTTTGCTCAGCCTGGCAGGAGGGGACTAGACCTGCCTGGACTGAATCTACCAGGTTGAGCTGAATCCCCAGGGGAGTCCTTGCCCTGGAGAAGACAGGAATAGGGGGTGGGCTGGGGGGAGGCAAGGGGGCGGGAGGAGGAAGGACAGGGTAATCCATCGCTGATATATAAAATTAAATCAAATTATAAAATTAAAAAAATAAAATAAAAATTCAGAAAATAAATGTTGATGAAGATGTGGAAAAAAAAGAAAAAGAAAGAAAGAAACTGCCTCTGGGATTTGTCCTCACTGAGTAATAGGACAGAAAGAAATTTGCCTGAAAGTCTATCTCCACAGGGAACTGACTCAACCATTATGTCATTTATATATGGCAGGGACCCACTGGTCATGAAAGAATCAAAAATAAGTCAATGACAACAATCAGTATGTAGCATTACTATATATAGTATAAACCATCTCTTCAGCCAGAAACTTTTTTATGACAATGATTTTACTATGCACAGGCTGTCTTATGATGGAATTCCACAGTTTCTTATTTCTTCTTTATGAGAACTAAAAGGCAGACATTAATACTTTCAAATTCCTTCATCACTCATTCACGTTATCCCCCTGTGCTCCGAAATTTCCTTTTGTGGCATGTGTGGTGAACTGCTGTCACTGTTCTCATTTTATGAAGCTAACAGAAAAGTAGTTGTTAAAGTTTTATCTGCCATGGTTTCCTTATTCTAAAACATTTAAGAACAAAAACAATAAGAGCTGGCCAACAATTTGGGGATTTCTCAGCGTCTCTGAATTCATCTATTAATCACTGAATTTCAGAGACCCCAGAAAGGGAGATATTTCAGTTTAGAGATTCTAGCATGTAGATCAGATTCTATGAGTCTATAAATACAGCATTAGAGATCATATACATCTATATTCTATAGGTACAAAAACTGACGTCATTGCAAACTTATGTACAACCCAATAAATCTTACATGACATCTCTCAATGCACCACAATTTATCACTTTTTTTTGGCTCTACTATAGTATTAATACAATGTAATATTAAGTCATATATTGAGATGCTATATGTACAAATGATTAGATGCTTTCATTTCTTCTTTCCTGCATATTTTACAAAATGTTAACTCTCAGGGTAAACAGATATGGTGATAGACTGTGCTTCAAACACTGCTTCTAAACCTAGCTCCACTTTCACTGACTTTAGATACCTTCCTGAAGTAAAAGTCACCCTTACACAGAGGGGACCCTTGGGCTACGGATCTGTGTTCTTCCCAGGTTAAAACATTTGATTCCTGCGCAGTTCCTATCAAACAACTTCGCCATCAGCTTGGGTGCGCTAGATATGATCATCTGCTAACCTTTTTAAAACACCAGTTTTCTAAAGTTTGTAGTTAAGAAAGAAAGGAGGAAAAAATAGCATCAAAGGGATGAAATACTAAATGAGTGATACTTACATATTTTTGCCTCTGGAGAATAAAATACTCAGGTGGTAATATCAGAAGGCTTTCTACATCTCATAAACCTAGACTGGATCACTAAAATTTTGAATGTTTTCTTCGATAATGGAAAACCATTGAGAACTAACTGTTAGCACGACACATGTCATACTAGTTCTCCGTCACACTAGGGCTGCAGAGCAAGCTGGCAATCACTTATTCTGCAGTACAGCTTCTTGAGCACACAAACTTCACTTTCCTTAATATGAATATATTATTTACAAACTAGATTCTGAAAAATTAAGCTGGATCCACTGTTCACAGGGGGTAAGTGATAATGATCCTTTTAGATATAGGCTAAACTTTAAGGAAAATAATGAAATGGAAGGAAGCACAGAAAATTAAATTGAAATCATAATCACACACACACACACACACACACACACTTGTTGAAACGGAACAAAGTCAGGGCACAATTTTGAAAAGTTTTATTTGTAACTGAACTGTCTGGATAACCAACTTGATTTTTAACTAAAGACAGACTTTCTTGGCAGCTTTCCAATTTTTTTGGCATTTCTACCAGAGAATTGGATCATAAGTCTTTTACTGATCATAATCTTAATGGTGATACTGACTCCAAAATTCAGGGCTTGTGATTGGCCTTTACAAATGCCATGGATTTGACACTTTCAACGCAGAAGTAGAATTTCTTTCATTAAAATTATGCCTTTGAATCCATCCTTAGCCACCATCGACTCACTCAATTCCTTTGGACGACATTTTATATATAAGTTGAATTTGGATAGTCATAAATGCCTTTTAAAAACTATTGATTTAAATTAATTTTGCTAAAGGTCAAATGCTTCATTCCTTAGTTCCTCTGAAAAATATTCTGGGTTGATTTACAATTTTTGAGACACGGTCTCACTAGGTAGCTAAGGATGATTTCAAATTCACAATCCCCATGCCTCAGCTAACTAAAACAAGGCTAGGATTACAAGTGTGTGCCATGATGCAGAGATCCACAGCCAAGGACCAGGCTGAGCTCCAGGATTCCAGTTGGAGAGGGAAGAGGGATTCTATGAGCAAGGGGTATCAAGATCACGATGGGGAAATCTACAGAGACAACCAAACAAAACTAATGGGAACTCTTGAAATTTAGACCAACAGCTGTGGAGTCTGCATGGAACTGGACTAGGCCCTCTGCATAAACAAAACAGTTGTGTAGCTTGGTCTGTTTAAGAGGTCCCTGGCAATGGAACCAGAATCTATCCCTGGTGCATGAGCTGGCTTTTTGGAGCCCATTACCTATGGTGGGACACTTTGCATAGCCTTGATGCAGGGGGGAGAGGTTTGGACCTGCCTCAACTGAATGTGCCTGACCTTGCTGACTTCTCATGGGAGGCCTCACCTTTTTGGAGGAGGAAATTGGGAGGACTGGGGTGGGAAGGCTGAGAGGGGAGTGGGAGGAGGGATGAAAGCTGGGTCTGTGGTTGGTATGTAAAATGAATTAAAAATTTCTTGATAAATAAACAAATGAAAACAAGTGCATGCCACCACACCTGACAGAATGTTAAACATTTTAAAGGATAGATATCTTATACTTTCATTGGTTGATTGTCTTGGGGGCACCAACCTTTACCTTAACACTCACGTCCAGTGGATGTTCTTGTGGGCCTCATACACAACTGCAAGACCAGCAAACATGGAGTTATCTTTGTGACTGCTTGACAGTTTCAACATTCACTCAAGTACTTGAGAGGGATATACAAATTATTGTGCATTAGCTGAACAGATAATTAAATGGAAAAACGGAGCCATGGAGGAAGGGTGTAGAAAAATACACATCGGTAGAAGAACAGTATACTAGTTTTTATTGTTTTATTTATTATGATCTATTTATCTGAATAGCACATAATGGCAGCTGTCTCTGTCTTTATTCTGTGATAAAGTTCTAAAACCCCCAACAACATTCACCCACGCATTAGGAACAAAGTTCAATTTGCTAAGATTTGCTTTATTAAGCCAGCATCACAGTCAATAACAGATTACTAAGAGGGTTGACAATATTGCCAAATGAAGAATATTTCTCATACAGAATAGACTTGTTAACTTGTTTCAAATGCATAGCAATCAAGTCCTCCTAGCGCTCTTGCTCTCTCTCTCTCTCTCTCTCTCTCTCTCTCTCTCTCTCTCTCTCTCTCTTTCTCTCTCTGTGTGTGTGTGTGTGTGTGTGTGTGTGTGTGTGTGTGTGTGTGTATGGCATATATGTGTATGCATGGGGAGAGAAAAGGATAGAGTGACAAAGACAGGATAAAAATAACTTTCTGATTTACTACTGGTTGAGATTTGCAACTACCCTAAACTTCTTAGTTTTATAAAAAGAATGATCTCATCACAGATAAAAATAAATTTATACAAAATAAATTATCTTTATCACATTTTTTGAATACATTCTTATTTTTAATTACTTGACATGTATGATCTGTTTCATAATGTAATTGGACCTATTGCACTGTTTGTCATATAAGTCATTACCTTTTTGGAAGAATTAATCAGCAAATATTGAAATTAAAATTTAGTAGAGGTCAAAACGTGCATTTAGTGACCTGGAGCTTTGACAACTTGACATTTACTTGAGTTAGTAAAATCTGTGTAGAATATAAGGCAGTCTAAGCTCATGGGCTACCCTGCAGAAAAATAAGCCATACTTGAAGGAAATTTGAAGGCTTGAACTGCTTGTAGAAACTAAGTGGCTACTCTACCCATTACTTCCTACAACCAGTTTGCCCTTTCCTCCTGACTCTTACAGGCTAGCTTCACTGGGCTTACACATAAACATACTTCTGCTTTTATCTTAATTCATGGGCATGCACACCTTTCTCTAAATTTTAATATATTTATTTTAATTGTTCATAAGGTGTATTGACCTGAAAAGGATTCTTTTCCAAAGTATAAGCTTCCCTTTAAAAAGGCCACCATAAAGTGAGTACATTATTCTATTTTAAGACTTGTAACTTACCCTACTATATAATGCAGTCTACTTAGATGTTACTAGATAGCAACTCAAGGGGCACTTTATTAGCCAAATTGTCAAAATTCTCCTAAGAAGTTCCATTTTTTAATATTGGTTGCTATTACTTATTTCCTTTAAATTTAAGTTTATTTGGGGTTATTTATTCATAGTATGTAACAAATTTTAATCTTATACTTTCATACCAAGCCATAGTGGATACAAACATATTTTTTGCCAGTCTACAGGTTTGCATAAAAAGACCCACAAAACTAAAATCAACCATTTAATATGTTAATAATAGTCACAAAGTACCAAACATTACAGTAACTTAGAATTTGGTATAATAAAAAAAAATCACCTGAAGATAGGTGAATCTTGATGAGAAATCTAACAATGTATATTTTAAATATATCAGAGAAACAGACTTTGGAGCCAGAAGTCATATGTATTAAAAACAAATATTCAGTAGCAATTTCTACTAAAGCAACTACCATCAAACCAAAAAAAAAAAAAAAAAAAAAAAAACAAACAAGTGTCACTGCTACTTCATTGCAAATTGCTCATTTCTTTTAGAATAACTTAGTTACTAAACTGAGGGAAAATAGAATCTTTACTTTGCAAACTACAAAGATACCTAGAGGCGAAGGCCTGGGGTTTTTTAACAGCTCTCTCCTTGCTGCCTATAATATTCCTGTGAGGTACCTACCTTACTTTCATTTTCACTGTTCTACCAAACCAGAAATGAAGCCAAACAAAGCGGTTTCTGGGTCTTAAGTCTGAGTATTTGTTGTTGTTGCTGGGTTGGGTTTGTTCTGTGCTTGAACAACAGATTCCTCCGATGTAAAAGATAACACAGTTTCAAACAGGGCAAGTGCTTTCGCCAGTTCAAGATCCAGTTCCCTGTGTTAAGCCAATTTTGTTCTTCGCAACACTGCCAGCCAGAGGAGCTGCCCTCCCCACCCCAACAGCTCCCTGCAATCCCATCTCCTGTCACAGACAGAGCCTGTCCCCGCAAAGTGCCTTAGTGCTGAAATATTTAATGAAGTTTCAAAAGGAGAGATTCCTGTGGAGACAACGGATCTCGGAGAAAACAGTCGCTAACTCTTAAGTTTGTGCGTCCTAAACAGGGATGGGGTAACCACTGCAGTGAGCTTTAGAGATCGGGACTCAGCCGGAGAGCAATACCCAGTTGCAGCGGCGCATAAAATTCATCTTCTGCGGAAAAGGGTTGCAGTGTACATGGAACTCGCAATGGCTTTACAATATGGAACATGTGGGAAAAACAAAAACAAAAACAGCATACGCCCTGAAAGAAGCTGGATACAAAAACCTGGTTAGCTTTGCTAGTTATTGTGCTCCCGAGTCTGGTGGCCCAGATCCCAGCAGGCTTGAAGTTTTCAAGTGCATAGCAGCTCTCACAGCATCTGTCCCAGGACACACCAGTACCAAGCTGGGACCGCACACCTGTCAAGCGGCCCAGGAGGAAGCGACTCCTCCAGGACGTTCCTCCGACATGCACACTAGCTCCACTCCACCTCTGCCCTGTGGTCCCGTCGCGTCCACCTGAGCCCAAAGGCGCCAAACCTTTGGAATCGAATTCTCTCCACCCCAAATCTGCGCTCCTGGAAAGTGTACTGAGCCTCCCATGCGCGGCTTCTGCCACCTAAAAGTGATCAGTCCCCAAGCCTAGCCTCTGACCCTCGCCCCACATCAACTTCGTTTTGCTCCTCTTCAGCAAGGTGGACCAACCATTACTCTCTGCTCCAAAGTCCCTGGCGTAAAGTGAGACTCAGGGGAGCCTCGGTGAATGCGCTTCTCCCCTGGCGCGCCAGACCCAAGGGCTCCTTTTCATTAAGGCAATAAAGTTCAATTTGCCCAATTTCTTCTGAGCCAGGGGAGACTTTCCAGTGCACCGTGTTCTCCCTCCAGCCAAACTAAAAACACCCTGTTCACTCCATCCTAGCCGGGATCCTTGAAGGACACCGGTCCACATAAAGGGGACCTACTCCTCTCCTTGCAAAGTGCCCCAAACCTCGTGCGTGTGTGTGTGTGCGCGCGCACACACACACACACACACACATACCCACACTCTCTCACACACACAATGCCATCCACGCGCTGTCAAAGTCTGTCACTGCCTAAGCCAGAAGGCAGGAGCTGAAGCTGCACCGGCACGAGCATCAGCCTGGCCAGGCAAAATGACTCGCCGTCCAGGTCCCAAACATCCTTGTCCGGATGCACTGGACGCTAAGCGCCTCGTAAGCACCCTAAGATCACAAAGCGGGCTAAGGAGCCGCACCTTACCCGCGGGACGCACGGTCTCTGGCCGTTCAGCTGGCCCGCGGGCCACAGGGACGCTGCAGCCGGGGTCCCAAAGATGCTTATTCTCCGCTGCCGCTGCCCGGATCCCCGGCGCCAGCATCACTTCTCCCCCGCCTCCGCCTCCTCGTGCTCCGCTCGCGCGCCCGCCCCTCCCGGCGGCCTCCTGCAAGCCCCGCGGCGCTGGCTGCGCGCGGTGGACAGCGGCGGAGGCGGCGGTGGCGCCCGCGCGGGCTCGCTCAGCTGCACCAGCCGAGCAGCCGCGGCGGCAGCCGGAGCACCGGAGCCGGGCTGCGCTTCCCCGGCGACGGCTCCGGCCTCGGCGACTGACAACGCCCGGCAGCCAATCGTCGCCTCGCCCCGCGCGGCGGGGGGAGACCAATCAGAGCGGAAGGCCCAAGGTTTGCCTCCGCCTTTGCTCAGCAGGCTTGTTTCCGGGAGAGGATGCTGCTGGGGTGTGGGATGGGGGAAGGCAGGGTTGGTGCGCAGGGTTGGGGGCTCAGGGCCGGGAGACCAAGATTCAGGGAAGAAGCCCAGCCCACAAATCTGGGCCAGGGGCGCTTTCTGACTGTCATCGGAGAGCGTCTTGGCATGACCGGACACTCCTGGTGACAGTCCCCAGAGCCTTGGCACGGAGGTTCAGCGTCCTGGCATCACTGTGCAACGGTCTGGGAACCCAAGTAGAAGCAGCGCTTCTGGAGACTGAATCCCTGGAGGTGGTCACTGCCTTGAAGGAAGCAAGCGAAGTCACCAGACAGCGCCCCCCTCCTTCTTGATTTGGCAGCTGGAAAGTGGTCCCTCTAGTAGTAATCAGCCTAGACAAGCCCAACCTAGAAAAGAGACACACTGAGAAACGTTTTCAAAGTTCCTGGCAGAGTGGACCTTCCTTCTCTGCTCTCCATATAAACTTCAACCCGGTAAAACAACCACCCAAGGAAAACAACAGAAACCACACAGAGACAGCCAGTCCGGTTTAAGCAGACGACTTAATTACCTAGCACTTGCACATTGGTTTTATTCACTCATTTGGGGACCATCAAGTCAATCTGATCCAAGAGGTTTTAAGAGTGCGTATGCGAATGTGTCTAAACACTAAGGGATACTGTTTGGCAGAGCACGAAAAAAGAAACCTAGCCTATTCTACTCTTTCCTGCAAACGCTAATAATTCTTCCTTGTAGAGTGTTTTAATTTTCTAGTGCAAATATGTCAAAATGGCCATCAAAAGGACCCAGAGGACTACTTAAAAGCCTCCACACTTAATTTCTAGAAACAAAGAAAAGGAAAAGCAAAAACAAAACATCTACACAACGGTTTGAACAGGAGAGAGACACCCCCCAAATGACCCTTGCTCTCCATGGAGATAGTAAGAGCCACTTCACAAGGCTTTTTGTGAGTGTTTAAAAAAAATCAAATGTTTAAATTTTAGCTACATCATTTTCTGATAAATGACTTGAACTCAGTGTGTCTTTTATTTTTATTTCTCTATCGCTCTTCCATTTACTAATTGTTAAGTGGCTCGTTAGTTTTTATTGTATTCAACATCCGTTTCTTCATTTACCTTTCTTTAAAAAAAAAAAAAAAAAAGGTGTATTCTTTGATTTCCAAAACAAACCCTGCACAAACTTTTTGGGCTTTATAAGGAAATGTAGCCTTGCATTATATCACCAGGTTTTCACTATAGAGAATATTCTCAGACCATCAGTGTTTTCTATGGCTTCCTTGCCCTCAGCCATTTGATCCATCTAGCCAGGTATCTCTTTCTAAAGAACTGGTTGTGCTAACAGACAGTAAACCACTCCCTTTTTTAAACAGTTAAAAAATGAAATGTAGACCGTATTTCTTTTATTTATTTTTTAACATGGAGGTCTTGACGATAATAATTCTTCCTTGTAGAGTGTTTTAATTTTCTAGTGCAAATATGTCAAAATGTTAATTTTTTAATTATACATGTATGCATTATTATTGCATAATGAGAAAGAAACAGTATCTTCATGGACTGTTCAAGAAAATCCATATAGGAATGAAGTATAGGAAAGGAAGGAAAAAAATGTGTGATTTATTCGAAAATTTTTTTTGGCAGGAGTACTTGATATTTGTAAAACATACAAATCCTAAAGTTAGAAAGTCAAAAAGCCCTATGGCTGGAAGCCATGCTCAGCCTTGATGCAGTGGGGAAGGGCTTGGACCTTCCTCAACTGAATGTACCAGGCTTTGCTGACTCTCCATGGGAGCCCATACCCTTTTAGAGTAGGGGATAGGGGGTGGGGTAGGGGAGAAGGCTGGGGGGGTGACAGGAGGAGGGATGAGAAGGGCATCTGTGGTTGGTATGTAAAATGAATTTTAAAAAATTCATAAAACACAGTGAGAAGCTGGTGAGACGGCTCAGAGGGTCAAAGCAGGTGCCAATCCTGACCATCCAAGTTTGACCCTTGAGACGCTCATGTTAGAAGGAGGAAAGAATTGATCTTCTCAAGTATACTTGCTCCCACATGCACAAACCCACATGGATACACATGAAATTAAAAATAGAAATAAGTGCTGTTTTGTTAAAGAATTCATCTTTTACAAAAGCAGGTACAATTTAGAATATCTAACTAAAAGGTAAGTTTAAGAAGAACTTTAATAAAAAAACTCTTTTCTGCTAAAGAAAGAGGTAGGCCCTTTAGTGTCTTGAAAGCTAAAGTCCACAAATAGCTATGCAATTTTTATAACTCCTTTGTATATCTTACCATATATGTGATTTTGTATTATTTTTCTGTGCTACCTAGTATTTTACAGCTGCTACTTCTGAAAGATGATGAGTTCTACGTGGCATAGTCTTAGTGATTAAGATAATAGAACAATCATGAAAAATAAAAGGCTTAAAAAATAATCAACATCCTCATATATATAAAACACTAATATCTCATATAATTAGTGCTTCGTATATTCAGCTCTGAGGAGAAAAAAATCTTCAAAATTAACATCGGATGGGGAGAACTGTGAAATATTTAGGATCAATGAAGAGTTTTTTGTTTTTGTTTGTTTGTTTTAAGGAAGAAAGAAAGAAAGAAGGAATTCTAAAAGTAGCTGAAAGGGTGCTAGGTTCCCCTGCATTTCGATGGGTATCAGCATAGGTTGGGAAGAAAGACCAATGGTATATGATTATTTAATGAACTGATTATATTTCACTGAAAACTGTTTTAGGAGTTTTTGTTTGTTTTTCATTTCTAATTACACATGTCTGATTTTTCTCAGTGTTATTAAAGAAGGAGTTACTTTACTCTTTATTTAAAGCAATTAGGATTCACCTAGTCAAAGAGTTGGTCAAGAAATTTCATATTAATTAATGCAAGCAATCTTTTGGGGTCAGTTATGATGAAAGCAGAAAAGCAAGCAAGAGACATCTGGATACTTCTACCTTGTGCTCCCTCTGTCTGAGTGATCTCAGGTCAGTCATTAAACTTCCACCGGACTCCTTATCTTAAAATAGAGATTGAAAACAAAATCAGACCTATAGCTGCTTTTCTCAGGTGTGAGGCTTAACTTCTAATTAGTGCTACAAGCCATGGTAGGTTTCTGATAAAAGACAGTTGTAAAAAGATGGAGAACATGAATTTAATAAGAACGTTACCCTCTGTCAGATGTGAACTAATTTAATTCTCACAGTAGCTGCTCTTCATGGGTGGGAAATACCTATTTCCACACGTGATTGTATTGAGTTCTGAAGAGGCTCTTTTGCCAAAGCTAAGATAGATTGGTTATCAAGTAACATTATCCTTTTTGTGCAGATGTTTCCTGGCAAGAATTTTTCATGGACTTTCTTCCCTGTGACACATCCAGTACAATTAAAATGTGAGACTTCAAAGGCTTAAACATTGTAAAGGGTGATACTTGTTTTATTTTTTTTGAAAAGTATACTTTTAATGGTGTTATTTCACCCAAATAATATAACTAATTCCATAACTCCAAGCATAAATAGCTTCATATTTAAAGTTAAAATACTCGGAACAATTGATACTATTTATATGATAAAAATATTACTGAACAGTTTTTGGATATATAATTGTTAAAAAATAGTGGAAAATTGACTATTAAAATCTGGGCTGTGAATATTGACATAAGAACATAGTATTGCGAAAAGATAAAAGAGGAATATAGTAGGGTTTTTGGCATGAAAAGCCATATGATCCCACAAAGAGTGAATAAAAAGTAAGCCAAGCAAGATGTTTCTTTTATATTAGGGATGAGTTATGTTATTTTAGGTTTACAAGACTCTACACTGTTTAATGGATTTGAACTAATATGAAATCTCTTTAATGGTGCTGTTATTAGTGGTATTAGTCTTTCAATGAGTATTTGTTTATAATTTTATGGAAATAAAACTATTACTAAAATTATAACAAAGGTACCCCTTTACGTTATTAGACTCTGCCTTCAATTTTTGTAATTAAAAAATAGGTTATTTGGGACTGAAATGGCTCAGCAGGCTGACACCTGCCACCAAACCTGACAAGCTGACATCAGCCCCGGGAATCCATATGGTGGAAAGAGAGAGCTGACCTTTTCAAGTTGTCCTCTGACCTCTATTCCTGTGGCAACACACAAACACACACACACACACACACACACACACACACGCACGCACGCACGCACGCACGCACGTACGCACGCATGCACAAACACTAAACAAAATGTATTTAAAATGTCACGTGATCGACTAAGAGAATTCAATCTCTTCTAGTAAGTTTCTTTTAATGTATTTATTTATTTATTTGCCTTGATCACTGAAGAGAAGCTGTACATCACATTGGTCCAACTTGAAATGGAAACATGGAAAGAAAAGTGTGTGTGTGTGTGTGTGTGTGTGTGTGTGTGTGTGTGTGTGTGTGTGTGTGTGTTGGAGAGGAGGAGGAAGTCGGAAGGAGATAACAGGAGTTTTCTAGGTATTTGTGCACCTGTTCCTTGTGACCTCGCTAATCAACACTTGCATCAGGAAGTAGTTACAGCATAGGACACTGAAAAGCTAATTTTAAAAGGCTAATTACTTCTATATTGCCATACCAGAGTGTAATTTAAGTGCCTAGCACCGTGCTGGGAGCCCAATTCATGTTTTATCAAGGGTAAACAAACCTGTAAACCTTCCCATGGGGTTGCTGAGAAGAGGAAGGTAAATGATCTTAGAGATTTAACCCACTGTATCATTTAACATGCATTCCTACAATTTTGCCCATTTGAGTTTTATATAATTTAAGTTTTAACACACAATTTTATTTTCTAGGGCTTCCTTGGGTGGCTAGGTAGAGATACCATCAGATGCATTCTCTTCTTAGACCTAATTTTTACTTTCCTGCAGCATTCAAGCCCATCACCCTTTCTGGCTTTTAACGAATTCTCCAGGTATTGGAGGGTGATTAGAGAGTGTCTGGAGGATGATCTGACTTGCCTCAGGAGAAAAGTGATAATAAAAGGTCAAAACTGAGTTCCTAGGGACCTGGGCTCCTGAAGCTAATAGCATGAATCATCATTAGCTTTTACTGATGCCAAGTCATGCAAGTCTGTGAAGTTCATACAGAGACAGAAATTTAGATCAATAGGACTTTATGCTACCATGCAGTTTGATAATTACTTTCTAGAAATCAAGTCTGAAAAGCTTTTTTCTTAAGAAATTATTCTCTGCTCTGAAAGCCTCCACTCCGAGAGACTTAGTACCTGTAAGAGAAGAAAAGAGTATAGTGTTTTTCTTCAGCCATTTCCTTTTCTATTGTTTATTGTCCACAAGCACAATTTACTTTCCTGAGATAATATATTGTATATTTTCGAAACACTCATATTTTATATCAGGATTGAGTTTTAATTAAAAAATGTTTTAATGTCTTATTGGCATACATTAATTGTATATCGTGGTGTGTTCCGTTATGATATTTTCATCTATGTACATGATGAATTTTGATCTTATCAGTATCCAATTATCATTTCTTGCCACCTCCCAATAATCCTCTTCTAAACCACTTTTCTAAGTGTCTATAGTGCCATGTTAGAAAGAATGCTCCAGTACCCTTTGTAAAGCTTCCCAGCACAGTGGGTGTTGGCCTGGTGATGCCAGTTGGAGGCAGGTAGGTTGTTTAGTTGGTAAGTGAAGCATGCAAGGCCATTGTTGCTTTTGTGGGATGCATTTTATATCCACTGAGGATAGAGCCTTTAACATCACCTCATTGAAACCCTAAAGTAAAACCACCCAGCAAATATTTTATGCCTTTGCTAGGTAAAGAACTTTTGAGGCTCTTAAAAGAAATCAAGAAGTTGAAAGCATGTTCATGAGCTTAATAACATGTAAAGCACTAGGTACATTCTGGTGGGCACAGCCATGCCCCCTTTCCTTTAGCTGGCAGCAGGAAAAGATTTTCAGTTGCGACCAGAAAGAAAAAGTGGAAGTAATAGTTTTTAAAGTGGTAGAAAATCCTACTTATTTATTAATATTCGTGTAATCACAAAGTGAAGAATCCACTTTCACATTTCAGTTTATTTAGATTCTGGCATAGGACAATTAGAATAATTTAAGTTTATCTTCTAGATTGTCTTATTTCAAGCTCATAAAGCTTTCTGAAAATATATGGATGACTTCTTTTTTTCTCTCCAAGAGATGTGAATTCGTGTCAATGTGATGCAGGATTTCAAAAATCAAAACCCATTATTTCACTTAACCTTTAGAAATTATAACAATGCTGGTAAGATAGCTCAGTGATCAAAGGCTCCTGCTAAGAAGCCTGATAACATGAATTTGATCTCCATGTTCTCATTATGGAAGGAGAGAACTGACTCCAGCAAACTCTCCATGACCTCCACATATGCACCATGGGACATGTGCTTGCACACATGTTAGTATGCACACATACACAGAGAATGCCTTTTTAATCATATTAATAATGATTTTGGCTTTTACATTTTTGGGGCTGTGGTTCCCTCTGTGTACACAGTGCATTCTTTTTTTTCATAATTATACTCAGTAGTTAGACCTGTATAGTGCTTGTCTTGACTCAACTGTTCCATTCTTGGAAAGGCAATCCACATTTTCATCAAATACCTTTCTACTGAAGCACTAATTATAAATATTTACAATAAGAAAGTAGAAAACCATGGATGCATATGGGGGCATGAATTGGCTTCTCAACATGGTGAATTTTAAGATCTCTATAGGGTTTAACTACTCTAGAAATACATTATTTTAGAATTAATATTATTTTGTAGAAGAAAAATAGATATGAGTATATTTTACTTGTGCTAGACTATGTTGTCTAGTCTATGCACACGGCCTCTGCTTGCTCAGCTCCCAAACAGCTACTTCCTTTTGGTTTTTAAGTCTTTAGTGTAAATCTCTTGGAATAAATCCACTGCTAAGCCACATGCCATTTCAGGCCTCACTAATAGGACCCCGGAGTTACATCCCCTGCCCAAGTGCACCAGAAATGGTATAACAAGACTACCTATTAGATGCTGTGTAAGTCCTCAAGATTTGTAGCAACTTGAGAGTCCCTGAATAGTACACTAAGTCAGGTTCTTTAAGGTAACTAATTAGTGTCTTTCAGCCTTGGGAAAAATGTTATTTCTGGGAATTCAAGAGGAACCCCTGAAATCTGAAAGCCACGGATGAAATTTGAGCTGGAAGATAATTTGTAACAGCTGGTATTGGCACTGGAATACAGATCCTCTTTGTTGGGCTCCAGCTTCTGGAGACAAGAGGATCATAAATTTCTAGAGAGTAACAGAATAATTACATGAAGCACAAATTCAGATGGGTCAAAAGAGAAAACAAAGAACTAACATGTGCTAAGCCAAATTTGTGTTTAACTTCATAAAATCTAATGAGTATTAGCCATTGGATTAGATCTATATTAGCTGCAGTGGAGTGCTGAGTGTAAATTGACATGATCATAGGTAACCTTGCAGGTTCTCTGGATATGAGCTGACTGAAAAACGAAACAGTGAAATGAATACCACCTTCAATGGACAACTGAGCACATTTTGCTAAAAATCATATTTTGGATTACTTTAGGAACTCAACCTTGGAATGTTCATCAGTGTATGCATATCTTCATTTCTATCAAATAGGTTATATCAAGAGATTTTTACAATTTAATTTATTATTTGAAAATTTCATGCATGTGTGTATTATGTATTAATCCACCCCCTCACTCCCTACTACAACTCAGGCAAGATCTCCCATCACATCTCCATCCCAAAGTCATAGCTTCCATATTATTTCCTTATTTATTTACCTATTTACTTAATTAATCAACCCACTGAGTGTCAGAGGAATTTTAGACTGTTTTTCTTTCTAAACAACAGTATTTAGTAATACTAAATAAGATTTCAAATGTGGGTTCTGGGAAAAGGCCAGTATCAGTTTAAACTCAGAGTACAGTTTACATAGGACCTGAGATCCTGCAAGTTCTTTTGTTTTGTTTTTTACCTGTGTCCAAGATTCCTTGCTAGCAAAGCAGGTCTAATAATATCTGTTTTGAATAGTTTCTGGGGAAAAAAATGAATTAACATGTATTTTGGCTGGTTTGTTTGTTTGCTTGTTTCTTTTTCAGTTTGCACAAGCTAGGGTTACCTGAGAAAAGGGAAGCTAAACTGAGAAGATGCCCCTGTAGATTGACCTGAAGGAAAGTCTGTGAGGTACTTTCTGGTTAGGATTGATGTAAGAGGGTCCAGCCCACTGTTCTTCCTTGTATGAGACAGCAGACTGAGCAAGCAATGGGGAACAAACCAATAAACAGCACTCCTCCGTGACCTCTGAGTCAGCTATTGCCTCCAGTTTCAGCCATGAATTTCTGCCCGGATTTCCATTCATGATGGACTACAAACTGCAAGGTGAAATAAACCCTTTCCTCTCCAGGATGCTTTTGATCATGACATTTTATCGAAACAATAGAAAAGTAGCTAATACACTAGGCAAGCATTCTACTGTCTGAACTACATCCCCAGTCCAGAAACTGAGCTTTCACACTGGAGCCATTTAGAACCAGATTCCCAAACAGTGCAAGGCAAGACAACCACCTGGGGAGCTAGTTAAACATCCAGATGACTGTGAGGGAGGAACCATATTTCACCACACCCCTCCCTCTGCTTAGCACAGCTGTGAATGACAGCTCCGAAGGGCCCCCACTTAATTGCAGTCTGAAGGCAAGTCCTGCAGTCTATCTGAGCCAGCACTTCCCAGCAGCTGCAGGTCTGGGGCAGAGGAAAGAAGCAGGCTTGATTTCTCGTGAGGTCATTCTATAGCAGAAATCCTCAAAGAGCTTCCTGAAGCCAACAGCAGCAGCATCCTTGTCTACAGAAATGTGTGGTCACCTGTAATCCCAGCACTCAGGAGATGCAGACAGAGGCATCAGGAGTTCAAGGTCACCCTCAGCCACATATGGAATTTGAGGCCAGCCTAAGCTATTTGAAACCCTGTATCAAAAACAAAAACAGAACTGGGGTCTGCGGAGATAAAGTACTTGTTCTGCGGAGATAAAGTACTTGTTCTGCAAGCATGAGGACCTGAGTTCAAATCTCAGCCCATGTAAAAATCTGAATGTGCACATGCCTGTAACCCAGATTAGGGCACCATTCCTGTAACACAGATGGGCTACATGAAGCAGAAAAGAGCCCTCTCCCCTTCAAGGAATACAGACAGAATTCCACAGGGAACAGACAGATAGAGAGCTCAACGACTGGCCTGCCAACCGAGGTGAAATGGCAAGTTTCCAGTTCAAAGAGAGACCCTGAATGAAGGCGATAACGTGGAGGGAGATAGCTGAAGAGGTCTGATGTTCTCCTCTGACGTCTGCATGTGCATTGTGTTTGCCACATATTTTCGTGCATGCACCATAAATGCATACACTACACACCCCAAAAGTAAACATACACATGCACATACACACACACCCCCACCACCCCCACCACCCAACCATCTTTAATTTTTTCAGTGATTAAATGGCATAAAAGTTATGTTTCTCTGTGTCTGCCCAATTTATTGAAACTTTAGGCTTCAAAATGTTTATCCTCATACATGTTTATAGTAATTTATTTTTTTAATCACAAAAACCTCACATGAGCTGAGATGCCCTTCAGTGAGATACTGAATACAAGCTACCTTAATGTATGAAATGGGACATTATACTGAGCAAAAAAATAGACAGAATAAGCTGTTAGACTGTACAAACGTATGGCTAAATTCAAACCATGCAAGCTAATTGAAAAAAAAAGCTACCTTGCAAAGGTTGGATGCTGTGTTATTCTATATTTATATTATTGCAGCAAAAGCAGGAGGACAGAGAAAGTGACCAAGTAATGGATGCCAAGGATTGCATTTGGGATTGCTAAATGGGTGGGTCTCTGTGGATTTCTTAGAGTAGTGAACTCTGCCACATGAAGCACTAGTGGTTACATGACAAGACCTATTTCTCGGGATCCAAACAAATTTATAACAAAAATAGGGAAGCTAACTATGTACAAAACTAGAAGACAATTGCTGTGGGATGGTCTGTATGTCAAGTGTGTTGCTGATTGGTCAATAAATAAATCACTGATTGGCCAGTGGCCAGGCAGGAAGTATAGGCGGGACAAGGAGGAGAATAAAGCTGGGAAATAGAAGGCTGAGGCAGAGAGACACTGCCAGCCACCACGATGACAAACAGCATGTGAAGATGCCGGTAAGCCACGAGCCATGTGGCAAGGTATAGATTTATAGAAATGGATTAATTTAAGCTGTAAGAACAGTTAGCAAGAAGCCTGCCACGGCCATACAGTTTGTAACCAATATAAGTCTCTGTTTACTTGGTTAGATCTGAGTGGCTGTGGGACTGGCGGGTGAAAGAGATTTGTCCTGACTGTGGGACAGGCAGGAAAACTCTAGCTACAGACAATTTTTGTGAGGTTGACAGAATGAATGTGTGTTTAGGAAAATATATGGAGGTTTTCTTTCTATAAATAAATTAAAATCATATACTTCTCAAATAAAACTTATGTTCTATATGATGTATACAATATATTGATAATATGTGTTCATATATTATATATCCATGTGCTGGATAGTTTTATGTCAATTTGACACAAGCTAAAGTCATGTGAGAGGAAGGAACCTCAATTAAGAAAATGCCTCCATAAGATCAGGCTATAGTGAAGCCTGTAGGCCATTTTCTTAATTACTGATTGAAGTGGGATGGCCCAGCCCATTTTTGAATGGGGTCATTCCTGGGCTGTTGGTCCTGGGTTCTATAAGAATGCAGACTGAGAAAACTATGGAGAGCAAGCCAGTAAGCAGCTCCTCTCCACGGCCTCTGTATCAGCTCCTGCCTCTAGGTTTATGCCCTATTTGGTTTCCTGTCCTGGCTTCCTTCAGTGGTGAACAATGATGTGGAAGTGTAAGCAAAATAAACCCTTTCCTCCCCAAGCTGCATTGGTCATGGTGTTTCATCACAGCAATAGAAACCCTAACTAAGCCAATCCACTATGTATTCTGTAGGTGGCAGTTATTAACTCTTGATGATGAGATTAAATTATTTTTATGAAAGTTATAGTGATTATAAAAATAGTAGATGTAGGTATTCATATCAAAATTTCAAGTCCTGAAACTTTTCTTGGCTGGCAGAGTCCCTTCTTCTCAAAAATTAGAAAGACTTCCAATCCCATGACATTCAAAAACAGACATTTTAAGGCCACTCCTTACCAAGACCAACACACTTCCAGTGAGTTCCCACACTTAGAAGCATGCTTACCTCCCTCATTTATGCCCATATCCTCAGATTTTTGTACATCAAGAAGGAAATTCTTCCTATTGTATGTTACCAACTCCCTCTGTCTGACGCCCTCCCCTACATCCTAGAAGGTAGATTCTGATTAGGCCCCCAGCTTCCTATGATGGCACAACAGCAAACAGCTGTTGCCAAGGCCATCCAAGTTTGTGTTGGCATCAGAGCTGCTACCATTCTGCTGCGATTTGCCTGCTCAGAAGCTGTTGGCACAGAAGAACTTCATTTAATCCTCAGTGTTCTCTCTTTTTTCCCCCTCCATGTTGGCTTACAGTGCACACAATTCTTAGTACTGCTTCTATTTAACTCTCAGTGTTTAAAAATGGTGTGGCTTTGTTTGTGTTAGAATATTAGAGCACCTTCACAGTGTACTGAGTAATCTATTGCTCTAGATCTCTCACCACATCTCTAAAGCCAAATATTTTGGTGATGTGAACTTCTTTTTTCCAGTATATTTTTATAAAATTGTATGTGGCTGGAGAAATGGATACTTGCTTCTTTTTTAAAGGACCCACAGAACCTACACTGGGCAGCTTATAACCTTCAGTAACTCTAGCTCAAGAATAATGAAAACCTCTCTTTGTTCCTGCCCACCTGCGAGCACACACACACACACACACACACACACACACACACACACACACACACACACACACACGTGCATATACACACACACAGACACATGAATGAAAACAAAATAATTCTGAAATAAAATTGTGGGAAATGTTCGTTTTGTGGTTGGAACCACATCGTCTACCTTTTGTCTTTCTATTTGTTTGAGATAATTGTTAATGCTACCATGAAGGATTTCCTTAAATAAGATTAGAAGTGAGTATTAAAGTGGATGATATCCCTTTTTGAATATGAAAAAGTTAACAGTGTAGACAATATTGTGTTGTATTCTTTTCCATTGGTAACCCTCCATACAATCAATGTTCTGATGGTAGAAGTCATGAACAGGCTATTTCTGACCCCCATACCAGTTTTCTCTAGCCATTTAAAGTCTTAAATTATAACTCTCCCTATATAGGGAGAGTTCGAATTCTAAATTTATGGAATATCATTATGTGAATAGATGTTCTCTGTAAACACTAGAAAGCAACCACAGCTTAGTAAAAATGTCCTCTCTTTCCAAGGATGGAAAGCAGAGGCTCTGCCAATCCCTTCTGGCCCCTGTTCTGGTAGTTTAGTATTAGCTACTTTTTATATACAAGGTTCTACTCTTCTACCCAACCCCCATTTGAACTGGCCAGCCTTTGGGTGGGCTCCCAGGTAACCACTGAGGGGAGTGGAAAGCAGTGCCCAAGGTCTATAGCAGTTTTTATGCCTCTGCCTCTGATATCAGGTTATGCTTCCAACTTTAATACAAAGTTGAAAATGTGTGTAAATGTGTTCAACTTGCTCATTTTCATTCAAAGTGAAGAATGTATTCCATAAAGGTATCATGTTAGATTAATATTAATATGCCCCCTTTTCCTTGTTTCTGCTGTTATAAAGTGGTAGGAAGGATCATTGAGTTGTAAACATAACAAACTAATGATAAACAATGAGATTGAGTTGGGAGTTGTGGCAGGCAAGAAAGAAAAATCTCCTATTAAACAGAAAAAAACATTGAACCTCTATTTCTTTGTAGCTCTGTCCTACCAAACATCTAAAAAGTAGCTAATGCCAATTCTGGCTAAATTCTTCCAAAAATAGGAAAATGTCTTGATTACTTTTCTATTGCTGTAGTAAGTAAGACACCATGACCAAGGAAATCTTTCTTTTGAAGAGTTTATTTTGGACTTAAGTTTTAAAGGGTAACTCATGACCATGGTGGTAAGGAGCATGGCAGAAGGCAGGCAGAGATGGCACTGGAGCAATAGCTGAGAGCTTCTACTGTGGTCTATAAGCATAAGGCAGAGACAGCTAACTGGGAAAGGCATGGCCTTTTGAAGTCACAAAACCAGCCCTCAGTGACATCCTCCAACAAGGTCACTGTGGGAGCCCGTTCTCAGGTTCCTCGTGGCTTTACCCGGCAGGTCTGCATAGAGGATGATTAGATCACGGGCCTAAGTGCAGGTGTCTGGAATGGTCTGCACTTGTCTGTGCTGGGGGAGGAGGTTTTTTGCTCCACCCCTTGGCGTCTCTATAAAAACCCTGGGGCAGAGACAGTCAGGGCCCGTTGGAATAGGTTTCAGGCCCTCTCGAGGCTATCCTTTATTTTCTATCTGTTTATCTCCGCGATATTCTCCGCAATAAATCCTTCTATCTAATATTTCCTGCTGCTCGCACTCAAGAAAACTCTGGGGAACTGTGGGGGTGGTTGGGTAAACGCCCCACAGGTCACACCTCCTAATCCTTCTGAAACAGTTCCACCAACTGCAGATCTAGTAATCAAATATGAGGCTATGTGGGTCATTGTTAATCAAACCACCATAGAGAAGAAATAATGCTTCCAAAGATGTTCTGTAATTGTGGCAATATATTGATATAAAACAAGTTAAAAAAACAAAACAATAAAAAAGAAAGCTAAAGATCAATACACTAGATGAAAATACATGTTAAAATTTTTTAGCAGGTTATGTACTGGTGGCACACGCCTTTAATTCCAGTACTGGGGGGGGGCGGGGTTGGGGAAGGGGAGAGCAAGGCAGATCTCTGTGAGTTTGAGGCCAGCCTGGTCTACAGAGTGAGATCCAGGACAGGCACCAAAACAACACAATCTTGAAAAACCGAAAAAAAAAAAAAAAAAAAAAGGAATTCTTTTCAGCAAATACTGGCAAACTAAATCTAAGAGCACATTACAATTTTTCTTTTTACCAAGACCAAGTTAAATTCATCTAGAGTGCAAATAAGTCTAAACATGTGCAAATTAATAGGCATAATATAGTATCAATAGATTGAGTTCAGAACTCACATGGTGACCCCAGTAGATGTAGAAAGACATTGGATAATGTTCTACATCACTTACTGATGGAAACTGAAGCAATGAGTATCAAAGAAACGAACCCTAACATCATAGACGATTAACAATAAGCCAATGACTTATATGTTGCTGATGGAGGAAAGCTAAAAAACTGTCTTTAGGAAGTGGAGTCAAGAATGCCCATTTTCACCACTTTAATTCAGCAAAGTGCTGGGAGTCAAGTCTGAGCTATTAGTCAAGAGAAGAAAAATAAAGAGTATTTAAATTAAAAATGAGGAAGCCAAATTGTCACTATTCTCAAATGACATTATCTTATATGTAGAAAAACTTCAACTTCTGCCAAAGCCTATTCACATTAATAAATGAGTTTAGTAAAGTTGCAGGATATAAAATCGACATTAAAAAATCAGTAGTGTTGTTACATGTCAGTAGTAAATTATCTGAAATAGAAATGAAGAAAGTAATTCCATTTATAATATATATATATATATATGAGCAAATTTAACCATAGACGTAAAGGTCTCTAGAAAAAAAATCCATGAAGCACTAATGAGAGGAAATGAAGACATACAAGAGAAAAAAATGAATGCTATACATCCAATTATTGAAAGAATAAATATTATTAAAAAGCCCTTACTATGCCAAGTCTACAGGGTCAATGCCTGTCTTATCCAATAATACTGACCTTCTTCACAGAACTAGAAAACAATGTTAGCATTCATAAGAAAGCACAAAACCTGGGGCTAAAGCAATGCCACTTTTGAGGAGGCATTATACTCCGGGAACACTGCTTTCCAAATACAACACACAGCTAAGGTAGTCAAGCCAGCTTGATCTTGGCATAAAGCAGACATGTCGATCAATCAACAGAGGAGATCCTAGAAGTAAAGCCGTACCCTCCTAGCCAGCTGTTCTCAAGAAGTGTGCCAATGACAAGAGCTGGAGAGAGATGTTGGAAAATCTGGATACCCATATGTAGATGAGTCAAGCTCAAAGCCCCCCTCACTGTTTATAAGGATCAGTGCTAAATGAATTACACATAATATGATGTCTGGGATTGTGAAGTTACAAATGGATAATAGGGAAACCTTTGGTTTATGGGAATGGTCAAAGAAACTTTGGACACAAATCCCCAATCATGAGAAAAACATGCACAAGTGGAAATCCATCCATCATAGCAGATGAAATCATCAACAGTGTGAGGAAATAAGTCATCAAATGAAAAAAAAAAAAGGAACAAGAAAAAAGAGAAACTTTTTAAACTACACATCAAACAACGTCTTACTATTTTGACTATATATGGAGATTTTCCAAAATCTCAATAGCAAAACCCCCAAATAATATGATTTTTAAAATGGGAGATTTAAAAGTGCACATTTCTCAAAAGAAGATACATATCTTAGTGCAGGTGTTTATATTCCAGTTATTTGGGGGACTAGGAAAAGTTTTTCCTTTGATCCTAGGAGTTGAGATTAACCTGAACAATGCAGTGAGACCTTTCCTTAAAAACATAAATATGCAAATGCCAATAACTGCATCATTAATAATCAATCAAATGTTAATAAAATTATGGCAAACCTGGGCAAATTAATGCATGCTTGTAATCCTAGCACTGGAAAGATACAAAGTCATGTGTTTTAGGCCAGCATGGGTTACATAGCATGACCCCTGAACTAAGAAAACCAATTAAACACACAAAAAATCATAATGAAATATCCCCTCACCATAGTGAGCATGGGTATCATCAGAAAGGCAAAAGATAATCTGAGGAGAATGTGGAGAAAATGGAGTCCTTCATACACTGTGAGTGCAAAGGTAAATCTATGCAGACATTATGAAAAACAGTATGGAAGTTTGTCAATTTTTTTTAAAGTAGAACTATCATGTGATCCAGAAGTCTCAATACAAGGTATGCATCCAAAGGAAATGAAGCCAATATGTCAAAGAAATATCCACTCTTCCATATTTACTGTTGCATGATCCACATTAGCCAAGAAGTAGAAATAATCTATGTGCCCATTAAATTACAAATGAGAAAAGAACACATGATATGTATATACAAGGGAATTCTATTCTGCCACAAAAATGAAATAGTCATTTGCAACAGTTTAAGTAGAACTGGAGACCATTATATTAAGCAAAATAAACCAAACACAGAAAGACAAATATTGCATGATCTTGTTCTTATGTGGAATCTGAATCACATGGAAGTTGAAAACAGAAAGATGGCTACCAAAGGTTGAGGAGAAGAGGGTTGTGTGGATAGAAGGGTCAGTCAGTGGGCCCTCTCTCATGCTGATCTGAGTATGGAGTGGGGGTGTGTTGCAGGACAGTGGATGACTAAAGAGAGTAACAATATATTTCCAAAATTCAGGAATGCATTCACAAAGCCCTTATTATAAAGAAGTAATGAATGAGGAGACAGATATATTTAATCAGACTCAATCATCATGCAATACATATGTAAACTGAAACATCAAATATTACCCTGTAATATGTATACATTTTAATGATTGTGTGTATCAATTTAAAAAAGAAAAAATAACATAAAAACCCAAAACATTGTTTTGTTTTGTAAATATGTTCTTCAATATCGTTGCTCTTGTGAGTAATTCACAATGCTCCCAGGAGCACATGTGTGTCTAACAGGATGGATGCCCTGTTTTACCTGTGTCCCTCAAAGAGTAGATCAAAGTGTCATTATGAGTGAAAATGCCTTACAAAACGTGAGAATTCTCACTGGTATCTCTCCAAACATATGCATAGACAGGTCTCATCTCTAGGACCTGTTGATATATTAATTACTGTGTTCAAGTGAGATGCATGCAATTGTATGAAAAGTATGAGCTAGACTCATGTTCCTAAAGTGTTGTTTTGTTGACTCACAGGTGTCAAGAGTTCTGGGAGCTTCCAGGAGCTAAAAGCAAGGAGACTAATGCTTTCTTATATCCACTGAGAAAGATAATTTTCACTTTGCTTTGCTTTAATTTAAGAGTTTCCAATTTTTAGAAATGTAACATTATGAGTTTATGCTGCTTTAGTCACTAAGTATCTGGTAACTTGCTATAGCAGCAGTACAAAATAAAAACAGCCTCATAGTATTCCAAATATCAACATTAGTCATTAGAGGAAAATAGCACCACCAACAGTATCTTCTTTCTTTTTAATATGCAAATCAGATTGCTCTTTTCTTAGCCTCAGTCCCATTATGCCTCTGGTGTCCTCATTTTAGCAAATTTATTATTTATCTGATTATTCTACTTTAATTTTCATATCAGCTCTTTTAAAAAAATCTAAAATCCCACTCTTATTTTGGCGGGGTTAAAACAAACTACTGTTTAAGAGCTTTGAGGCCATACTTATTGTTTATGAATTATGGTACTTGGTGAGAATGCATTTTCATGCTTCTGCTTTATTTGGTTTCATTGTTTATTAGCTTATCTACATCAGCTGCTACCTGCCTTAATTTTTTCTCTTTGCAAACTCAACATATAATATACTTGTCCACTATCCTGATACTTTGAATCCATCAGCACTTATGCATTCTGCCTAGGCATCTCATCTACATCCACACACATTTCTTATGCCGAAGCACTTAGTCTATGCCTTGGACTTTCTAGCCTTAATCACCTTTATACTAGTAGCAAAAGATATAAACATGCTAAAACACATTTATGAACTAAATATCCTTGAAAATTCATTATAAAGAAGGTAAGCATCCTAGGTAGTATAGGGTGGAGGAAGAATGCTTTCAAAATGAAATGATGTTTCTATTGATGTTTACGGGACAGAGATGTGATATATATCAACATAGTCAAAACAAGAAAAGGGTCATCCAGGAAAAAAGGACAAAATAACAGACAAGAGTTGAGGAAAGGGAGAAGAGGAGGCAGAAGAGATAGACACAGAGAGGACTCATTTAGTTAATATGCCAACTTTATAATATGCAGAGTCATAAACACATGCACAAGAAAGGAATGTTTATAGATAAGACTTTAACATCCTGTGCTGGAGGTCTTTGTCAAGCATGAACACAGAGAAAAAAGAGCCAGAGCTCTTTGGGGGTTGGTTCTGCCTCGAGGGACAGGAAACACCAGTGAGGTTTATCCACAGAAGGTGAACATGGATGTGGATGAATCACTTGAGCAGTGCATGATTGGAGGTGAAAGTTTTAAAGAGAAAAGTCCATGAATTTGATCTTCCAGGCAGGGACAGAGGAGGAGGAGCCTGGGCAACTAGAACAGAAGCCAGAAATGTGAAGACAGAAGGTGGTTACAAGGTGAGAATAATCCACAGTGTTAATAGAGTAGAAAACAGGCATGATCACATGGTCCCCTTACTTTAGGGGTTACTATCTCATGACCAGCTTTGGGAAAATGTCTATACTCAGGGACTAGGCCAGTGAGAACAGCATGAACAATGAACCCCAAGACAATAGGAGAGGAAGAGTCAAAGATCAAAGTAGCTCAAGATTCCAAGTGAAAGACAAATAAGGTTGTCAGATTTAGGGAGATCAATAGAGGGTATGAATATACAGCTACAGAGTCAGGAGGCCAAAGAGAACAAATGAGGTAAACAGGGTGACTGAAGATTAAAGGGCCAGAGTCAGGTGTTTAGAACATTGGCAGCAGCTGAGTACTTTTCTAGTATTCATGAGGCCCAGTACTGTGAGTACTGGGATTACTGGAAAAAAGGGAGAAACAGGGTGCGGGGGGGGGGGGGGGGGGGGGAGGGGATAGGGGGAGAGAGTGTCGGAGGGAGAGAAGGAGAGAAAGAGAAAGAAATAGGTTGAAAGTGATTGTAGGTTCAGGAACAAGGTTGGCACATGCCAGGGTGGGCTGATTCTAGCATAAAGACCATGGTGGAACAGTGTAGGGAAAATGAGGAAGAATCGCTGCAACTAAGAAAAATGTTTTCAGGCAGCTTTACTTTGAAAGAGAGGATCCGTACAGTAGGTAAAAGAAAATGCCAGGTCTAGAGATCATTGTTTTGCTTTAAGAACGATATGATGGGAAAGGGCGAGAAAGGAAAAGGTCTACGTGGAAAATGAAGCAGAACTGAAGGAACAGCACCCAGAGGGGGCAGCAGAGGAGGAGATGGCTGAACAGCAACTCAGTTTCTGGAACTTTTGATATGGGGAAACAGAAACTTCCACTTCTTCCATCTGGTCCATAATAAAAATGCAACAAAGTAAAATCCAAATGAAGACTGTGAGCACTGCTTTACCACTTTGACGAGCTTATGCAAAGCACATATAGTTCTAAACACAGTGTAATAAAGTGCTCAAAATACAGACTCATTTTTAATGCCAGGTCAATGGTGCCTTTCAAGAATCAGCAGTGAAGAAGTCAGCTCCATCAGAGGATGGATGTATCAACTGAGTTCCTGTTTAGTGTCTCCTAAGTTATTTATTTCATAGGGATAAATAAACTCGTACCTCCTCTTCCAGTGCCGTTTTCCTGTCTCCCTGAACTCTTCCAACTTACTATGCATAATAGGTGCTAGCAATTTTATATCTAATAAGAGCTGGATTAACTTGTTAGTTAATATGTTTGAAGTGTAATTCAACAATTAGAATTCAAAGAGGCTTTCAAAAACATCTGTGCCTTATTAGGCATCAAAGCCAGGCATCTCTATAAATACTACTACATTTTATTTCTTGAACAAGAAAACTAGTCATCGGTGTATTAACAATATATTCTGCTCCGTGCACCCAGGATAGGAAAGACTATGTTTCTGTTCTTTTAACAAGAATAAAGTATACATCTTTCAACACACATGAAACATGAATTGAAGGTAAAGTTCACACCTGCAAAAATATCGCCAGATTTTTATATTTATTAAGCTTCACTAGGGACCCAATTTGAATAACCGCATGGAATATTACAAGGGGACACTCGAAATATGGACAGAAATCATAAGACTAAATTGAAATGTCTTAGATGACAGAACACTCAGACGTGTCTCTGCAGAGGGCAGAGGGACAGAGCGGCACCAGTGCAGTGGCCACAGCAGCAGCAGTGTTAGGTGACACATGGATTTGTCAGGCACTTTTTGCCTGGCTCCAAAAATGTGCAATTTCCCATCATCTGCTCCAGCAAAGGGAGAGAGGTCACAGATAATACAAAGCAGGAGACAGTGCCAATGTTACAGCCATCCGTGTTTGGATTTAGAATGCCTTTCCCCTGGTATGTCATCTAGGTACTTGTGATCCCTTCAGAATATGAGGCTGGAGCCATAGCTGGGTTAACACTTTATAAGCTCTGTCCTCATTATTACCCAACTTTCCATACACTTGAAAGTTTAATAACAATGTCCCAAGTCTGAAGAGAATTCTGAAAGACTCCTATATGTCAATATTGGGAACAGTAACAGGTTAGTCTATCCTGAGCACTCAGGCTAGGGCCCATAGTTGTTCTGTATCCTTCCTGTTGTGCTGAGAGACTGAAGATTGTTTCTTTCCTGTGGGAACCCACAACTGACTCCCAGTTTGAATCCGAAGTCTATTCTAGTCAATAGAGTTCAGGCTTGCTTGCTCCAGGGCCATGAGAAAGTCCTGATTAGCCCATGGGAAGGAACATGCTACCTAGCTAGATGCAGGTTGCTGATGCCAGCTGGAGGTACATTGAGATAGAACATTTAACTCCCTGCTCCTTGACTCAAGACAGGATAGACAGTGGTTGAATGCCTGGGCTATGCATTGTTCTACCTCTGTCCTTCAAGACTGTATATAAGCTGGCTGTGAAATAAACTCAGGGCTGTTCGGCATTGACTGGCAGTCCTCTTGACTCTTTTCTGTCTTTTTCATTGTCTCTACAATCCGCTCGCCTCCACCCAAATACCCAGTAGACTTGTAGGCAGGCTCTGACACTTTCCTAAGCTTTCTATAGCTACTTTCAACTCCTAGTTCCCCTGAGGACTCTGCTAATCCTTCTCCCTCCCTCCTACCTTCTGTTCTGCCTGCCAGGCTCTACCCCCTCTACTGCAATTCCTGAAGTTGTATGCTCCTTTAGATCAGTGTTGCTCAACTGTGTCTATGGATCCTGTTAAAGGGAGACTGTCCATCCTAAAGTCACAAACTTTAAACAATATTTATGTATTTGACACACTCTATTTGAACTAACTTACAAACAAAACTATGACACAGCCAGTTTAAGGGACATATTCAGACACTGTTACACTCTTGGGCATATAGTCATAGAATTCAATATCCAATATAGTCATGTTTTCAAATCCATGATTATTGCTGCTTTGCTTACAAATAGTAATAATATTAATTTAAAGGCAGCAAAGGAAGAGCTGGTTGAGGTAGTGCTCACATTTAATCCTAGCACTCAGGAGGTGGTGGCAGGGGATCTTTGTGAGTCCGTGGTCAACCTGGTTTACACAGAGAGTTCTAGGCCAGCCAGTGAGATACTGCCAATAAATAAATGTTTTCAACCTGCTTCTGACCAGTGCTGTTTAAGTGGAAACAAAATGCACACAAATACACATATACAAACACATATATGCGTATGCACATCTATATATGCATTCAGGCAGACGTCCATACACACATAACACACACAAAAACACATACATACACAGATACACCCACATGTACACACATACATAAATACATACAAAAACATGGCACACACAGAAACACACATATACATGTCTGTTTGTATATATATATATATATATATATATATTCAAATAGACACATATGTATACACATAAACACATACTCACAAACACACACACATATGCTGTTTCACTGGATAGCTTTTCTATTACCTGTGTATATCTACATTTTAGATATCCCCAATTAGGCTTAAGGACTCTAATTTTGGCCAGTGTCCCCATGATAAGCCACATATCCCTGTTGTCTTCCTATTTCTGAAAGGATGAACTGGGGAAAATATTTTAGCTTGGAATATTTTCTCAAGAATATTTCAAAACTTGATCGTGTAAGCCACAAAAGATGCTAGCATGTACCCCAAGTATTGAATAGATAATATCAAACTATCATATTTTTAGTCTGAACTTGCACAAAATGTAAGCATCCCATCAAATGGTCCTGCCTTCCCCTCAATGGTCCCTGAGTCTCTCAATGGGTTGCACTGGGGACAAGGAACTGATTGCTCTGTGAAGTGTTGTCACTTGCTTCATTTAAGAATCTGGCATGTCCTCCTCCCCTCCCCCCGCACCCCTTCCTTCATTGTCTTTTTCTTCCCCCAAAACATCCACTGAGTCTTCATTATATTCTAGTGTTAAAGTAGACAGAGTCCGGAAGTAATGACAGAAGCTAGGAAGGCTGGTGTGGGAGGTGAGCCCTGGTCAGGGAAGACTCTGTGATGCGCGATCATGGGTCTTGCAAAAGGCTGCTGCTGATGGCAGCCGCAGACATCCAGGTGAGCCAGGCAGGCTCGTGACTCCCCTCTGTGCCGGAATGAAAATATCAGTGGGAATTATTCTATAAATGTGGTCATTATGTTTTACTTTTGCTGATATTGAAGTTCGTTCTTATTCCCCGAGGACAGGAGTGAAAGCTGAAGGGACGATGTGGTCTGGGCCGGATGGAGATGCCAGCCTGGAGTGTAACATTTTCTGTAGGCGATCTCTCTGTGGGTAATTGAAAGTGGGCTCTTTGAAAAGCCAGTGATTTAATAATTTTCTTATGAATTAAAAAATAGGCATGTGCTCTCCCTTTCTTCTTTCTAAAGCAGCCATTTAAACATCTTCCTGGGAATATTTCTGGATTAAATATTTCATAACTCTTAAAATTAAAAGGCTTAGTATTTAGGGCAAATAGTTCCTGTTCTATTCCACATAACTAGGACTGAATGTTTAAAGTTCTGACGTTTCCTGGCACAGGGACAAACTGCTGCCGTGTTTTACAGCCACACGGAGAGTGAGGTAATCACTAACAGCAGAAGCATTGATGTCTTTCTCTAAGTTATTCACAGCCTTCAGGTCTCACATGTGCTGGTTCCTACCTGACATCTCCTCTCTGCCACATTCAATTGCTTTTGTTAATTTCATCGATTTAAAAAGAGCAGTTCTGCTTTCTGCCTGCCTTTAAGGGAGGCAGAGGAATTGATGTATTTCCTTCACATCCATTCCCAGCAGTTGATGACATTTTCAATAAAGAACGTTTTTTTCTTTTGGTTGTTCTTATTTTGCATCACACATGTGCCTTTGGAGTACTCTGGCATGGGCACTTGACAATGTTTATAGCATAATGTGTGTGAGTACAGACACACACATACACACAGAAACACTTCCATATGCATGCACAAGCACAAATACAATCTTAAAAAATGCAGTATGTGTGCATTTACGTATCTATCTTCATATTTATAATGACAACACAGGGAGATATTTATATGTGTGAATATATATAATGATAATACTGGGAGATATTTGTATGTGTGAATATATATAATGATAATACTGGAAGATATTTATATGTGTGAATATATATAATGATAATACTGGGAGATATTTATATACATTTCTATGTACAAGTATCTGCATATATTTGTGGATATAATAAACTGTTAAGCCATTTTCATAAAGAAGTCATATTTGGTGGACTAATGTCAATGAGAACTAATGTTAATCTGTCAAGCAATCAAACTTGATCAAGTAATTGGACCTGATCCCTAGTAAGAATAGTAAACCCTTATATCATACCCATGGGATATTCCTGAAGAAAAGGAAACCGAGGATCATGATGCTTGTCCTTGCTGTGAGCGTGGAACACAGCACAGGACAAATATACGCCACTGTTTCTATATATACATATATATATATATATATATACATACATATCTCTATGTATATATATCTCTATGTATATGTAGTTATAAATGTATCTGTGCTAGGGATCAAACCCAGGGTGTTGTGCATGCTAGGATAACACTTTATTGTTTGTTATGCTTTCATCCCAATTTATATTATTTTTATATGAACATAGACAGTTAATATCTAACTACAACTGACTCCATGTATGTCTGAAATTTCTAGTTAAATAAGTTAATCTCAACTTTTTATTTTCCTTTTCATTACTTTTTAGAAATCTTCCCAGACCTCTTGAGCTCAAAGATTTTAAGCTTTTATTTAGATAATCATAAATATGTCATATATAATAAGTAGCTCTAGCCAATAAAAATAATAGAAGTATTATCATATGAATTACTATAACTTAAACGTGTGAAAGATTGGTTTGTTTAAAATTCTCCATATACCACCAGGTTGTTAATATGTGTATTTTTGAAATTTTCGAGTCAAAAACTTAACCATCAGCCTAGCATTTGGTTATACAATCTGAATATTCAGGTTCTTGGGTTTTTTTTTTTGGTTTTAATTATTTTTATATAACATAATTCTTTATTTGTCCCTTGGGAATTTAACATGACACACCCCAATCCTACTCACCTCACAGTCCCTCAATATCTGCTCCCTCACCCCTGTGGTGTCCCCCTCAAACTTCCCCCAAAATTAATTAAAAACAAAACAAACAAAAACACCACCTTGCTCCTCTGTCTTTCCTGCCTCTCCAACACCTCTTCATTCAGCCTAGTGGCACTGGGAACTGTGGTGTGTCACACAGTACACCCTTTTGTCCAATCAGCCCCATCCGCAAATGTTCATTGCAGGAAGTCATTGGTCTGGTTCAAGGCCTCTGGCACACCATCATCACTGGACCCTCACTGAAACTGGTTTTGGACATCCTGCTGTTGCCCTGAGTCATGGAGATCCTGCCAGGATTGTCCTACAGGACCATTCTCTTCAAGCACTCCAGCTGGTCCTAGATGGGGTAGATGCTAGGGTGGGCTAACCCAAGGCCCAGGATGTTGGCCTGGGCGATAGCTGAGCTGGTCAGGCTGGGATGCTAGGACTGCCCCCTTAGGGGAGGGGCAAAGCCAGCTCTCCTAAGCCCAAGGTGAGATACCTGTATTTGCCATCCCATCTAGAACTGCAGTTCTTTTGGAACTATTGATTGCATGTAATATCAGCACAGCCTGTGGTTACTATCTCACAGAATATTCCAGTCATAGCCTTATGATGTCCTTGTGTTGCTCTAAGAGTGTTAATGAGACTCAAGCTGTAGATGTAGAAGGCATATGTTAAAAGATTCTGTTAGGAATTGAGAAAACCTGAATTATGAACTCTGAAACCAGTCCTTAGCAAAGTTTCAGCTAGTATAAAAGTGGGAGGAGTCTCTCACATGTGAAGTAATTTATAAAACCACAAAAAAGTATAAATATTTCTTGAAGTATATAAAAGACACAAGGACAAAGCCTTCCCCACAGACTGAGGTCAACCTGGTTGCCCTGGAGGAGATGGGAATGGGGGGGGGGGTTGGGGGGAAGGTGAGGGGGACGGGAGGGGGGAGAACAAGGGAATCCGTGGCTGATATGTAGAACTGAATTGTATTGCAAAATAAATTAAAATAAATTAAAAAAAGACACAAGGATATAAAGTATGGTTTCTGTGTGTTTTTAGCAACTAACAGTCACTGGTGTCTGACTGGGATATATTGGAAGAGGGACCATTTTGAGGTCAGATGAGGGTGATGCTTTCATATGGACACACTGTGTTTAAGATGTCATTGAAATATTCAAGAAAGACTATCAAGTATAAACTATTTACATGATTCCAGAGTTTAGAGTAGGGAAGCAATGGATATGCAGGAGCCATTGATATTAAGGAGATACTTGACACCATGGGCATGGGTGGAATTATTAGAGATTAGTTGGGCATGCTGAACAAGTGCAGTATGCTTATCTGGGTACATAAGCACAATTACTAAACCAAGAACAGCAGATCAATGCAGGAATCTCCTGGATTGAGAGGAATAAAGTGTACAAACTGAATACTGCAGCTGAGAAGATAAAATTTTATCTTCTTGATGAAAACACACAGAACGAATGCTCTTATTCATTTATAAGAAATCTGTATTCAGAGTTAGTAACTTGATGACGTCCACAACAAATGTGTTGGTTTGCTGGAAACAAGCAGAATAGCATTGGAAATTGCTAATATTGATGTTTTCATGTTTTTGACACGAACTGTTAAATACATATGTAAGTCACATTCATATATCTAAACATATACACAGCATTAAACTCAGGAGTTAATTTTTTTAAATCAGTTAATGAGCTAGGGCATGACATTTAATAATTTTTCCATTATTTGTTCTTAGAGATTGCTAGTGTTAATTGTGTTTTATATATCATCTCAATTATAAAATCACTGAAGCTTTTATTGAGCAATAAATATTCTAGGTTAGATAGAGTTCAAGAAACAATGCATTATTTTGGAATTCAATTTTTTAATTAATTTTTTGGAGAGAAAAAAAAGCCAAACATCTATGGAAGCAAATAAAGGCAATGAGAAAGATGTTTTTACTTGACTCACCTGCCTTGGTCTCAAAGAAAAATGACTTAATGAAGACTATAGACACCATACAAATTTGTCATTTATCACCATCGGTGGTTACCAATTTTTACCCCTCTCTCACTCCCCTGGGTTTTCAAGACAGGGTTTCTTTTCTCTGTATGTAGTCATGGAACTCTCTCTGTGGACCAGGTTGACCTTGAACTCACAGAGATCCTCCTGCCTCTGTCTCCAGATTGCTAGGATTAAAGGTGTGCACCACCACCACCACCACCACCACCACCACCACCACCACCACCACCCAGTTTTTACCCCCTTTCAATCTCTTTAAGTCTTCAATAAGAAAGATATTAAGTCAAAATGTTGGTTTGAGGGAAGGGTCAGTGTAGCTTTACGGTTCCTCTGTGTTGTCATGACAGGCTGTGCTAGGTACAGAAGGTGCAGGCAGCTCACAGAGCACATTGCTTAGAAAAAGCCAGCCAGGACACCAGGGCACTCTCTGTATTTGGCACAGGATAAAACTTTCATGGAGCCACTTAGCTCTGGGTGTGTATTATGTGTGTCTTTCACTTTTTGCTCCCATGAGTGTCTTAAATTTCAGATTCCAATGGTCCAGGTTTGATATTAGCTACTGCAGCAAGGAGGGAAATGTGTGGAGGCCTGCAGTTATGTCACTAATTTCAATTTCAGAGAGGGTCCACAAGGCACTGTAGTCACACAAATTGTATGTCCCTGATCTTGTATTGTCTTAGTTAGGGTTTCTATTGCTATGATGAAACACCACAGATAAAAGCCAGTTAGGGAGAGAAGGTTTTATTTGGCTTACACTTCCATATCACTGTTCACCATTGAAGGAAGTCTGGACAGGAACTCAAACAGGGCAGGAACCTGGAGGCAGGAGCCGATGCAGAGTTCACTGGGAGAGGTTGCTGCTTACTGGCTTGCTCCCATGGCTTTGCTCTCATGGCTTTGCTCAGCCTGCTTTCTTATATTAGCCCAGGGATAGAACTATCCACCATAGGCTGGGCCCTTCTAGTACTTAGCCTAGTGTTGTTTCTGTCTGAGTGCTCTAGAGCCACATATCACCTCTTCTTTATGCACTGAGACCTGACTTGGCAGTGACAGCGTTATGTATCAGTTTATGCTAAGGGTTGACAATATAAATATAGTAAGAGAGTCACCTATATGTAAGGAACTAGGCACTCTATGGGGGCTTTTTCTGAAACAGACTGAGTCTATAAAGTAACAAAAGGCAGGATAAAGACCTGGTATCTCTGTCTTCATCATGTGTGGACTAGAGCTGGAGGCAGGGATGATGTATTGTCCTTAACTCCTTCCGCTGAGTCATCTTGAGTTTCTTGAAGGGCAAAACTTCAGGAACAGACACACCCACCCATCCAGCCACCTCAACCCCAGGTAAGTGCAACTATTCTTGAGAGCATCCCTTAACAATTATCTAGCCATTTTTTTAGGGCTGGAGCAGAAATAAGGACAGGATAAAGAGAGGTGGGACCACACCTTCTCAGGACTGCTTAATTATGCGTATCCCTTCTTTTGTTTATACCTAAAGCTCAAGTCAACACCCTGGAACTAGATTTGGGTTATTGGCCCCTTTATCTTTTTTTCTTTGCAAGATGATCAATTTGACTAAATCTCTCCTCTCTACTTTTCACTATTACTTAACTCTTTAATTGGCTGATTGGTTGGGTTGTAGATCCTGGGAGTTTGGGCCTGTGAGGATTTGAGGTTTTGGAGGAAAGTTCTGGTAACACAAGAGCTCTGAAGACTCCGATTTCAGGATTTTTGGTTTTCAGTCATTTATTTCTATCCTTATTGTATATCTCATTAAAAAATATTCCCTAATATTAACAAATGGTTTTATTTGTCACAGTGTTCAACTGCTCTTACTATCAAATTGCGTTTGTTCAACTTTCAGTTATCAGATGATCACAATGGGTTTTTAATTTCTCTCTTTAGTAAGGTTCAACAGTGGCCAATAACTCAACCCCATTTTGTTTTATTTTTTGGAACTGCTACTTTCTTCATTATCTCAAACATTTGATGCATGACACCAAGTAGCATTTATTCAACCAGTCTAACTGCTGAGTGCATGACTAAGAGTTTTAACACTGCCACCTTGTGCCCATCGTCAGCCAGGCAGACAAAGCTTGTTTTCTAGAATACCATTCCCATGTTGGCTTTCTGAGATCACATCTGACAGCAGTAGGCCCATGCTTGGCTCTCCAAAGACAAGTTTTAAGCCAGAGATGAATGCAAAGAAAGTTTCTTGGACTTGTGTTCTTGATATAAAGGGAGAGGAAGAGATTGAACTGAAGTTGAGCTGAAGAGGGTCTCAAGTCAGGCCTTGGCCAACCCCACAGGGGCATCTGAGCTGAGTTCTCTTGAATTGTCCTTACAATGATCCTAATTCCCATAAAGCCCATACTTGATAGACAGTTCTTGTTAGCAGAAGCAATACTGTAAGGGATTAAGAGGTAAGGGTGTGTGTGAGCCATAACCTCAGCCTTTGTGTAAGGAGAGACTTTAGTTTTGAAGAGAAATTTTTGCTGTGCACCATGGATGCCACAGTCACAAAATTATGATTAAGTTATGCCCAGACCTCCAAGTATGATGGCTGTGCTTTTGATCTCAGCACTCAGGAGCCAGAGGAAGGCAGATCTCTATGAGTTTAAGACTAGCCTACTTTACATAGTGACTTCCTTCCTTGGCAGCCAGAGCTACAGAGTGAGATCTAGCCCTCCCCACCCCCAAAAAGACAATTTTTAAAGAATGTGTGTGAATGTGGTTTGGAGGATAGTGAGGTGGGGGTAGGATCTGAGAGGAGCTGGGGGAGGAAAATGATCAAAATATATTGCTTGGAATTTTCAAAGACTAAATAAAAACATTGTGTAAAGAAAGGCAAATTGAGGTTGTTAACCCCAAACACTTCCCCTACCCATTTCCTTTTTCCCTATCCATATTTCAGTTAAAAACAAAACAAAACAAACAAACAAACACCTCTGTAGTTATATATTTTCCTGACTTTCTGAGATTCATATGAAACACAGTAATTTTTTTTTCATTACTTGAATGCTTCTTTCTTGTCTGAGAGAGTCATGTGGGAGAGAGAATGATTTAACTATTTTCTTTTCTTATTCACTTTCCCTACACATATCAATGGATCTATAAATGTTTGTGAAATGGCTGGGTGATGCCACACTGAAACGCTCATCAAGCTTTCTATCCATATCCCTTTGTTTTTACTGTCTATAAAAAACGCTACATTGAACGATGATGTCAACCTATAGATATTCTAACATTGTTTCCCCCTACAACTTCATTTATATACAAACATTTGTGAGTTTAAAATTTTCCCAAACTAATTAGGAGAAAATATTCGTAGGTAATGAATGATGGTAGGCAACTTAAATTAGCCACAGGATTAAATCAGTGCTGATGATGCAGGCGAGTTACATATTCAAGAGGCCTATGAGATTAGCATATGAAAGAAACCAGTTGGAATACTGAGAGCCTAACCACTAAGATCTACTTGTACCAGCTAGAGCCTAGAGAGGTGTAGGTAGTAGGTACTATGCAAATGAGCAAGAAAACTCACAGTATGCAAATGACCCAATTGAGCTTGGAACCTTCATCCTAGCTCTGATCCACTTTCTGTCTTTGGAAGTACAATATTTTTAAATAAACCATATCTTCTTGTGCTACTATTCATAAGCCCCTATCCAGTACCTTTTCCAGAATACAAAAACTTGGAAATCTTGATGGTATTCAGCAGACTCCAATATGCACTGATACAATGAGGCTAAATTAATTTTGAGTATATTTATCATAAACTATATTTTATTAACTTCCTGGAGATTGTGGCTCAGCATTTATTAGCAATCTCCAATGTTTCCTTGGCTTCACTTACTTGAATATGACTATCTGTAGATAGTTTACAGTCTTCATGTGTTGTAAGATATTTATACATTGTGTGACGATATACTGCTATGATTGGTTTAGTAAAGAGCTGAATGGCCAATAGCTAGGCAAGAGGTATTGGTGGGACTTCCAAGAGAGAGAGATGCCATGTAGACACTGAATGATTTGGACACACAGAATGGTAGAGAGGTAAAAGCCACGTGGTAGGATTTAGATTAATAAAAATATGGGTTAATTTAAGTTATAAGAGATAGTGGGACAAGCCTAAACTAAGGCAGAGCTTTCATAATTAATAATATGTCTCCAGGTTGTTACTTGGGAGCTGGCAGCCCAAAGAAAAGTCAGCTTATATTCATGTCAATATTTTGGAAAACAGATGTCATACTAATTACAATGTTTGTAATTTAAAAAAAAAAGTTTGGAAATCATCCTTGGATCTGAGAGAGAGGGAGGGAGAGAGGGGGAAAGAGAGAAAGAGAGAGAGAAAGGGAGGTAAGGAGAAGTCTCTTTTACTTTAATGTTTGTGATTATCTTTTCGAAGCTTTGTTTTACAGAAGGGAAATTTTCCTGTTCTACAGCTGGCCACAGACCAGTCATGAGAAGCTAGCAAAACAACCAAGACATATTCTTTTACTTCAGGTTCTTTGAGAAATTAATATTCTCTTAGAAATTACTCTAGAGATGTCTGTAGAAAATTCCTTGTCTGGAGGAGAAGATTCCAGATGCACACAGTGACTGCGCGTTTGGGAATGGGTGGTGTGTTTGCATTCTTTGGTTTCACTGCATTGTGAGAAAACCATTGTCCCCATCCAGAGAATGTGCTGCCTGGAGCCCCAAATCTGTCACAAGGATTGATTGTGTGAAAGCTGCAAAAGACAATTCAGCACAATTTTCTGGGAGATGGAACATTTTTTTTCCAAGATTCATTGGGAGGCCACGTCATGAATAAATAACGTGAAGCTCCTCATCCGCCAAATCTGCCTGTGTACAGTCTCCTCTATGTAGCCCTTGGTCCATCAGGCATCTACACTGATAAGAGAATTATGTTGCTAAAAATATTAATGTCATAGCATATCTCTGTTTTACATTGTTCTGTGATTTAAATCCTAAAACAAAAATTATTAGAAAACTATTTCATAATGCTAATGGTTATATATTTAAAAACTAACAGTTACAGAGAAGAATTGTGCCACTCTGAGATTCACATTTAAGATTTTTTTTGTGTGACTTATTTTTAAAAAAGCATTTCACACATAAGTACTATATATTTTTTTTAATGTTTCCAGCCCCTGTAGCTAGAGTTTTCCTGCCTGGCCCACGGTCAGGACAAATCTCTCTCACCTGCCAGTCCCACAGCCGCTCAGACCTGACCAAGTAAACACAGAGACTTATATTGGTTACAAATTGTATGGCCGTGGCAGGCTTCTTGTTAACTGTTCTTACAGCTTAAATTAATCCATTTCTATAAATCTATACCTTGCCACGTGGCTCGTGGCTTACCGGCATCTTCACATGTTGTTTGTTATTGTGGTGGCTGGCAGTGTCTCTCTGACTCAGCCTTCCACTTTCCAGCTTTATTCTCCTCCTTGTCCTGCCTATACTTCCTGCCTAGCCACTGGCCAAATCAGTGATTTATTTACTGACCAATCAGCAACACACTTGACAAACAGACCATCCCACAGCAAGCCCCTCTCCCCTTCCTACTCCTCTTATGGCTCCTTCCCCACCAATTCATGGCAACACAAGTTAAAATGATAAAGGAACTTTTACAAAGCCCCATGTCTAGATGAAGAGCTTCAGGTGATCAGATTAACAGCTACTTACAGAGGGAGATTCAGTTTCATCCAGGCACATAAGCCCCCTGTAGGTTATTCTGTCCCAAGTGGTCAGCTCTAAACACATGTAACTATGAACAATACTAAATGGACTCTCTCTCTCTCTCTCTCTCTCTCTCACACACACACACACACACACACACACACACACACACACACACACAAAAATAAAAAAATAAGTCATATAGTTAAATTGTAACCGATAGTTGTAGGTAAGTAAACAGGCATGAGTAGCCTTAGAGGCCCGCTATGGTTTGTTTTTGACCTCAGCTCTCATTTTCCTGGTCACACTAGAAAGGAAAACATCACTTTTGCTACTCTTTAGGTTTTCTATTAAAAAGGGTGTCTCTGAATTAGAAGCATAGCATTCTTGATCTGCTCCAAAGAGCATATCATTCCACACTATTGCCTCAACTCCTTTTATACCCCATAAAAATAAGACCAGAGGCTGTAGCTTAGGACCCTTGAGTATCCCTACTCAGGCCGCTCTAGACAGTTATTACTCTTTAGGCTTGTGCCTTTTCTCTGCTTCAAATCAAGTCAACTCTGTACTTTTGTAAGTCTTCATGTGCCCTTATTTTCAGTTCTTTGGACAAAAGGCAGGAGCCTGGAAATACCTTACTCAACCCTGACCATGGGTAACGAAGTTAGACACAGATATATACAAAGTGAAACCAAGCAAAGACTTGAAGAACGTGGCCTTAATAGAGACCACTTTTGTAGACAACTTGATCTTGCACATTTCAAGCCTTCAGAACTAAATATATCTATTTTGTTTCAGTCATTCAGTTTGTGGTAGTTTGTTTTGACAGCCAAAACAAAATAATATACTCCCTGTAACAATGGAAAGAGTCTCTGAATCTTCTTGTTTAGTTACTAAGCTTGATATTTAGCTGAAAGGTTTTGTCATAATACAGATGATCTCATTAGTAATAAAACGGTATTTGGGTTGTTAAAGCATATTTGAAATACTGAAAATTTCTGTGTGTCATCCAGGAAAGGCAGCATAGCAAACAATAATAATAGCATGCCATTTCTAATTTAGGAGTGTTTTTCAACAACAACAACAAAAAGCTTTGGTATTGTTAATCCCTCTGGGCAAGAATAAGACCACTACCACAATTTTTTAGCCAAATTTGAAGGAAGATTTATTAAATACTGGCCAGGACCATGGATATTGACCAGGTTCATACCTGGGATTCCCAGCGCATGGCCCTAAATCAAGTTAGACAGGGGCTTATAAAGGCAGAACCCTCAAGGCTCTGTACCGACCCCCTTGTCCAATCAGGGGCAAGCATACGTACTGATGTAATTCCTGCCTACATACACCTCCCCACGAATGTGATCAAGTACATCCTGTGAAATTAGTAGAACCATGCTTGTTTACAGAAGTGAAAACATATGGCTTGTTATCTTACATGAACAACACTCCCCAGCATTCCAGGAAGTTATCTATCCTTGGGCAAGTGAGGCTTACAGGTCTGAGGCAGTTTGTTTTATAGATCTCTAAATCACAGTAATTTAATCTTAAAATACAATTTTAGCCATTACAATATTTATGTGAAAAATAAAGAGAAGATTTAACACTTTCAGTGATGTAGATGTTAGCCTATTTTAATGTTAAACTTTAATATAAGTGCACAAAAACTCCTCTACTACCAAGATTAAATGGGCAAAGTCCCATAAGAGGACTTGTAAATTGTGACTCATGTTTTTATAAATTATTTCTTCTTCTACAGAAACTTTTGTGGTATCTTAGCATAAATGATTTTAGAAATAATGCTGTGCTATTAAGAATTAATGAAGAACAATGAAAAGTATGATAATTCAATTTAAATAAAATTTGCTGTGATTGCCCCATAGTTTAACCATTTACTTGGCAGAATTTCACAATATTTTATTAAGTTGGATGGAAATGTGTGTTATGAACTGAATTATAGCCTCATAAAATTGATCTCTTGAAGCCCTAACCTGATATCCACAGTAACTATATTTGGAAATAAGACTTTAAATATTTAATAAAGGCTACACGAGTCAGAGGGGTAGTCCCTGACCCAAGGAGACTTGATGCTTCATGAGAAGAATGAGAGTCTTCTGGGGTGTGAATACACAGAGGGAAGTTAATGTAGGAACCACGATGAGGAGACAAGTACCAACACACCAAGGAGAAAGGCCTAAAGGACAGCCATCTCTGCCTGACTCTACCTGGACCTTGACCTTATCAAACCATGAGAAAGAAAAATTTTGTTATTTAAAATCCTGAGTCTTGGAAAATTTTAAGAAGCCCATGCCCATGTAGTCAAGTATGTCTTTCTTTTAGAGAGTATTTCTTTTGGTCCATTCCTAAGCTTAATATTTTTTAAAAATAAACTTTAATTGTTCTTTAAAAGAATGTAATCCCTAGTCCATGGTACTTTGCTGTGGAGGCCTCATGGAACTAGTACTGTGTTGGTCTCAGATAACGGCTGAGAAATTACTTGCAAGAGGGAATTTGTTACATTTTCTAAAGAGACATTTTCAAGACTGCCTTTTGGTTTCATATTTATAGAAAATCAACGGTTTGTGTTTATGTAGGAGAATATGGGATAAGGTCTGTTTCATACATGTACATTCCAAATTTATGCAAAGCCACTCATTTATATTCGTGCTATTTTTTCTCAGAATCATCAGATGTATTTGAGGAAAGACAAAATCAGCAGATAATTTAGAAGCCAAATTTTCAAAAGAGTGTTTGTATAACAGGAAAAAAAACCTCATCAAATATGATTTTTAAAAGCCTGACAATCTGTAGTCATACATCTTTACACTAACGTATTTCTTAGAGTAAGCAAGAAAATACAAATGTGTAGAATTTCTTTAGGTAATTTTCTTAAATTTTTTCAGTTGACTTGATTTCTGAGTATGCAATCCACATTATTTTGGAGGAAAATTCAAAAATTTCACTGAATCTTTATAGGTGTACAATATGATAGTTTAGGTAATTATTAAAAACAACCTCAATAATTATATCTTTAAATTATAGACCAATAGAACAATTTCCTGTTAATATAGGTTTGACTTAGCCTTTTAATATTATATTTTGAGGTAGGAAGACAAGGGTAACATATTTGCTCCTCCAAAATTTGTGTGTGTGTGTGTGTGTGTGTGTGTGTGTGTGTGTGTTCCTAAATACATTAATACAAACATAGTTTGTTAATATGACAGTTTCCAGGGCTGGCTATTTTGTATGGGTAACCAATTGGTGTTCTCTTCTCCGAGAAAGACTGTTATCTGTAGTTCTTGTGTTCTGTGGAGGCCTGAAGCATTCCCATTTCCATATTGGCATGTCTATTGGTATTATCCTCAATCACCTTATGTTTAGGCAGCCTTCTTGATAAAAATTTATGGGTGTAGCTTCTAACGTTCTTTAGGTGCTTGGAAATCTGAATTCCAGGCCTCATGTCTGCATGGTAAGTACTTTATCTACAGAGCTGTATCTGCCTCTGTTTCCTGAGTGCTGGGATTAAAGGCATGAGCAACTATACCCCTCCTCCTATTTCTCCAATGTTGGAAAACTTAATAGTAGGTATGGCAACATATAGTACAGAAACACAGACTTATAGGAGTTTGTATCTCAGGTGATTCAGTTTTATTTCATCTGAAATTATAGAGAAGGTGTAAGAATGGACATCAACACCATCAGTACAGACTCTCACCCACTATACAACATAGAAAAAGGTAGCACATGTACCGTTTGAGAAGGACACATGGCCACCCTGTTTCATCCCATTCAGATCAAAGCTAGACTCAAATGAATTGTGAAAAAGAATTAGGGAGTGTGATACAAGAAATAATGTGCTGTGAAAGATGAGATTATGAAAGATTATCTTTACAATAATCAAAAGGTGAACAGTGCTCCCAAGGTCTTATCTGAGAACATCTTTTCTCAGGGCTCGAGTGCGAACTTCAAGTGGCCAGAGACGTCTCAGTCAGCATCACTGTCACTGTAGCACCTGTCCCTCTTGATCTGCTCTTCCACGGTCAGATGTCCAGTCTGGCACAGCACTCTGGGACACACAGGCTTAGCCGCACACCCTGGGCTTGGAGCATCAAAACTCATTTTCCCCTCACTCCAAGCTGCTTCCAAGGTTTCAGCATGCCAGGATTTAACATTTTTTCCAAGTTCCCTTAAACACAAGCATGACATATTTTTAAGCTGATCAACAGACTCTATTAGATCACACCCAAGGATGATGTTGTGTTTCTTGGAAAAAGGAGAGATTTTCACAGTGTTAGAAAAGAAAAGGTGTACGTTTTTGTTGTTTTCATGGTTTTCTTTAATGTGTAAGAGGTTCCCATCAGGAGAGGCTGCAAGGCTTTCCCCTTTAGCTGATGAGCCCTGCTGGAAGCCTGGCTCCAGAGCGAACTGCACAGGACCGCCTGCAGTCACTCGGGCAGCCTTATTCTCCAGAGCCATGGCTAGGACATTCTTGGAGGAAGACTTTTCAGATTCAAATATGCCAAGTAACTCTGAGATCCTAGACGCATGTTTTAACTTTTTGACTTGGTATTCACTTGTGTAGTAGTTTGCTTCACTGGCTGTCTCTAAGAGATGAGGACGTTCTAAAACAGATGTCTCCTGCCTGCCGCTTTTCAGAAAGGAGACAGCTACAGAATTGTTGTTGTTATTGTTATTGAAGTTCTCTCTGCGGGTCTCTGGCCCCTCCTCTGCATCGGTGTCTGTAACTTGTAAAACGTCTGCGCCATCAGGTTCATTAGCACGTCCGTTCTTTTCCTTTTCATCCCTCTGCACATACACATTACTGTCAGGAAGCTCCAGCCCACTCTTTCTCTTATTCCTTACACCCTCAGCTTCATTCAGCTTATCTTTCCCGTTTCTCTTTCCTTCTCTCCCCTCTCTTCTTGTCTCATACACCTTTATTTCTTCAACTCCCGTGCTGTCCTCTTTCTGACATACATGTTGACATGGTTGTAGAACAGGGAAGCTTTCTTGCTCTTGCCCTTGATTTTCCAAACTTTTCACATGTTCTGTCAGCGACTCCCTTTTAAATTCCAAGGGAACAGGGATGGTCACTTGAGGTGGCCATTTAGGTTTACTCACTTTGAGTTCTTCCTCAGGGGGAAAGCTTTTCTTAGACATCTCCTGGCAAGGAGGCCAAACGATTTTTAATTTTCCCCTCTCCCCCCATTTTCTCAAATCGTTGTTTTGCCACTTGCTGTTACAAACATCTGCCTGTGTAGTAAGGTCTCCAAACAAGAGGGTATCTGCTCCAGGGTTTTCACACACAGTGGGTTCTTCAGTGGGAATTAAATCAACTAAGCTGCTTTGAGTTTTGCAATTCCATCGATCCTTATGCTGTTTATGTCCAAAACCTTCATCATAATTTCCTTTAGACTTGAAAAGTTGTTTAAAGTGAGGCTTGCAGTATATTTGTCCATGGAGTGATGCATAATTTCCCAAACTGCCAGAAGAAAAGAAATAATATTTAGTGTTCTGTGTACTTATTACAAATCCATAGGGAATTGCAGAAATAGTTTATTAATGAATCAGAAACTCAGTAACCCACTGACTACCAACAGCAGTGGTTGTTAATTGAAGTTCCTGTTAGGCGAATTATCGCCAATACCCACTGCGATTGTGCTTTTCAGTATTTAGAATTTCACTCCTGCATATCACCAGGGATGTAATAGGTGTTCTCAGATGCAGTCCAGGCCATTCAACTGGTGGGCCCAAACCTGTGCCAACTCAATGACTTCTGATACTATAGTCCAGATCCAGAATGACCAGTTCTAAGAAATGTTCTGCCAAAACCACCAAACTTTTAATAAAAAAAAAAAAATACAAAGAAAAAGAACTCTTTGGGTTGTCAGACATGATGGTGTGCATGAAGAACACAGGTTGAATATTACCAACGTATTAGAATTTAGGGAATACTGTCTCCATGAAATCATGCTCTAATGAGTCTCATAGGAAGTAAGCTTGAGTAACCAGAATATCGAAAGAACTGATGTTTTGCTCAGCACTAGGCACTAATGCCACGATACTTGGAGGATGTAAAGAAAGGTTAAGGGGGCAGAGAGAGAAGAATGTGCAATGAGATGTCTAAAGGATCTGGCATGGATGACACAGTAACTGTTTTACAGAATGTAGAGTGGGTAAGAGAAGTCAAATATAAATTTTATAAAATTTTGGTTCATGGATTGGTACTATCAGTGGATTTATTATTAATTGACTTTAAACTTTTAAAAACTGTGTATTTTGCCTGTTGTATGTATGTTCACTCCTTGAGTGCCTGGTGCAAGAGGAGGCCAGAAGAAGGTGTCACTTCTACTGACATTGGCCTTAAGGGCAGTTGTGAGCAGTCATGTGTTTGCCGGTCTCATGTCTCCTAGGCTGGCTATGAACTCACTATGTAGCTGTGGAAGACTCTGAACCTAGTGTTGGGATCACAGGCTTGCACTACTGTCCGTGTTAGATGAAGTCCTCCATTTCAAACCCAGGGCCTTGTGTGTGTTTCACAAATGCTCTATCACCTCAGCTATACCCCCAGCTCTAATCCAAGGCTATTACTAAGATGAATATAAGATATTCTAAATCTGTTATAATTATTCATAGTACTTGCTATTGTGTCTAGACTCATACACATGTTAGACAAATGCTCTGACATTAAGCGGTATCCCAACCACACTTTTCACATTTTTTTTTTTTTTTTTTTTTTTTTTTTTTTTGGTTTTTCGAGACAGGGTTTCTCTGTGTAGCTTTGTGCCTCTCCTAGAACTCACTTGGTAGCCCAGGCTGGCCTCGAACTCACAGAGATCCTCCTGGCTCTGCCTCCCGAGTGCTGGGATTAAAGGCGTGCGCCACCACCGCCCGGCATTCACATTTTATTTTCAGATAGGGTGTCATTAGTTTCCTCGAAGATATCTTGAGGTTATTGTAATGTCTCAGCCTCAAAGTAGCTTGGAACACAGGTCTGTACCACCAAACCTGGCTCCATCTTTATGTTTGAAGGATGGAGGAAAAGACCTACAGACACAGAAGGGAAGCAGCAATGCAGATAAGTTTTGAATTTGATTAGAAATATCATTGAATTTATAGTGTACAATATATGTAAATATTTATTAGTTCTCCCCGCCAAAATGGCTTGGGAAAAAAAGAAAACTGAAAAAGTAGAATGGGCACTGAGAGTGTTGACTTGAAGTAGTACATGTCATTAGAATAAAGAAGCCTTACAGAAATGATGGAATCAGGACTTGCACAGGGAAAGTGAAGAGAGCATGCATCTATCACACAATGAGAAAGTCCCTAATGTTTACTTAGGTCATGGAAAAAGTACCCAGCAGACAATGGAAAGAGAGGAGATTCCTCTCACCAAGGGAAGGAGAGATGAGCACCAGTCAATGCAATTTATTGAAGCCTATCAACCATTCCTGATAAGTAAGTTTATGAGGACCACATTCTTTCCCCTAAAAAGTGATCACATGGCCAGAAATAGTGTACACCTGCAGGTCTAATCCAAAATCTAGTCCTATCTGACAGTTTGGAAGTATCTAGGACAAAGAGAAGGCTGAACTACTTGGTGTGTGTGCAATCAACAACTTGAGACTGAAACATTCTGCTGGCCAAATATCCTGTGCTCTTAACAAATAAATGGTGAAACAGGAAGGGAATGCAGGGGAAGTTTACAGATTAAAAAAGAATTTACAAGACACAACAAAACATAAAAGTAAGATACAGCACTATAAAAGTATACAAGGGCAGCAACAATTAAATGAAAGGACATGCTCATTAATATGGATAGTTTCAGTTATGGCAATGAGTGGAGGTTGTTTGTAAAAACAAAATACGTGAAAAGGGTCTTCCAACATGGCTAGCAAAGTTCTATTTCTTTATCTTGGTTATTGGTTACCAAGTGTTCATGCTGAAATGGTTTATTGTGTCATGCATTTGGCTTGTTTGACTTTCTTTGTATGTTTGGTTCCTCACTTAAAAGTATCAGTCTTTGATTTTGTAATTTTGACTCTTCATTATATGTCAGCCTTTACTAGATGTTGTGAAAGCAAACATTACCACAATTAATGTCAATGATAATTATATTATGTCAAGTTGACAGTGGGGGGAAAGTGCAGGGGAAGCTTTGAGGAATAATTGGGAAGGATGCCTGTCCTGTCCATGGAAGTAAAAAAAAAAAAAAGCTTCCTGGATGGGATAGCCTTAGTTGTGTTCTGAAGGACAAATGGACATTAAACTAATAGAGATCCAGAAGATGGATAATAAAAACTCCTAGAAGAGTAGAGATGGCATCTGGCACTAGCTAGAAGTATGAGAGAAAAATATTTATTGGAACTAGAAGGAGGTAATTCTGCATGGAGAGTAACATGTAACTGGGATGGATTAGGGATGCTTGAAGAATTGCAGAGAAACAAGGGCTAGATTTGAACTGTAGGTTAATTAATGTTTTAATGTTAAATATTTTTTAATGGACAGGGGAAGCTAGTCTGAATTTTATACAGAGAAGTTACGCCAAGTTTGTGTTTCAGAAGGATCATTTTACTACATTATAGAATATAGTCTTAGGACGGATTGTTGATAATGGTGCTGGTAAGAGATATGCACACAGGGAGACTGCACTGCTAGCTATAATGGGTGTGGCATTTGCCCAAGTGAGAAACAATACTTGCTCGAAGGATAGCTGGGCTATGGGGATGGTGAAGTGAGCACAACTTAAGAGGGAATTATGAATTCTGTAATTGAAGAAATGGGTGATGGCTGGAATGAATAGAAAGGATGAGTGAAAGATAATTTCATGAAGAGGCCAGAGTTAATGTCACTTTCTGTTACAGAGGGATAGAAACTACACTCAGAGAATGAAGGCAACAGTGAGAAGAACTGTTATTGTCTGTCTTACAGAGTTCTCTGTCATTGGTAGTAAGCATTTAATGGGCAAAGGTGCAATCTGGCCCAGCCATGCACATTTCAGAGTCATTCCTCACATGGAAGTTACAGGATGGTGTGTGATTCACCAGAAGAAAAAAAAGATACAATGAGAAGACTAGATTCAAATGGCCAGCTTCTGAAGAGCTCTAACATCTCTCTCATTGTTTGTCAGAAGAAAAGTTACTTGCACAGGTGCCTGAGAAGGAGCACCTCCAAAATAGAGGGGAATCATTATGTTATATTGTCATGGAAACCAAGGAAAAATAATGTAGCAATGAGGAATATTTGACACTGCCAATTAAAATCAGGAAAGTGATAGTCTGAGAGGTGCACATTAGATTCAGCAAAATAAATTCTATTTCAGCATTTCAAACTATAGCCTTACCAAATGTCACGTTCATTTAAATGCATCTATTTTGAGAGGCGTGGAAAAGGAAAGCTCATGCCACTGTGTTGATTAGCATGCTGCCTTTGCTTCAGAAATAAACAGCTTTTCCCTGACCTGTCACTAATAGTATTCCCAATTCCATTTCCTAACTTCTATACTATAGCTCAAACAGACAAGCTCTGTACCATCACCTGCTGTGGGATACAACGTTTCCCTGGAACATAACCAAGCTTATTCGTTTACAGCCACACCCACCTGTTCTCTCCAGCCAGCTTTTCTTGGACTCCAAGGAAACCTGAGTCCTGATAGGAACAGAACAGACTGCCAAATAATAATATTCACTATCTGCCCTTTATGGAAAGAGTTTACCAGCTTCTAGTCTAGAGCTAATATATTCAACCAACAGCACTAACTTTAAAATCCTAACTTGCACAGTAACTCGGGAGGCTTTCTTACCCACATGATTTTCACAACTAGAAAGGCAGCTTGGGAAAGGGACGTGTTGAGGGTCAACCTGAACAATGCGCAATAGATCAGGGCAGCATCCCACTGTGTGACTGTGGCCAGTGAGGGCAGCTGTGGGATCTGGAGAACTCTAGAGACTAGATATTATACATATGCTCCAAGGTTCTTCAATCTATGTGGCACAGCATGACATTTTACCTCAGTTTACTGCTGCAGTGATGGCATCTGAAACAAGACTTATGAAAATTCTGCTTGTCTGCTACGAGGCGCTCCATTGGATAAACTGTCTTTTGACAAATTATGCAGGTTTCCTTGTCTTGGACCAGCAGTTTCTAAAAATAAAAATTTATAAAGGCTTATATGTTTCTATTTTCCATCACAATTGAAATAGCATCAGAAAACAAATAATATGGTAACTGGACATGCAGAAAAAGCGAAAATGCCCCAATAATTGTTTTTATGTCTCTTTCTCTAGACAGTGTACACTAGCATGGAATTTGAGGATCTGGTACAAAGATTTAATGCCTCTACCATGATACCTTATGGAAGCTGAATTATTATATAATAAACACATAAATGTGTATTATGCTCACTTACATTAATCCATTAAATATATACAGTAAACTCAGTCATGGGGAACCTTAAGCAAATGTATCATTTGAAGCAACTAAGCTTTCCATAAATATAAAGTTTTATATAAAATTTTAATTTCTAAAACCATATGGATAAATCATTCTAAAGTGCACACAGATTTTTATTAGCCAAGACATTGTATAGTATTTGATTAAATATTATCTTAATAATATCAAGTTTACTTCATGATCTATATCAGGTTTACTTATAACATGATACTGCTAACTTCCTTGTAATAGTATTCTCCCATCCATGAAATGTGCAGGGAGGGACCCTTACTCTGTACCCAACCAACTTCAGATTTTACAGCCTTTTGGATCCTTACATCTATTCTTTCTGTTTGTCACTGCTTCTCTTACTCAGCACCTACAGTTTCTTCCCATTACTCTCCTGTGGAGAGCAGTCTTTATAAATAACAGTTGTTACGTCACTAACCAGGGTTCCTAGTGGCTTACACTGAACACAGAAACATCAATTAAACATTCTCAAAAGAATAACTAAGCTTTTAAATTTGTCACCTATGAAAGCAGGTATGTCAAGGTCCTTCATGTGAAAATCACTTTAGTGCTTACACTCTGCCTCTCCATGATTGAGAGGACTCCTTTGCTTTTTTGATTCCAGTACGGACATATTTCTATATTTAACACCAGCTTCTTTGTGTTTTCTATGGTTTTGAACTGTCTTAACAAAAACTGAGCATTTGAAATTAGTTAGACAGCTTTGCTTAATTATGCCAGAGGCAAGCACATTAAGAAACCATATTAACTTGATAAACTAGACACATATGTTATAAATATGAAAGGCATAATTATTAATTTCAGTGGCTTTTATTTTTAAGTTTGCTATTTCTTTCAATCTGTCTAAAAGAATGGACTATATTAATGATGCCTATTAATTATGTCCAATCCTTTTATCATGAAGCCTCATTAATTGTAGAAAGTGTGGAAAATAAAATGGAGTAAGCTGTATTCTGATGTTAAAAATATCATGTACTATGTTCTCATGATCTAAACCTCTCATCATACGAACATAATCAAGTTTTAATATGTATTGTTTATCCTCATCTATGAATGAGATCAACTGAATTGTGATTTGAGGGTTAATGTTCATAAAGATGAGAATATCAGTTATAGAAAACATTGATATCAGGGGATGTTATCACTTCAATTCAATTACAATAGCTAAATACATAAAATGTCTAAAGTTGTATATATACCTTTAACACATTGATGAAAATATAGCATCTGTGACTTCTGTCTGAGGCTATCACTAAGGTGTATTGAATTCACGGTAGAGGCTACTTAAGTATGCAGTTAAAATTAGTCAATACCAGGCCAAAGATTTTGATCTGATATCACCATAAACTATTGAATGAAGCAAATTTTATTATAAAATTTTAATAATGAGTTTGTTCTATAGCAAGCAAAGAGTTCCACCACTACTAAAACCACTATAGTTGTTATGTCTGATGCTTTCTTCAAACTCCTATTTACCTTGAGTTTGAAGAACAGGTTTCGGTCATGCATACTGCAGATCAATCATATTAAATGTTATTGTTAATAAAGAAAGTAACGAGGCCGGGCGGTGGTGGCACACGCCTTTAATCCCAGCACTCGGGAGGCAGAGCCAGGCGGATCTCTGTGGGTTCGAGGCCAGCCTGGGATACCAAGTGAGTTCCAGGAAAGGCGCAAAGCTACACAGAGAAACCCTGTCTCGAAAAAACCAAAAAAAAAAAAAAAAAAAAAAAAAAAAAGAAAGTAACGAAAGCAGGGACAGCAAAGAATCACAAGCCTCCGGGGGTAGCTGTTAGTCCTAGATTGTTAGTGGGTTATTGCCATACACGGTTTTAACTGCAAATCATTTCGCTTTGGCACACATGCTTTCAGATGGGTTAATCTTCTTTCACACTCTCCAATCTCATTTACCACTTATAAAGGCAGATTCCTCCAGGAAGGCCCTGCTCATTTCAGGTGCTTGTGCAGCTGCAGTTTCATATCCCAAGCGCTGAAAAACCCTCTCGCTCTCTTGCCATGTCTTCTGAAAATCTCTTCTGAGATTTGTAGGTGAATCTGAAAGATCTAGGATATGGCCAGCGATCACATCTTCATAGGTTGGTGGGGCATGCTTGAAGTCGAAGCCAGACCTGCCAGCTTCTGAGCTACGTGAGGATGAGGTTGCCACCTTTGACCCAACAATCTGATGGTTAAATGCATCCAAACCTAAGAAATGCTCACTCAGAGACCTTCCTTCAGAGTGAACCCTGGGCTGCATAGCTGCAGCTTCTTCTTGGCGCTCTCTAGGATGTCTGTATGAAAAGCCTGTAAAATTAGCATTTCCAGAAGATGCTAATCCAAATTCCTCCTTACGAAATGTGTGACTCTCTTGTTTCATGTTGTGGTTTATTTCACCATTTGCATAAGCTCTTCTCTCTGTCTTCGCTCCGAAAACTGGGCCATTCTCAAATTCCCTAAACCATCTGTTTATTTCGTTTTCATGGCCATTCAGAAAATGTTCAGCCATCTGAACTGTTTGATTGGCGGCTTCAAATCTCTCTGTGCGTTCTGATAGGCGAGGCCCTCCCACCTGGCGGATGATCTCAACTGCGTCATAGCTTTCCATCGCTGGCATTGTGTTGTTGATCGAATTCATTTTATCTTTATGAATGTAAGTCTCCTTTTGCTCTATCTTCCTCATTGCCTCTTGAGCTTCCACAGAGTCTCTGAAGGAACCACTAACGACATGGTTTACACTAACAGGTATTGTAATGGTGGGTGGAGAGTCCCTGGCATGACTTTCTATCTTAATTTGCCTGCGGAGTGTGGCTGGAGACATGACAACTTCAGATCTCTTCTCCACAATTGGAACTGGGGTCCCTGGTGAACATGGAACGGTACCTCTGGCTAATCTGGCCGTGGTGTCTTTGAGTTTAACCAGTTGTTCTGAGCGACTCCTTGGTGGGGATGGGGAGGTACATGTTCTGTGAAGTCTAGATGTTTGCTCTGTGGGTCTTCGGGGTGGAGGTTCAGTACAACTGTTCTTTTTAGGGGACTGCGAAAGCTCACTCTTAGTGGAGGCTTCTGCTCGTCGGGCAGTGGACTCTATTGTAATGAAAGTTGGTGATGGCGGGCGAGTTTTCAAAGAGGGAGGAGCAATCTTATTATCTCCTCCCTTAGTCTCCTGATGTGTGCTAGCAGGATTATGAGTCGTTGCTACTTGGTGGTGTGAAGATAGTTTTTCTTCTACAATTTTATTTTCTTTCTGTTCAGTGCATTTATTAGAGCTGGCATTAACATTAGACACTTTCAATGACATTTCATTAAGATGGGTAGGCTTATCTCTCTGCTTTCCTGTTTGCGAGGCCATCATGGCTGTTTGAATTATATGTTCACAGTGCACAAGCATATCCTCTGCTTGAGTTTTAATATGTGCTATTTCTTCTTTGACTTTTTCTAAATTATTCTCCATGGCAACACGAACTCCATATTCTCTTTTTTCTTCACTTATCAGCCATACTGGAACAATATTTAACAGTGTCTGAAATGTTTTAAGGCCACTTTTATTTGACTCTGCTTCAAACTGTTTTACTCTAGACAAAATCTGCTGTAGTTCTTCACGTTTTCTCAAGAATTCCAATATATTTATGCCACATTTTCCATCATCGTGCTGGGATCCTTTCACAGAGGAAAATGGAGATTTGTTCTGTGTAATCTCTTGTTTCGAATCTTCAGTGTTAGGAGAGACATGTCTCTGTTGCATGCCGTTGGCTCTAAGACATTTTTTCTCTGGCATGTCATTAGGTGACTGGGGCAATGTTTTATGCTCAACTGTACTTCCAGAAGCTTGTATTTGTGTTTGCTGAAAATTCTGAGTCTGTGAGTCCAGACATACATCTATAATCTTTTGCTGGACTAACCTTGGTACTCGCTGGTCCTGCAGATCTTCTTGTTTTCTTTCAACTATTAATCTGTCTTCTTTTGACCTGCTCATTGATAAGTCCTGATTCCTTTCTTCACTCCCTAGGATATTCCCTCTGTCAAACTCCCCAAATCCCCTCTGTCTCTTGGGAACTGTTTTGAGCTTACTCTCTTGATTTTTCTCTGAGTAGTCTTCAGGCATTTGCACTGTCACCCTTTTCTCTGTTTTAGGTAATTGAGAAGATTTTTCAGGCACAGGTTGCTTATTATCACATTGTGCCCTTGCTTGGGTTTTCTTGATTTCCTGATTCATTGGTTTAGCAATGGTTTGGATGTCAACTTCAGATTGCTTTATGTGACTTTCAGAACTGAGATCTGTTTCAGTCGATGTATGATCTAGAGTTGGAAGCTTGATAGTTTTCACTTTGAAACTTGGGAAAATTGGTTTGCTTTGGGGAAAGGGCAAGTACTCCATATGTTGCTCAAGTGTTTGTTGTGTCTTACTTTCATTGTGACTCTGGCTAATTTCACAAGCTGATTTCGATTGCAGCATGTCCTTCGAGCTTTGTATGCCTTCCTTTCTAATGGTACACTTATCTTCTGAAGCTGCTAGAACATGCTGGAGCCTCTCAGTAGCAACCATCAATGCAGAAGCTGTGGAGAGCTGACTGTCAGAACTCATGCCTGCAAGCACAGCCCTGTTCTTAGAGTCCAGGTTGGATTGTGCCCTAGTCAAATCCAAATCCTTTCTGGGTATGGGGACTGCCTCAGCTGCTTTGTGTGATGCTAATTCTTTCTCTCTCTCTGATATGTTTTGGTGGTAGGTTTCTGTTTGGACAATGCTGTGGCAAGGATTCTCCTGTCTCTGTTTTTCAATCTCTTCCTTTTGCCGTCTGTATTTTTCTTCAGCTATCATTAAAGGCGTCTTAAATTTTCTCACATAAGGCTTTGGACTTTGTTGTTCTGAACCTGATGGAAATGAGTGGGATTTAACAAGGGGCACTGTCTGTTTTCCCTTGAGTGCTGGGATTTCTGGAGCTGTCTGAGAGAGAGAGTTTGCAGAGTGGATGGACAGCTGTTTTCTTTCATCAAGACCTTTTCTTGATACTTCCTGCTGTGTCTCTGTGTGCTCACTGCCCATTGCCACCATTGATCTTTTCTGATTCTTTGACAGAGTAGTTTTAATTTCCATATCTGACAGAGATCTTCCCAATTCATCATTTGGGGACTGCTGGCTCATTTTATTTTTAATTCTCTTGGGAAGTTTGGGTTTGGGGAGTGTAGGAGGTGGTGATTTCCCTGTTAGGGTGTTAGCCTGAGAATGAATTTGCTGAGAGCCTGAGGCTTCTCTTTGGGAATACTGCTGTGTGAATGCTTCACTTTGATTTTCTAGGACAGAGGAGGCAAGAAGATGTGCTGCTTGTGATGGCTTTGGAGGAGGTGGTAGGGATGCTGACAAACATTCTCTTTCAGATTTCTCATCTACTGGTGGTGGAGGAAGAGGGAGACTTGGGAAGCTTTCAAATTCAGTCTTTGTCTTCCCTGTGGATGATGAGGGAGGAAACTCATCTTTTTCAGGCAACAGCATTAAAGGTGGTGGAGGGGGGAGAGGAAATTCAGTTTCAGATGATGCATTGGAAGGTGGAGGAGGAGGGGGAGATGGAGGTGGAAGGGAGTCCTCATTTTCTTTTATATTATACTCGGGGTGAAGGTTGATTGGATTAAAGGACCTCTCCATTGCCATTTTCAACTCTTTGGAAGTATTTGTCTTCATTAGAAAGTCCTGGCTTTCTAGACAAACATCAATTTTCTGTTCTTTGTCAGTTGCCTGAAATTTTTTGTGGCTTTTCCCAGAGACTCTTACTCCTGTTACATTGTGTACATCCTTATCTGCAGGCAAAGGTTGAAGGCACGTGTCATTTTTCTTTGTATCTTTATGAGAATACCGTGTTTCCTGGCTTAGGAAGGTTTGCTTCTGAAAGTCCCTTGTCATCCCATGCATTTCTCCAGCTGTCTTGTTGATAAGATGTTGGGTGGGATTTGGTGTATAACTTTGTACCACTGATGATATATTCATGTTTTTGGTATTATTTTGCCTCTTCCTATAGGAATCCTGGAACTGAGACTTCTGGTGGTCATTCCCTAGTTCACAAGTTTGAGTCTGCTGCTTTCTAAACGTTTTATCCACAGACTGGGTGAAGTTAAAGATATCATCCTTCGAATCTATCACATCCTCTGATTCCTTGGTTTTTAGGTTTTCCTTCATTGACGTGGTTGCAGTTACCTGTTTGCCCATATCCTTGCCACCACACAGATACTCTTTGCTCTCAGTCCAGATGCCAATTCTGTCACCCATGTCTAAGACACTTTTCATAGCTCTGTGTTCTGAGTTAGACATCCTCCTAAGGCTTTTCTCAAGAGCATCATTGTTTTGTTCACGATCAATGACAATTTTTACAGTGCCCTTAGGGGCTCTGGGAAGATTAGCCTCAGATCTTTCTTCTATTAAAGACCGGTGGTAGGATTTCTGGGTAGTTTCATTGAGAGTGCCTGGTCCTGCTTGCTGCCTGGTTACTGGCTCAAAGGGTCCTGGCATTGGTTGAAGAAGACTTTTTTTGTCTCTCTGGACAGCTGCTGGATTAATCCCTGTTTTTTGTCTTTCTGAGAATCCTGCTGTCCCAGGCAGTGCATCTTCTTTGTTTATGCCTGCCTTATCAACTTCTTTGAAACCCCATTGTGCTTCTTTCAAAGACCTTAACGATGTTTCAAGATCATCTAGTATCAACTCTTTTTTCAGTATTTCAGTCCTTGTATTTGTAGCCTTCTCCAGGCACTCAATAGCTTGCTCAATATCACTAGGGATGCTACCAGATTGTTTAGATTCCTTCTGTCTGTCACTTGACTCCAGTGTGTCCAGCCTGTCACCTTTTATAATTTCTTCTGTTTCAGCCATTATTTTCTGATTCATGGCCTGGTTGAGAGAATTTAGGGTTGATTTCAAATCACCTTTTATAATCTCTTCTTTCTGTGTCTTATTAGATGAACTCTGAGGCCCTGTCATTAAGACTTTAATTGTATTATGCACATCTCCTGAGATTATGTCAGTTTCATTAACAGTACGTTCAAACAGAGACTGCCTTTTCTTTAGTAACAGTTTTGTGCCCTCAACATCACCGCCAATTATTTCTTCCCCTCCCTCTTGTTTCCTATCTGTGAGAGTTTCATTTGTCCCTGTTTGGAGTTGTTTGAGGTAATCCAAAGCTCCAGTTTCTATGCATGTTGTGAAGAACTGAACGTTTCCCCTCTCTGAGGCATCAATTTTTGTCCTTTCAGGTATTTTAGCATTTGATGTAGAAGATAACAGGTCGTGAATGGTACGTCTTACATCACCTCCTATTATGTCTTCACGCTCAATCTTGTCACCAGCATTTTCGTGCAGAAGACAATAGATAGTCATGTTAATATCTCCTTTTTCATCTTCTTGAATTAATATTCCTTTCTTTGCACATCTTTCCTCTGAGAACAGATTTGTTATTGCTTGTTTTACATCCCCTCTCACTATCTCTTCCTTTTCAGCATGAAATTCAGTTGATCTGTTTAATAATTGAGTTTTAGTCAAATTGACATTTCCCTTCTCCTCTTCGCTGACAAATATCTCTTTCTTTGTACAGTCTCTTTGGGAAAGTAAATTCATCATTATGCTTTTGAGATCAGCTCTGATAACATCTTCCTTCTGTATCTCTGGAGTTGTTTGGTTCATGAGCTTGTATTTTGCCATTCGGACATCCCCAACTTCATCAGCTTCGATGATAATTCCAGGAGCTTCAATAACTCTTTGAGAGTAGAGGCTTTCCAGTGTTTCTTTGATGCTTTTGCCAATAATTTCTACCTTCTCTACTTTGGTTTCATTAAATTCATGAATAGGTGTTGTTTCAAACAGCCATGTCGTTGTTTTGACATTCGATGGAGGAATTTCTTCTTTGGTCATTTTTGCAGCACTTTCATCTACTTCCTTGATAGAATCCAATGTTTGATTTTCAAAAAGCCACACTGCATTCTTAACGTCACCTTTCTGCACCTCTTCCTGGGTGACAGTCTTGATATTTTCATATCCAGATCCTTCTCCCAGCTCATCTATGCTATGAGTTTCAAAGAGCCAAGTAGAAGTCTTAACATTGCCCTTTTGTATTTCATTGACACTTACTGTTCTGATATAATTCTTCTTGTCACCATTTTCAGTCTCAAAGAATTGTTTACCCATCTTCACATTGCCTCCTTGAATATAGTCAACAGTGTGCACAATATTATGGGATTCATCTGAAATCTGATCCAGTGGCTGAGTTTCAAATCTGTACCTGACAGAACTCACATCCCCCTTCTGAATGTCTTCCTGGGTGACAGCTTTAATGACATATACATCTTCTGATTCGTTAATGGAGTCTAATGGTTTGGTTTCAAAGAGCCACCTTGTTCCCCGTACATCTCCATGAATTACTTCTTCTTTTTTAACTGTTGTCACTTCATGATAAAACCCTTCTTGATCTCGAATTGCATAGAGTGGCTGTGTTTCAAAGAGCATTTTGTAGCTTTTTACGTCACCTTTTATTACTTCTTCAGTGTTTGTTTCCCTGGTGCTGATGCCATCAGATTCTTCTTTAATCTCATCCAAAGAAAATGTCTCAAAAACGAAGCAGCCCTTTCTCACATTTCCACCTTGTATGTCTGTCACTGTCTTAACCAATCCATCACCTTCTTGATTTTCTTTTATCCTATCAATGGGTTTGTTTTCAAATAGCCACCTACAATGTAACACATTACCGTTCTGAATGTCTTCGGTTTTTAGGGTTTTGATCTTATTCAAAACATCTTCTGAACTGCAACTGATTGAATCTAAGGGCTGATTTTCGAACTTATACTTCATGCCAGAGACATCTCCAGCTTGTATATCCATCTCCACAGGCTTGGTTTCCTTCCCTTCATTCCCTTGTATGTTGTCCAGATTTTCTGTCTCAAAGAGAAAACATGCTTTCCGAACATCCCCACCTTGGATCTCCTCCTGCTTTACAGTTTGAAGTTTGACTGTTGCTTCAGAGTCATCTTTTATAGTATCAAGTGGCTGAGTTTCAAAAAGCCAGGTACAGCCTCGGACATCACCTTTGTGGATATCTTCAGTGTTTGTCATCAAGGAAACCTTTTCATAAAGAGACTCCATTGGCTGGGTCTCAAATAGCCATTTACAGGTTTTGACATCCCCTTTAACAATATCTGTAGTTTGTTCAGTTTTGCTTTCTGTTTCTTCCTCATTGCTAAAATATTTAATTGAATCAAGGGGCTGAGTTTCAAACAACCATCTAGCAGATTTCACACTCCCTGCTTGTATTTCTTCAGCAGATATTCCTCTAATTATCTGAAATTTACAAAGGCTTTCATCAAATTGGTCAATGGGCCTTGTTTCAAAAAGCCACCTATAGCTTCTTACATCTCCTGTTAGGATTTCCTCTTGCTGGACTGTCTTCACTTGGTGGTACTTTCCAAGGTGGTCTTGAATAGCATACAGTGGGATTGTCTCAAAGAGAGATTTATTCAACTCCACAGTGCCTCTGGTGACTCCTTCCACCTCAATTTGATGTGCTGCATCAACCTTAATTAAATTATTGGCTTCGAAGATATGTGTATAGTTCTTTACATTACCTCTATCAACTGCTTCCAGCCTCACTGTTTTTATATACTCTTTCTTATCTTCTCTAATGTCTTCTAAAGGTTGAGTTTCAAAGACCCACTTCTGGTGCTTCACGTCTCCCTTTTCTTCTTCAGAGGCAGTGATTTTTTGAAGCTTTCCAACATCAGGACTGTCTTTTAGAGCCTCTATTGGAAGTGTTTCAAATAGATGTTTGGTGGTTTTTACGTCACCTCCTATTCTCTCTTCAGCTGATACAGTATCTGCATCAGGAACTTCTTTTAGACTGTCTAATGGCTGTGTTTCAAACATCCAACACTTCTTAGAAACATCTGTACCTATGATTGCTTCTTTTTGAAGGACAGCCTCTTCTGAATCTTCTTTGATTTTCTCCAGGGGTTGAGTCTCGAATAACCACTTTGCTTTACTCACCCCACCTTTGACATTTTCTTCCATGGATATTCCTCGAACAACTTTAATTTCTGTGATATCTTTGTTAATTGTGTCCAAAGGCTGCGTTTCAAACATCCAACGTGCTGTTCTCACATCCCCCCTTTCGATGTCTTCTTTCTGTACGGTTTTGATTTCTAGCATTTGGCCTGAACCATCTCTGATGACATACAATGGTTGCGTTTCAAAGCACTTTATGCTTCTCTTAACATTTCCTTTAATTTCTTTGAGTTCAGATCTGAGTTGTAATAAGTGAACCTCATCCACGGAGTGAAGCTGTCCGAGTTGATCTAGGTGTTGAGTCTCGAACATGTATCTTACTGTCTTGACGTCTCCCCCAGTTATGTCATTTATAGCAGTAGATGCTGTTTCTTCTTGGCTTTGGTGCATTTTGTTCATGGAGTCTAAAGGCCTTGTTTCGAACATCCACCTTGCTGTGCAAACATCTCCTCTAGCTAGCTCAGGAATCTTCCCTGTGTTTCCTTCAGTGCCAGCAGAAGGGACCCCCAGTGCATCTATTGGCTGAGTTTCAAACATCCAAGTAGTATACTTCACATCACCCCCAGCAATGAGTTCTTGGTCAGCAACAGTCTTGGGAGAGTACTCTTCATCTGCAGAACCATTGTTGATAGAATCTAATGGTTGATTCTCGAAAATCCATCTCATTGACTGCACCTCTCCTTTCAGAATTTCATCCCATTCCAGGTTTTCTCTTTCTGAGTTTAGATCCTTTTGAGAACTGTCATTTGTGTTTTCAAAAATATACCGAGCTTGTTGTACATCTGCTGAACCTGAGTTTCCTGAGTTTATCTGGCTAGAAACAATTTCAGAAACCTCACTGATGTAGTCTTTCTCTAAGTTTTTTCTTAACTCGGGATGAATATGTCTATATAAACGGTTTAATTCATACAAATTTCTTTGTTTAGAATATAAATCTTTGGGGATTGGTAGTCCTCTAGGAGGGTTGGGGAATTCAGGGGACTGGGAAAATGCTGTCACATCCATTGGTGTTTGAAGCACATCAGGTGGGGGAGGAGGAAATTCTTCCACCTTCCCTGAAGGAGTGCCATTAACTTGTGCCAGGGATGCTGAAGTGACACTGTGATTACTGTAACTTGAGGTTGACGTTTCCTTCCTCTGACTGGTTGAAGTGTAAGAACAAGAGGTACCCACAGCTGATGATGGCTTTAAGGGTTCTTCACTGTCATTTTTAATCTTTAAGGGAAAGAAAACCAAAGCTTATAATGATGATTGTAGTGTGGAGATTTCCTGGGCCCTACCTTTCCTCTGTCCACAACCAGGATTCTGCTGTGATGCCTTCCTTGGAAAACAGGTATGCACTGTGTTTAAACCTACTTGGGAGAATACTCAGTATGTGTTAATAAATATTAATCTATTTTAATAATAATTTTCTTCCATAAATGACTCAGTATTTGAGCATTTACACATATTTACACGTACCTTTTTTTTTGAGATAGTGTCTCTTTTCATAGTCCTGGTGAGCCTGGAATTCACAGAGATCTACCTGTCTCTGCCTCTTGACCTCTGAGATTAAGAGCATATACCACTACGCCTGGTTTAACATTTATACATACTCTTAATTTGCCCCTTTTTACTTGATGTGTAGAGTAATCTATGGGGGGAAAGGGTCTTGAAGTACTTTTGTGGGTTTTTTGTTTTCTATGTCATTTAAAATAAAACAGGCAACCATCTGTCATTTAAAATTGACTTAGTTACTTTATTCGATATTAGTTATAGACTTTAAAGTATATATAACTTTCTTCATTCGTATTCTCCAGTGGGTGGGAGAACTTACTCTATCTCACAGATCAATACCCTCCTTTTGAAACAGAATAAATGCTAGTTCAAAATTTTTTGTTAAGAAAATTTAAGTATGATTTTAACACTTAATACATTCCTGTATAGAGAAATTATCATACCTTTATACACCTGGATGGAGTTGTTTCTTTGTCAGAGTAGAGAAACTTTTCCTGGGCAGATTTTTCAAATTGCTCTTTTAAAATCTTAGTGGAAACCTTAGGAATCTCTTCTTCTTCAGGTGTATCAATGACTACAAAGATAAATAGATACCAGGGATACTTTACAATGAATAAAATGGTATTTGAGAAAAAATTGCTATGCAGCATTAAACTACTTATAATGTAAATTAGTGAATAAGACTCAAAGGACAAATTTATGCACATGACATTATTTCATCTAGTGATTTAGAACTGAAGCAAGAAATATTAAGGAAGAAGCAGAAAAGAGATTTTTGGTGGTGGAGCAGGAGAGATGGTGTGGTTGGGAGACCTCTTGCAGGGGAACAAAGTTAAGTTCCCAGGATCATGTTGGGCAAATCACAACATCACAACAGCTTGGAAATCCAACTGTAGTGGATCTGATGCCCTCTTATTGCCTCTGGGTGTTCTCTCTCTCTCTCTCTCTCTCTCTCTCTCTCTCTCTCTCTCTCTCTCTCTCTCTCCCACACATACACATACACAGTATACATAAATACAAATAAACCTTAAAAGAATTTGGAGTGGTTATCTCTGGACAGAAATATTTTCAGAATTTCTGCAACTGTGTTCTAATTCTACACTCAGGAAAAATAATGCATCTCAAAGAACAAAAGACAGTGTTATGGAGGCCACTTTTCTTGTTAGTTGGTTTGGATATTTGGAGAAAAGTTCTTGCTCTATAGTTGAACCTGCATCAGTCTTCCAGTTGGAGCCTCCTAAATGCCAGGATTACAAACAGGAGTCACTGAGCCCAGCAAGAAGAACGCTGCATTTCTTACACAGCAAGATTCAAATACTGTTTAGGCCACAGCAGGGGTGAAATCTTTCCTTTCATCTAATCAGAGAAGCAAGCCTTTCCCCCTTGTACAAGTAGAAGCTGCACCTTGTCTTCTGCAAGCATCTAGAAACTTCCATACAATCTAACCTCCTATCTATTGGTTGAGAATTGAACATATTATTTCCTAAATTTGTTATTAATATTAGTATAATATAGGTAATTTTATTTTCAGGGTGTTTTATAAGCAATGATTTTTTTTCTAGATTTCAAGGATAAAAATTTCAGTATAGGTTAGTTTATTACCCTTTCAGGGTTTAGGCTGAATTTACCATAGGTGTGATGGGCAATGAGCTATTTTAAAAAATATTACATGTACTACCACAGGCAAAATCTAATTATATGTAGAAATGCAATCTTGCCCCCTTTGGGAGTATGAGTCACAGCTACTAAAGTTACTTGTGGGGAGGACTGGCTTTTGAAAGTTCTCCAAACCCACATACACACGAAGGACAGAGGTAGAGTGGGACCAATAGTCTCAGACCGTTACCTGTTTCTTGAACATATTGATGAAACTGTGAAGCTTGGTTTATTTCCTCAGTGTGCTTTTCAAGATGTGATATCTGTTTTTAAAGGAAATTTAAAAAGAATAATTGTTTTAAAGAAGTCAGTGATTTGAGTAATGAAAATAATCTTCGTTTTACAGTGTTTTTCTTCTGAGAATTTGGTACGCGTTGAGAGATGCTAGCTACTATTTCTATTGTTTGTTTTAATGTGTACTCAAATTATAACAGAACATATGTGAACAGCACCTAACTGCAGGCATTTTTTAGGCTGCTTGTTTCATTTTTAGAAATAGTTCTAACTGGAAAGTAGAGTTAGACTCACTGCTGTATATTTATACTAAGCACATATAGTAAAAGCATATGTTTACAGCAAAGTCAAAAATTCTACAGTGTCCTGGAGATCATTTGAAAATTATTGTGTTCCTAAGCAATTACCATTTCTGTTTTGAAGACATCAGTTCCATATGCTTTAGAAACTTCTTGATCATTCCTTCTCATTTCTTGACTGCTGTGGATTGCTTCCTGAAAATGAGCAATTAGACATATAAACAGTCAGACAATTTATTTTACAATGTCTGAAAAAATGAACTTTTATTAATTTCTGTGACAGATATTTCTGAAAAGAGAAGGGAAGAAGGGGAGGAAGAGGAAGATGATCAGGAGGAGCAGGGGGAGGAGGAAGAGAAGGAGGAACAGGAGGAGGAGCAGGGGGAGTGGGGGGCAGGAGGAGGAGGGAGAGCAGGATGAGCAGGAGGAGCAGGGGGAGCAGGAGGAGCAGGGGGAGCAGGAGGAGCAGGAGGAAAAGGAGGAGCAGGAGGAAAAGGAGGAAAAGGAGGAAAAGGAGGAGCAGGAGCAGTGGCAGCACAGTCTTCCTCCTCATGCTTGGCTGTCAAAACAAGATGCTGTAAATATGGTTATTTAAAATGGCGTAATCTAGTGGTTTTATACTTAAGAGGTTCAGAAATTCTGAACATGTCTCACTGGGTCTCACGGGTGTTACAAGGTATCAACTCCTTTCTTCAGGTCCTATGGGAGATCTCATTCCTTTATCTTTGGAACCTTCTAGAAGCTGTCACTCTCCTTTGCTCATGGCCTCTTCTTTCATCTAGCTGAGGTTCTTTCTCATCACCACCTATCTGATGTCATCTTCAACTTCAAAGGACCTTTGTGACTATGATGGACTGACCCAAATGGACATGGATTTATTTTCTCATCATAAAACCGTGTGACTGGTAGCTTTATTTAATCTTCTATCCTAATTCTAATTTGCAAAATAATTTAACATATTCATATATTCTGAAAGTGAAGATGTAGATATCTTTAGAAGCCATTGTACTATCTACTTCTTCCTGTAAGTAGTTTATTCCAGTGTGTGAATGAGGATGAAACAAAAAATGCAAATTCTTAATGAAAAATAATAGATTTTTTGTTTATTATATATGTTTTCATAGGTCCACAACCTACTATAGTTTTTACATTGATTATCAATTATGATGAGACCCACAGAGTTTAATTAAAATGAAGCCTTTAATTATAACCAGCATAAAAGAGCCACATCATGATAGTATATGCATGTGGATATATTTTTGAAATTTTTATTCTTGCTTCATACATTACATCATGACCTCAGTTTCCCCTCACTCCACGCCTCCAGTCCCTCTCCCCACCTCTCTTCTCCTCAGATCATCTCCTTCTTTTTCCCTTCAAAAAATAAAAAAGCAGGCCTCCCTCCCACAGATATCCACAGAGCATGGCCTAACAAGATACAATAAGACTGGGCACAAATCCTCATATCAGAGCTGGACAAGGCAACCCAGTAGGAGGAAAAGGGTCCCAAGCACAGTCAAAAGAGTCAGAGACACTCCCCCCACCCATTGTTGGTCGTCCCACAAGAACACAAGCTATACAACTGTTAGGTGTTTGTGGAGGACATAACTCAGACCCACACAGGGTCTGTATTTGCATGAGAATATTTTTTATTTTATTTAAGTTAGCATAGAAAGCCCAACTGAATTTAAGCTCCAGATAATCTTGGGAATTCTAACCCTTCCTTTAACATAGAACATGGTTCTGACACAGGTGACTGATTGTCAAAGTGATTACACTCTGCTGAAGAGTTTATATTAGAGTTTTCAGTTTGCTTAGTATTATATGGCACTCCTGAATGTGTGCATGAGTGGGTCTCTGATTCTTGTCCTTTCTCTTGGGTTCTTTTCCTTTTGTTGGTTTGTCTTATGCCACTTCTATTTGATGGTTTTTGTTTGATCTTATTTTATTTTATTTTGTTATGTTTTGTTATCTCTTAGAAGCCTGTTCTTTTCTATGAGAGACATAAGGGCATGGATTCACATGAAAGGGAAGTAGGTAGAATTGGGAGGAGGAGAGGTAGGGGAAACTATAATCAGGATATATTGTAGGAAAAAAATCTGCTTTTAAAAAAAGGGAAAATAATTTAAATAATAAAATAAAAGCTTATGAAACTGATTTAAAGATTTAGACATACCATAAATAAAATAATATGAACTTGGAACAAAATAGAAAATGGGGATATGCACAGCTGGCCTTATAAGAATGCATGTATTGGGAATTATGCAAAGTTGAAATCTCATATTTATATTTATGTCTAAGTGATTAATATTATTTTTGATATTTAATATTTTTAAAATTATTTGCTAATAATAATAATAATCTAGGGCTGGAGAGATGACTCAGATGTTAAGAACTCTGACTGCTCTTCCGGTCCGGGTTCAACTCCCAACACCCATATGGCAGCTCACGACTGTCTGTATTTAACTCCAGTTCCAGGGCGCATGAATCTCAGCAAAACACTAATGCACATTAAAAAAAAGAGTAATCTAGAGAGTATAGGTATATTGCTTTTCTTAAGTGAACAGAAGAATTACGGTATATTTTTACAATGAGTTAAATAATTGTAAAGTGTCAATTTCTAATCTCTTAAAATATAAAATTACTTCATGGCATCTTGTTCTTGATTATACCTTTTGTAAATTACATCATACACATAGGGTGTTACATGTGGCTTCCCATTCCCATAAGGGCACTTGGAGGCAAGGTTAGATATCTGATAAGCTAAGCAACAGGTATTGCTAATTTGAGGTATGTGGGATAATCTGATTCCATCATAGTTTTCCAGGTAGGAGAATTAAGAAAAAGTTGCCCCAGAAATCCACAAAATATAATGGAAAATCTGGGTTTTCTACTTTAAAACATGTGACTTTTTTATTAAAATAAAGCAGATCAGTGAATATGTTTTTCTAAAGAGAAGAGTTTCACATCCCTAGTTAAGGGACTGTGTACTTCAAATGATATTAGGTATATGCTTGTCACATAATTTCCATTAAAGACAAGTTCACATAATGAATGAATCAGAACAGAAAGAAAGAATAAAATAGCAAAATCCTATTAATAGATTAATTTTATTTAAACTCACTTCCCAGGTGTGTTGTAGATACTGAAAGACGGAACAATGAGAAGGAAGAAAAAAATATTTATTCCTTCAAGGAGGAGTATAGAAAATAGGCGATCCATGTTGTTTCTTGTAAATTCAAAGAATCAGAATTCCATGTGATGAGATGCCTTGCATAGTTAGGGTTTACCTAATGGTGTTGGAAGCATTGTGCAGGGCAGAGTGATAAAAGCCACCAAAGACAGCTGGTGGGAAAAACACAGGAAACACAATGGTAACTCTCTCGATTAGCAACAGAGCTTTCCGTCTTTTGAGAAATAGGGAGAGCTTCCTGTAATGTTCTCAAAGCCAACTGGACACTGAAACAGCAAAGAGGACTGAGAACCAGACCCGCACCAAGTCTTAGCTGAGGTGCAGAGTGATCATGTCCATGGAAGCCTGTATGCCAATGCTGGCTTCCTAGCACACTGTATTTGTCTTACATAGTGATTTTTTTTTAAAGTTTTGGATTAGTTCGCACTGCAAAAATTAATGCTTCTTTCTCCATTTGAAAGGTGAATATCTGACACAGCAGTATCTGGCCAACACAACGTAGTGGCTAATCTTAGATGGTGCATGTACTATTAAGCCAATATCCCTATGATTTTCCCGTATTTGTCAAAATGACATTTAAAATATGCTTTTATTCTGGTACCCATAGAAACTATAGCTTTTGGTACCTGTCACCAATTGTTATTCTGAGAGTAAAGTGACAAAATTCTCTGTTGTATAAAAGACAAAGGCAAAATATTTGTGATAAAAACTGGAAATAAATGAATTTTTGACATGACTTAAAATTTATCACTTTCCAGAGAAGAAAATTTATAGTGAACATGTACATATTCAAGAAAAAAACTAGCCAGTAAGCCAGTTCTTATCACCTGCAAGTGCATTTTCTTATAGGAGATGGAACAACATCAGCAATACAAGTGCACATCAATTTTATTTATAGTTGTAGGTTTCAACTTCAGCATTTATGTGCCATTGCTAAGTAGAACTGTAATTGCTACACCAGTTTGATATGTGAGCTTCAGTGCATCAATTTTACTGTCCCCTGGTTGCTGTAACTCACACAAAATCTTTCTTAAAATATTCCAAGATCGTGTTTCTATCATTTATTCTGGTTTCCATATTGCAAGTAATATAATTTGAATTTTAAATTTGGATCTCTCTTTCTAATTTTTTGTTGTCTAGAGTTTAGGATTAGGTTAAAGGAGATAGCATTATAATGCACAAGCAGAACTCAAATTACACAAATAAAATATAATAAAGAATTCAAGTCAGAACACTACACATAAGTTCACATGAAACGATTCATGAAATTGGTTGTTGAAATTAAATCCAACTAGAGACCAGGCTGAATGAAAAAAAAGATGTTGTTTTGTTCTCAGGTAGATTAGCCAATAGCTAAGAATGATGAGTCAATATTAACTTCCCCCTGGACTGGATACATTTTAATCTTCTGCCAAATCACTAAATCATACTTAAATTCAGCCTTTCCATTTCATGTTGCCATTAAAAGGAAGAATAAGAGAAAATATAAATATTTGAACTCTGAAGTCTGAAGGACAGATTTAAGCATTATTAAGGTGTAAGCATGGCCCACACATATTTGATGTCAGCTCATATATTAGCCATGTGTATTATGCACAACCTTTTAGAAAATTTTTCTAGCAAGGAGAATGTCCATGTTCTGCCTGTCCAATCTGTCATTGTGATTATAGGAAAAGGCATTTTTTTTTTTTTTTTTTTTTTTTTTTTGGTTTTTCGAGACAGGGTTTCTGTGTAGCTTTGCGCCTTTCCTGGAACTCACTTGGTAGCCCAGGCTGGCCTCGAACTCACAGAGATCCGCCTGGCTCTGCCTCCCGAGTGCTGGAATTAAAGGCGTGCGCCACCACCGCCAAGCAGGAAAAGGCATTGTTAATTTTCACGGACAACGATTTATATTCATTCTAAGGCTCTCAGAGAAGAAGAATTAAAAAAAAAAAGTCTTTTAAAAAATGCTAACTCACTATTAGTATGAGCTTAGAAATCTCTAGAAGGAAAACAAATGAAGAAAAACTAGCAGAATCATGGCTACCTGTCTCTCAAAGTGAAAAAATAGTTCATGCTAGACATCAGCTGAGACATTTTACCTACAACTAATCTCATTTGTAATGAAAGTAGAAAGGGTTATGGCATGTTAACTTAGCTGCATTTCTGTCAAACAGACATAAACGATACAAAAACATGCCTATTATCCTGTGGATTCAAGATTGATAGGGCAAGCAGCTCTTTCTTTTCAGGTCTGAGTTTAAAAACCTATGGTTGAATCAGGCATTTGTCTTGATTTGCCTATATTCAAGATAAAATGTTTTCCTTTAATGTTTCTTTTTTAAATATTTAAAAAAGTCTGCTAAAAATCATAATATGCAACTGACATATACTTGTTGCGTTAATGGTTCAATATTTTTCATATTTATATATTATTTGAAGGCTTAGTTCAATTTTTTTCTATTTTATGGTATTTATGACTTTTCTTCATATAGTTAGAAATTCTTGCTTCTCTGTTGTTTTTATTCCCGCAACAGTGTGCTCACATCTTTGTTATTAAGCTGTTGTACTTCTCTGCTATTTAACAGGCATAATTAGTAAATGAAGCTACTGAAGTTAATGTATATAATATCAACACGTGAATCAGTTTACAAAGCCTACTCAGAGAAAGGATGCTTGATTCAGTGATCAAAATGTCTATGGGATAATTTGGATAGTGCAGGAGTAAGGTGAAAGGCATTGAGAGCATCACTAGAGGGAAAAGAAGCTGTACCAAAAAACAGTAAATGCACAAACAAAAAATAAACAAAGGTAAAGAATCTTCAAACCAAGAAAAAACATTTCATCTACCCCTTAAAAATACATTAGTGGTGCTGAGAAAATTCGTTCTTATTCATCGTCTTAGTAAACTGCTTTTACTCACAGAGTTGATGAATCTTATAGGCTGATAAGCACCACTTATAAGCAGTACTAGAATGCATTGACCAGATTATTGTGATGTGAAAACTAGGTTGTGACAGTTATAATAATGAGAAATGCTTTGTTTGATTTTAAATTTATAAAAATTAGAGAAAAACAAATGTTATGACAATTTTAAGTCCTGATTCTTTGTGTGACTCAATATACTCAGAATCAAAATTTTACTTGTTCTAGTAATAATCACTCCTAAAATTATAAAAACTTGTAGCTGGAGATTTCTCCAGTCCCACTGGACCCGCAGCTACTCAGACCCAAGTAAACACACATACTTAAATTACTTACAAACCGTATGGCCGTGGCAGGCTTCTTGCTATCTAGTACTTATATCTTAAATTAACTCATTTCTATTAATCTATACCTTGCCACGTGGCTCATGGCTTACCTGTATCTTTACATCTTACTTCTCATGACCGTGGTGGCTGGCAGCAACTCCTGACTCAGCCTTCCACTTCCTAGAATTCTCCTCTCTTCTTATCCCACCTACACAATAATTCGTGCCCAACTAACTCAGTCAGTAGAGCATGGGACTGTTAATTCCACGGTCATGGGTTCATGCTCCACATTGGGCGCCTTTTGTAGTTGGAGATTCTCCAGTCCCACCAGGCCCACAGCCACTCAGACCCAAGTAAGCACACAGACTTATATTACTTATAAACTGTATGGCCAAGGCAGGCTTCTTGCTATCTAGTTTTTATATCTTAAATTAATCCATTTCTATTAATTTATACCTTGCCACGTGGCTTGTGGCTTACCGGTATCTTTACATCTCACTTCTCATGGTGGCAGCAGCTGGCAGCAACTCCTGACTCAGCTTTCTACTTTCCAGAATTCTCCTCTCCTTATCCCACCTACGCTATACTTCCTGCCTGGCTACTGGCCAATTAGCATTTTATTTATCAATCAATCAGAGCAACATCTTCATGGCATACAGAAAGACATCCCACAGCAAGAACTTGCCAGCAAAACTCTCGTATTATATCTTAAGGGGCTAACGATTTAAAATATTTAAAAAATTTGAGATACTGATTTTTTCTTCTGAAAAACATTGCTTTCTCACATGATGACATGTGCATTTTTTGCTCAACTAAATAGATTGCAAAAATATCTAGAGATATTTTGTGCTAAGCATTGAGAACACTATGATAGTAAGCTTCTGTGATCATATTTCTATCATCTGTCTATGTATCTATTTATTATCTATTTATCTATCTCTCTATCTACCTATCATTTATATATATATTTATATATTTGATTTATATATGTAGATGCAAATATATGTATTCATATTTATGATATGAAATGTTTCAACTTTAGACAAAAATACTAAATACATTCAAATGTGTTTGTGATTATGAAAGTTTATTGCAAAGATCATGGAAAGGTCTGTTATCCAATTAATTTTAACTCTGTCATCAAATTGGATTTTGATTCTCTTTAAATATGATATCAATAGTAATTTTAAATAAAAGATGCTTAGTTTAAAAGTGAAAAGGAATGTTTGTCCTCCTCAGGGTGGATTCTGAATACTCAGTGCTAAGTTTCGATGCTTAAACACTGACTGTCCTCTTCTTTAAGCATTTTATTTATAGAGCCATCATGCCTGAGTCTAAAATGGCTGAAGATTCATAAAAGCAGCATATGAAATATGTACTCTCAACTGGGTCATCAAACATATTAGCTACATAAATAACAATATTTATTTGACAAATGGAAAAAACAGCCTACTATAAACATTCAACTTACAATAAATAAAAGATTCTCTCTAGAGGTTTTATGTAGAAATATGTTAAAATATATACATATGCAATATTTCAGTTCCACATAAACTAAAACACCTTACAATCAAAGGGAAACTAGGGTTATAAATAATAATACAGCAAAGGGAAAGTGGCCAAAACTGTAAAAGCAGTAAAATTATCCATTAAAAATTTAAAAACGTTGAAATATTCCAAGAAAAATATAACCTGAAGCAAGAGTTTTCACTATATCAATTAATATAAGCCGAGATAGAAGCATCTTCCCCTTGCTCAGCAATAGCCCTTAGTTTACTTAGCACAAGCTAGCTAACACTATGTAAACACTCCTTCAGCTAGAGCTCTCTCTTCCAACCTCTTTAACTCTTAAAATCTGCAGAATTTGAACTGTTTTGATACTTCAACTGATCCTATCCTATCTAATCTTAACATCACTTATATCAATCATTTGCAGGCATAATAATCTTTCTGGGAAGCATATCTGTTCATCTTACTCCCCTGTTAAAATTTCAGTGGTCCTTGGTGGCTTGAGAATAAGGTGACAATTCTTCAACATGACATGTCATGTTTTCCTAATAGTTTCATTTTTGTTTATGCCTCCATCATGCCTATGATATTCTTACCCAAATGTATAATTCCATGTTGCATGTGGAGTTTTCCCTTAGCTTACTCTGAGTTTCAACTGACACCTTAGGTGTCCTTGATCTTCTATTGCTGAAGTTTATCAAAAGTCCAGAAACAAGAGAAAAATCAAGTACCATGCACACTTCTTTCCCCCTACTGAGGAAGTAGTGGGTTTAAGGGGTTTCTTTAAGAGAGAGGGGCAAATTCTACATATTGTGAGCCTTCCAAACTGTTGTGATTCCTCAGACATAGAAACAATCTCTAAATACATGGCCAGAGGTTGGCCATGTAACCACCTAGTCAGTGGGTCTATTGTTCTTTTTCATAAATTGCTACATAGTGAACAGTCAGTTCACAGTAAAAAGAATGTGTGGGTATCTACAGACTGATTTCCATACTTTTTCCTTTAATAAAATTCATTGTTGTATGACTCTTAGCTTGACTTTAAGCAGTATTAAAATTTTTAAATATTTTGTCTTTATCACACATACCTCTCATTTTCAAGTGAAATTGACTGATGGCATAAACAGAAAGGAATTTATTAAAGAGTTTATCAATAGGGGTGTGGTGTGCATCTCAGGATTCTCTAGAAAAGCAGAAATAAATCCGTATCCATTAACAATGTAGAATACAGTTGTCATACCTTATGGTGATGGATCCTCCATCTTACATCATTAACTTCTTATGCCAGTCATCAGGTGGAGGTCTAACCAGTGCAGTATAATTCACAGATACAGATACAGGAAATCAAGAAGGCTAGTGAATATGTGATATTTTCAGTGTCTCCTCGTGCTGATAGGTTCTGCTTCATTGAAAAGTGAAATTGAAGGAAGTTTGGATGCTCAAATATGTGATCATTCATTTCTCTTGCTAAAAAAATATTAATAGTGAATTCTGACATACTCTTAACCAAATGGAAACCAGTGAAAAACAAAAGAGAATCCATGACATTCACTTTTGACATCAGATAACACAGTAGGAAGTACTACTCAAGTCTTTGAGGGAGTTGATTTGAGGGAGGCTTATTTATTTGAAATGAATTTCATATAATTTTATAAGAATTGCATGTAGACTTTGATAGCACACCTTGCCTGCTAAGCATGTCACTAGGAGTTTATCCTACACAAACCTGCCTGACTGCATTCCCCTTTTGAGTCTGTATGGCCATCAGTCTTTTTCACTGGGTAAAATGACATTTTTAATCTTTGTATAAAACCCAAACAAGAAAGATGAAGGAGAAAATAGATTTGGCTTTCATATAAGTACCCTAGGTTGTCTGTGCAAACAAAGCATTTCATTGTAAATACTAATTATAATTAAAGATGAATTAGGCTGATCACTTGGGTTTTCTTTCAAATAAAGGGCATTGCAAATGTGATTGCCCTCAATTGCATGGGTGAATGTACCTTCTGGAGACTCCCAAGGAGAAAAGAAAAAAGCTTCGAGTGACAGACGGAACTGCTGCCTTGTGCCTGGAGTTTACCATCAGTTGAAGTGAGAAATGATGTTATAAAGTCACAATTAATTTCAACCTCACATATGTAGTTGGAGTTTTCTTGTGTCCACCTGGCTCCTGCAGCTGCTCAGACCCAAGTAAACACACAGAGACTTATTTTACTTATAAACTGTATGGCCGTGGCAAGCTTCTTGCTATCTAGTTCTTATGTCTTAAATTAACCCATTTCTATTAATCTATCAGTTGCCACATGGCTTGTGGCTTACCAATACTTTTACATCTTGCTTCCTATGTGTCTGGCTGGCGACTCCTGACTCAGCCTTCCTGTTACCAGAATTCTCCTCTCTCTTTGTCTCGCATATACTTCCTGCCTGGCCAATCAGCACTTTATTTATTAACCAATCAGAGCAACACATTCACAGCATACAGAGTGATATCCACAGCACACATAGAATCCTTGTTACTAAGCTTTGGAGTCACAAGCTGTAGAAGGGTTGAAGGAGACCAAGTTGCTACTGAAAGCATGTTGGAACATATCATTTGATGTAGAAGGCCCAATATGCTGTATAATATCCATCTTCATGAACATTCTAATTTTAGATGCATTGATTACACATCAGTTTAACAAGAAAAGGGAGTGAAAGGAGAAATGAAACACACAATTAAAAAAATGACAAAAGTGGCTGGTTGATGACAAATACCTGAAGGCTAAGGCATGATGATCATGTGTTCAAGGCCAGTCTTAGCTATACAGTATGACACTGTCTAAAAAATACTTATGAAGAAATCAAACAGAAAAATCCAAAGGCATGTTATGAACAGAACACATTAAGCTGCAGCCCACTACACTAATATTTTAACACTTAAACGCAATAAATGAAGTAGCCAATATGAATTTGCAATCTTCTTAAACTACAGAGTTGTTGTTACAACTTCTCATTATGAAATGAGTAAAAATGAGAAGAGACTACAGGGTAAAAGAAAACCTTAGTTGATAATTAAAGAAGAAAATTAAGACTTAGATGGTTCATATAGTTTTCAAATAATAATGCACAATTCTTATGTTAAAAGATTCATAAACAGAATGTCAAACTATAATCATGACCTCATTGAAGCCTGCAATATTTCCTCCAAATGTTTTGAAATGTTTTAATATGTTTTGCAATTCATACGCCAAGGAAGGGGAATATATTTCAGTACACTACAGCAGGATGTACTCATATCTCTACAGGACATTGCTATTTACCCCAGAACAAGATATGCCAAGTGGACTTAACTTCTCTTGTTGGTAATGATTGGGTGACTGGTATATTTTATAGCCTGTTCTATCAATGAGGAGGGACATGAAAGGTCTCCATTTACTCATTGTTACAAACAAGGTGAACAACTTGGTCTTTATTGTAGGTGGATTACTCAGGAAGGAAAGATAAAAGAAAAATCCAAGGAGAGTCCATTAGAAGATGCAATCATATTTTCTGTTCTGAAATGCTGAGATTTATGAAGAAACTAGAGAAATGAAAAATTTTCCAAACGTATTTCTGCAACAGCGTCGTTTTAAGGACAGAACCACTGAGTGCCTCTTCCTTTTCTCAGGCCTGTTTTCTCCCAGCTCTTTTTCAGCATAATAATTTCTTTGTAATTATGCAAATTAATAACCAAATGAACATTCAAAGAATAGACAAGCTTGCCTCAATCCAATCATTTTCAAAGACCCATGAGGAAGGGTTTATTTTGAGAGCTATAGTCAGAGAAGTATACCAGAAACAGCTAATAATATCCTCTGAATTCAAGTACTTACAACAAACACCTATTTTTATAAAAGCAACCATGTGAGAAAAGCACATTTTGCAGATTTCAGTAAGTTCTTCAAACATAATGATTTTGTAATGTGAATGTTTTCTTTTGTTGTTATGTTTTCCTTGCTTCCTAAAACATACACAAATGCAAGAACCGAAAATTGTATTGCTTGCTATTCTGTTAATAAAAATAAAACCGGAAAACACAGCAAATTCAACGAGCATATTAGGAAATGTCATCCATATACTTGAGAGCTATCATCAGTACAGTTATAAAAAAACGGATAACCCATATTTCTAAGCTAGTCTGAGTTTTCTGGTAGAAGAAACAGTAAAATACCATTTTAACTTTTCCTAAATGTCCATTACCTCTCATAAGAGACATACAATTCCCTTAAGTATTTCACATAATTATCAACTGTAAACACTTTTGAAAGTGCCTAGTAAAGTGTGGAGAGGCCATTCTGTTACGATTTTTTGTCTTTAGGGAGGAGACTCAAGTGTTGCTTGCCTGGTCCTGGCACTGTGAGAATATCTCCACACTTCCTTTATAAAGAAATTCTGACACATTTAACTTTAAAAGAGTAACAGATATAAATGTAAGGGTGCCTGTCTTCTGTAAATGAAAACAAAACCATTTTCTATAAACACAAGTAGGTCTGTAGAAACAGCAGACCCACAATACCACTAAGAAGTAGAGGCGCTATAGCAGTAAGACTCCGATAATTAGGGTGAACACTTGTTCCTACAAATTCTGCTTGAAAGAATAAATGAAATAAATTTCAGGAAGAAAAGCAACTGTTTCAAGATTTTTTTTTTTTTTGCGACACAGCTTTTCTTAAGTCTATTTGTCTCATCCACTGTATCCTCTATATATTAACATTTCTAAACCCCTTGAGGCCACCGAGATCAGTTCATTTATTCCATGCCTGCCCCCTTTAAACAGAAGAGAAACTGACACTGAATGGATGTTCATACTGACGGCACTATTTTACCAGGAAGATTGAGTTTCCATAAAAGACTCAGGCCAGTGTTCTCCATAGTGCAGGGAGAGATGAGATTCACTTTATAATGAGGTACCAGAATGTGCTGCTGTGTTCCCAGGAGGAGGGAGGAGACCGCCCCTCCTATGCTCCAGCAGGATAACTCATATACCGAAAGGTTCCACCTCACAAAACTGAAAGGCACATTATGAAGGGACTGTGACCAAGACTTTACAGTCATGCCTCAGCAGGCAGTTAGCAATTACCATCAACTTCATTTGAGGACGGCAGAGGTTGCAAATTATCATGCATGACTACAGAGCAATGCGATTGATGTGAGTAGATCACAGAAGTCTATCTTATCCTACTTTATGAGCATACCCTGTATCCCAGGGAAAGGTTACATATTGGTTTAGTCATGTGAAGCTCTAAAAGTCTACAGACACCTTTACATATTTAGCTAATAAAGCTTTACACTTATAATTAAATAAAGCTCTGTGTCATTCACAAAATATTGTTACTGGTATAAAAATATCAAAGGTTCGCATTCAAGGGACATTAAGTGCACAGATTATATAACATGGCAAATACTTTTTTTCACTACAGAAGGAAATAATGAGTTCATTAAATCTAAGTTCTAATCAATTTGTAGAATACAATTTAATAAACTAATGAATTTATTCATTCATTTGGATTTTTGTTGTACTAGTTTAGTTTAATATTTTAACATACATTTAAATTATATCATATTATTGAATGTATTTTAAAATTCTAATGCATCATCTAGATGCACAAATATACTATTTTCAATACAGTTTATTTACTAAGAAAAATATTAACTGGGTTTTGGGCTTCTCTTAAATCGGCTGTTTGTCTAATACATGTTTTTATACTTAACCATAGCTTCTTTAAAGCCCCGCCTTGTTTACCTTTCCATGGCCTCATATTCTGTTCTTGAACTTCCCTTGGCATCTCAAGAGAAAGGTCCACATGAGCAAGAAGGCCCAACTACCAGGAGAGGTCATAGTGGTAGACAGAAAGTAAGCCTCAGGTTGCAGAAAAAGAGAGAGGGAGAGGGAGAGAAAGAGAGAAAAAAGGAGGGACAGAGAGAGGAAGGGAAAGAAAGAGATGGAGAGGGAGGAGAGAGAAAGAAGGGTCAGTTTTGAAATAATGAATTTTGACTCAGAAATGTACCATATTCGTTGTTACAGACTAGAATGACTCCGAGAAATCCAGGCAGGCTGTACAGCCCTGTAGCTCCAGTATTTGGGAAGTGGGGGGAAAAAGGATCAAGAGTTGAAAACAGTCTCAGCTACACAGTGAGTTCAAGGCCAGCCTGGATGGACTATATGAGACTTGGTTGTTCACAAACAAATAAACAAACAGATACACAGATAGGCAAAGAATGATTCAGAGAGATATATACTTCCCAACCCTTGATCTATCAAAGGAATATATCAGAACCAGCCCAGAGTGTCCAGGGAATTCCACTGTGTAGGTCCAAGTAGAAATGGACTTCGACAAATAGGGAAAATGCCTTGATTCTAATTTCTTATACAGTGGGTTTAGGTGTAGGATTAGGAAGCGCTTTTTCAGGAAGTCTGAATGGCTAGACAGATAGCTTTCTTCAGGCTTAGAGGATTACAGAAACCCCAGACAGCAGTCTCCTAGAAACTACTGCATCTGGGACTCAATCCAAGAAGTAGTGGGGCAGGTCATTCTCAAGCATGCCCCAAGACAGGCAAGGGCAAAACTAGTGATTTGTAGAGGGTCATAGAAAAGGTGACTCTGTCTTCCATCTTGAGAAATACAAGTCCTATTGCAGTTTGATTAGTGATTTTCTCCACATAGTTGGTATAGGAAGTACAAAATTCACTAAATATACCTTACACATTGAACAAAGGAGTTTTTCTTAGAATATAACTTTATGGGATTCAATTTCTATTAAAAATAGTGCTGGGTCCTGTCACGCCCTATAGAGATACAAGAAGCAGGAAAAGGGCAGAGAGACTGTTGTTCACAAACAGTTTGTGACAACCAGTTGCAATGTGGTACAACGAGAGAACCATGGATATAGACACTCATGAGCCTGGTAAAAATGTTCTTGGTGCAAGAGTAGAGAAAAAACAATCAACCATTAAACATGTATCTATCAACCCAAGATGGGATTGAAGTTGGCACTTTCACTTTTTTCTAAACTGAAGGGAAGAGTGAAGAACTGTGAAGATCAACCCTGGTTGGCTAAGGCATAGTTAGCAACTGGAATGTTCACATAATAATCAGTCAGCCAACTGAAGTCTGCATAGAGCAACTCCTGCAGATCGGGTCATGTGAGTATGACAGATGGGAACTGACGAGGCCACAGAGCACCATCTAGAAATGCTTGGTCTTCTGATTCTGAGTCAGCACTAAGTTAATCTTTTATCACTTCAGCCAGAGACATTGAGGAAGAGCTGTAGTGAATAAACAGGTTAAATGGCTGGATTTGTGGGGGCAAAACAGAGGACGACTTATCATTAGTTTTCATTTTTAACCAAGCAAGCCTGTTACAGATAAAGGTATATGGACCCTGTTTATGTGGTAATATTTCTATTGGTTGTTCCAACTGTACAAACCATAGTATGTCACAGGTTAATTTTCTTCCAGTTACAAATTACTTTCTTTCCCTTCCACCCAACAAGTAAAATGTGCTGAGAAGCTGTAACACTCACTGTAGGAGTTTCAGTATTAGAAATGGCAAACCAACACCTTCTCTCCATCATCCTTTCTTCATTTCTTCAAGTAGTATTAGCTTTCCCTTTTCTGCCTGGTTTGATTCATACACTAACTAAATCATCTTTTTCTCATACATTTTGCCACAATACCATGAACAAAGTGGTCTCCAAAAGCCAATGCCAGCCTATTCAATTGCTTCCACTTAAAAACCAAACTCCATTCTCAAAGACTTCCCGGAGACATGCAATGCCTGCACAAAAGGGGCTTTATTCTTTCTCCTCTCCTCTGTGTTCTGAGAGGTTTGACACATCATCTTTTTCATTTCTTAGATGAGGCTAAGCACTTTTCCTCAGAGGAAGACTTGCTTACTATTCTAATTTTCAGAATGTGCACTCAGCAGTGTTTCTGACGATTCCAGAACAACATATGCCCAAAGCACATACAGGTATGCTCATTTTAAGCTAATTTTTAATTATTTCAGAGGCTCCTAAGAAACCGTTGTTACCTAGAGCTAAGCAAAGAACTGACAAGAATGTTAAGTTGTAAAGGAAACTTCTTCATGTCCTTACACATGCATAAAGATTTAAAAATCATATTCTAAGTAAAGAATGATTATCCTCAGTAAAATGCCTAGCATGCATTAACTGCTCAGTTAATCTGGGTCTCCCTGCACCTCCTCCCCATCCCTTTCCTATCTGTATCTATACCTCTCTCCCCTCCTCTTACTGTTTGCCTGTTAAGATACAGTTAGAAAACCCTTACTGGGTTCCACAACCTTGATGTTAGATACCAGCCCCCAGAAATGTGAGCTTCTACTTTTTGGATCATTATAAATGAACCAGTTTGTGGTATTAGGATTGGTGGCTAACTCAGGGATTATAATCCAAGTTGTCTGACTCAGGAGCCAGGGACCTAAGAGTTACTCCAGACTGCTTTATTTTGAGGGCTATTGTTTTCAGTTATAATAGTTGTTTAAAATAGTGCATATAATTAAAATACACTACATGACACTCTTGGCCATAACCTTTTGTTTAGATAGTGATCTGGGCCAGGGCAGATCTGGTAGTATCAATGCATGACCTTGAAAAATGATGTATGTGGCATAAATTACAGGCAGTTTTAAAATATGAGTAACTGCATTGTGCACATCCCGCTGATAAAAATATATTTAGTTTGCTTGAAAATGATTGCAGGTCACCTTTATAGAATTGAAAACACACAGATGTCAGATATCATCTGTCACAAACTGTCATAAATGTTTTCTGTGGACCTAAAATTGCCCAGGGATCCTTCCAAAGCCATGAAGTCTTTCAGAGTATGAATGTTTACATTTGCATTTTTGCAACAGCAGATGTATGTGGAAAGTCCATACCATCACCCAGCACATTGGAGAGGGCAGTAGAGGGGCGGACAGAGATACTTTCAACTCTTGCTGAGGTTCAGGGTAGCTGTTCCATAGAAAAATCCTTTCCTGGGTGCTCCACTGCAAGGAGCACTTCCAAAATGTGTGTATTCCCACCTATTCCTTTTCATTGAAGCCACAGGACTAATTAAGAAACAGGAAGAAACCAAGCAACTCCCAAAAGGCAGAAGCTTCTGGGACTCAACAATTACAGACCTCCTCAGTGGAGCACAAAGATGAAGGAAAGAGAATGAAGAGACAATTCACCTAAAAAGATGGAAGGCAAATGTTGAGCTTGAGAGGAGGGCACAGTGTGGTAGACTACGGCTTTGGGATCTGAGAGTTCTTCTGGAGGGCTGAACACATTGTAGAAGTAGGCTGCAGTAACATTAAATAACTCTGCAAGTGTATGAAGTGGTCACTGAGCTGTACCCATAGAGTGGGTGGATATTATGGCATATAAATGATATGTGAATGAATCTTCTAAATGAGGAAAAATAGAACAAGAGGATGAAAACCCTAAGAACACCAGACAGAAGCTGTAGAGTGGCACACAGGCAGGAACACAGGGTGGGGAGGGGGACAAATGGGAGCTCCTTTCCCATTAATAGTTCATTCCAGCAGCTGCTCCATACTGTAGTTTGAGGTCCTCATTTGAGGTTGAGAGAACTGAATTTTTAAGATGTTCCTCCCAGAGGCTGTTGCAGTGAATGAATAATAATAATAATAAAAAATGTCCTTTTGGACTGGAGAGATGGCTCAGGAGTTAAGAGCACTGGCAGCTTCCACGGAGGGCCTGAACAGTTCCCAAAACCCACATAGCAGTCACAACCATCTGTAACTCCAGTTATAGGTGATCCGAGGCCCTTTTTTGAGCTCTGTAGGCACTAGGCACACAAGAAGTACATATACATACATGCCGACAAAACACTGATACACATAAAATAAACAAATCTGAAGCATAACAATTAAAATTTAAAAAGTGTCCCTTTAAGTGATATTTGCCTTTTAGCGTGAAGGATCCACTAGTTTTTCTAGTATAGAATGCTGAAGACTCACTCCTAAAATGAAAAACAATTTTGAAGGTTGATAGGATAAACCTGAAAAAATAATAAACAGGAGGTAGTCTGAGTGGCTCAATATCCCCAGAGAGAGATAGATGCCAATCATGCCTGCTAGAAGCAAAACTGGTTTTATGAAAGGCAACATCTACATGAATGCTGTTAAAAACTAGTACTAATCAGTGGGGCAACCCAATCAAGATTCCCTACAAAGTTTACACATACACACACACACACACACACACACACACACACACACACACACACACACACACACGTATATATATATATATATATTAAAGTAACCATCTCCTTATGCAGTCCAGGCTAGTAGACAAGGCTGGCCTCAAACTTGTGATCTTTCTGTTCCAATTTCCTAAATGCTGGAATTATAGGCATGCTCTACCATCCAGCCCCAACTCTGTTCTTCTGAAGATCTGTGTTTGTCCCACCACTAATCACTCTTCTCCCAGTAACTGAGGTTGGCTCTTTTCTTTAATGATTTTCCTGTGGTTACTTCACTGGGCATCAGTGATGCTACTGTTAAATAGAACCATATAGCATGACTAGTCCCATATATAAGATTAGACATCATCTTGTTTAACAACTCTGGCATCAATGGGTGTTCCTAAGTCTTGGTTCCCCTCATTTGGTTGAGTGTAACACAGAGACTCATGGGTTTGGACACTTCATTCCTTGCAGGTGGTGCTGTTTTGGGGGAGTAGGAAATCTTTGGTATGTTGCCTAGCTGGCAGACGAAGGTTGCTGATGGGATCAGAGGGCAGCTTATTGCTCGTATTAAGATTCTGGTTCCAGTTCTGAATGGTCTGCTTCCTGATCTCCCACAACGTTAGGAGCAGCAATCTGCTGGCACAGACCAGGCCACTCCACTTGCCTTCTCCACCTTAAGAGACTAAATCCCCTGAAACTTTGAGGCAAAAGGAGCCCCACCGTCCTTAGGGTCTTTCTGTTTGGTGTTTTGTCACAGGAAAAATAACTAAGCGTTTTCTTTCCTGTAGGTATAAAGCAAGTATAAGGGACTTTAAATTTCACAGATACGTCTGTTTTCAAGCCCTGTTTACTCCAATTGCTGGTCTCTAAGACGAACTGTTACCAAATAGCCAATTACCTTGAAAACTCTGACTTCAATACATTAGAAAGGAAAGGGGCAGATTAGACTTAATTATTACAACTAATGAAAACATTACTAACAGTGACATTAAATATTGTCAGAAATCCAACACAAATGTTCTTTCTTTTTACCCTAATTAAACTGGTTTCCAAATTAATATTAGTTACTGCATGCCATCAAATTAAATATATTTGGCCAAAGGAGGACTGAGCAGGAAGATAGATCTCAAGTACTTTCAATAAGCCAAAGGGTTGCAAATGTCATCTGAGCTGCAATATCTTATGTAAGAACAGAATTAACTACCCATCTATTGGCATGCATGTTGTCCTTCATCCCTCTTGATACAAGTACACATTTTTAGAATGCATTTGGATTGTTTAAAAAGTCTAAGTGGGTATCTAAGATAGTTGTCTCTTCCCCCTTTAGAATCAAATTTGACATTTATCTCAGATTTCTAATCAAGATTCAAATTAAAGCCTTTGTTTTTTTTTAAACGTAGAGGTGACTTATTTCATTTTCTCACAGGATTCTATGTGCAAAAGGCATCTGATAAATGCTGCTTACTAGTTTAATTTTGCCTGTGATTGCTTTATATTATAAAGTGCATTGTATTAGCTTAGATTTGTTTGTCCTCAGGTAATTGTCAGATAACATTACTCTATCTAAAGATAGATAACGAAACCGAAGCTTAGGCAGGCCACTGCAGTTCTCGAGCTGGATATTTATTCAGTGTGTTGTTTTTGTTGCTTTCATGTACTTCGGTGTCCCAGAGTCACAAAGCATGTCTGAATCCAATAGTAACTCAGAGTGGTCCTGTGTTTCCTTTATCTTGGTTTCCACAGGATGTAATCTTCACTGACAAACATATGCTGAGAATTTCTACGTAGGTAAATCAGGTGCAGGTACTTAAGCCAGTCATCAGACTATTTCCACAGCAAATTTTTCATTCAGAGGTAGGGTGCTGAAGGCTGCTATTTATTTATTTGTTTGTTTGTTTGTTTGTTTGTCTGTCTGTGTGTATTCTCTCTCTCTCTCTCTTTGTGTGTGTGTGTGTGTGTGTGTGTGTGTGTGTGTGTGTGTGTGTGTGTGAATGTATGCATGATATATGTGTGTGTGTGTCTGAACCCCAGGAAAAGGATTGTCAGTCAATCTGAGTGATAATAGAGTGAACTAAGATGAAACAAGACCAAATGATAAGAAGAAACATAATTAAAGTGGTACTTCAAACAAACAAACTGTTATTTAGTTCATACGATGGTATGGGCATTGGCTTATCTTTTAATTTTTCTTTTTAATTTTAATTCTCTGTGTGTGTGTGTAAGTTTGTTCACTTGTTTGAACAGTGTCTGTGGAAGCCAAAAGAGGGTGATGGATCCCTAGGAGCTGGAAAGTAGGTGACTGTGATCCATGATGTGAATGTAAGAGCAGTGTATACTCTTCATCACTGAGCTACCTCACTTCAAGCCCTAGGCATTGTTTTAATCTTTATGAACATCAACTTATTTTTGTAAATAAACCCAGAAGCTAGATTCTATTATATTCTCAAGGCACAGAGAGGTTAAGGACCTTGCTAAGTGTCACACAGATCACTAAGGGAGTAGACACTTGAGCCCTGCTCTTACTCTAATGTCTGTGCCTCTGACTATTGCAAAGACACCATGCTTTGCCAATCTTCCAGCTACTAGTTTACCATCATCTTTTTCAAACTTTTCCCCAAATTTAATGATAGAGAATTGTACAAATCAGCTCTTATACACCACAGGAGCCTAAACCAACTCCTCATTTGTGAATGAGATTTGGGTGTACCATGGATTTATTTTATGCTTCCAGATGTGAGTGCAACTTCACAATAATGTAGATACTGAAGATCATATTTATAATCAGATGAAAAGAAAACATGGAGTCAACTGCTTAAAAGCTATTGCAAATTTCAGAATGGAGAGTACAGTGTTAAACTAAGCACAGGTCCTTCTAAGCATGGTGGGAAGGCCTTATGCAATGGCAAAAATGTGTATACCCAAGGCCTATGCCATTCAAAATGTGAGTATCAGAGATTGAACTGAACTCTGATTTGTGAATCCCAAAACTTGTGGTCTGAAGTTTATAACACAGTTTTCCTAATAGTAATGTATCTACAAATATATACTTACTTCTGTGAGGAATTGGTTACTTAAGTTATTAACATACCTATATTTTTGACAAATTTAAGTTAAACATCCCATCTATACTTGTCTTACTCCGTTTCCTATGTCCCAACAATTATATGTGAGATCACAGCTATACCATGTCTTACTTTCTTGTTCACATTATACATGCTTAGGCATCATTATAATTACTGCAGTAAGTATATTTAGCTAATTGTATTACACCTTTCCACCCTCTAGACAAAGCTAAAACAAGATAACTATTGTTCAGGTATTAGACTTTTAATCATTGCTCCCGATGCCTTAAGTACTTACTTACTTGCCACACACAGCACCTGACTGTTTCATATTTATAAAATTTATTTCGCTCTACATTTTTTTTAAATAAGACACATCCACTTTATTTCCTATTGCAAAATTTCATATCCTAGTTTATTCTTTTCTTATGGAAAACAGAAGCTCAAAGTACAGCTGTTTCCACTGAAGTTGTGAATTTTCTGAGTGCTGAACTCTGTCTGATGGGTTTTCACATTTAAAAACCATTGTATCTCATGAAAATATTTGGTGATATATGTTACTGAAATAGCGAAATAGGAAAAGTTTATATGCCAGAAGTCATATTATGTGGTTTTATGTAACATCTGGGTCCTACTCTTTGATGTTTGATGATTTAAAAGAAAACAAAATAAGACTCCCCACAACAAATGCTGAATAATGCTTCATATCACAACTATGCAAACAACCAACAGGTAGTTTATCATGAATCACAACCTAGAAGCAGAAGCTCAATGCAAACATTGCTCTCAGCATGTCTATTTACTTGCTGACTAAGTTAGACTATTTAACTTTCATTTATGTCTGAAACATAAGATGCTGAAGGAGAACATTCCAACAGGGCTCACATGGCAATTTTTTTCAACTGAATAAATCAACACACCAATATGCTTTAATGATTTTTCTAAATGACAATTTTTTAAATGGGCAATGAAAATAACTCTACCACCAGAGAAGGAGTGTTTCTACATTGGCGAGAGCAAATTCACCTCTAAATGAGTTACCCATCACCCACAGTGGCGTTACCTGTTCAGATCTGCTCTGGTGTTGGTATTGATACTCAGAGAAACCATTACAGGTTGAAGTCACTTCATCCTTTTCAAATTGTTTCTTCATCTTGGCTAAACCACCAGGCACGGTGCACACTTCAGATTCTTCCATGACCTACAGTGATTTAAGAGGACAATTCAGTGTTTCATCTAAATAGTCAGTATGCTCAGGCTATTTTTGCATTATAACTGACAATTATTGGTGGATGGAACACAAAAGGAGATATTGACACAAAATTATAAAAATAAATAAATAAAATGATTGTAAGGTAAACTGTCCAGTTGTTTTGCCATTTACCAGAGTTTTTATAAAATGCATCTTCAAAACACTGACTATTATTACTGTTTGAGATAAATCGTGATGTCTATATTAGATTGAATACTATGTTCCTGTAATAATATACTAGATGCCTTGTGGGTATGAGAATAATGAAATGAATTATAACTCAAAGTAAAGCCGTCATTCAAATCTCAAACATCTGTACAGGCATCAGACACATTATCAAGAATAATAATTCAAATATTTTTTAGTAACATCAAGTATTATTTCAATCATTTTGAATGAACAAAATAAAGTACCTTATGCAAAATGACTTAAAACTGTCAGTAAAACCAGCAGCTTCTGGAGGTACAGTGTTAGGTGAGTTTTACACACATTATATTTCCATCAGTTGGCTCTAGGTATCTTGCGAGCTATGAACGTCAATTATCTACATTTTAATCTAAAGAACCTGAGATTTAGAGATGTGAAACAGCTTATGTCCTTAAATGTAGGACATTAAGTGAAGGCATTAAATCTGAATCACAGCTGTCTGTCTCAATCATAGCCTCAGTGAATAGACAGGGAAACAGCTACTCTTCACTAGAACTGGCACATCTCAATTTGGCTTTGAGCACCGGCATGTCAGAACCAAGTAGCATGAATAGGAGGTTTGACTAGAAGGGCATATTTTTAGATGAGAAAACTGATCTCTGTACATAGCTTGGGAAACAACTTGCTGGGTACCAAGGAGCCCTGTCAGATTATAGGACTCACAGGGAAGTGCAAAAGAGCCTAGGGCATTCATTTAGATGATTCAACAACTTCCATAGCCAAGCAGACACTCAAGCCAGGATGGGATGCCAAGTGACAAGCAACACAACCCCATGTCAGCCCTTTGCCTGAGAAGCTTCTAGTCCTACATGTGAGTCGGTGGAGATTCAGTGACATTTCAAGCTACAGCAGGACTTCTGATGTCTGGTCCAGGGATGACATAAATAGCCCTGGGAGCCCAGGGCCGTATAAGCCACAGGAGTCACAGGAGTCCTGACAGATAGGTTCATATCCTACTCACTCTGGATACTCAGGGTCCTGGAATCTTTACCCAAAATGTGAGGCTTCTTGAAAGGCTGTGAGAAGTACATCTATGTCAGGACCTAATATGGGAGTGCTAGAGTCTGAACTCATGCAGAGTTATATGAATTCCTATCAAACACTGGAGTGTTTGTATTACCATAACAACTTTTCTCTGGCTTCATGCTTTCTCAATCATTTCAGAATTGCTCAATGGTAAGATAAATGGTTGTATATATCTTATGTATTCCATATATACTCTCCAATTATTAAAAACCATAAATGCAATTCTTAATTAATTACAGACATTTGATATATGTGAAGGTCATGAGAAAGTTGGAGATCCATTTTGAAATGAAAGAGGGTAAAGAAACAGAAATGTGAATTAAGGCTGCAATATTTCTTCTAACCCCATCTACCAATATTTTGTATAAGTGGCCTCCTTGAAATGATAATATTGCAAGTAAAATATAAGTTTTAGATTTTAGGAATTAAGTAATTATTGTCAAGAACCTTACTATTTAAATAACTATAAGCAATGCAAAATCATATGCAAATTAATTTCTTAAGCCTCAGTGATAATATCAAAAATTGGATACTCTTCAAACAAGTATCAGTTCTCAGCTTGCCTGTACCGATTGCCTCTTACCTACCATGTGGATTAAAAAACAGCTATAGCCATCCCTTTCCTTTGACATCTACTCTGGGATCAGACACATTACACATACTCAAGTGCATAGAGCTGCTGATTTTTCATAGCCTTGTGAACATTAGTATCCCTGCTATGGTTGGTGACACTATGACACACCATAGCTGTTGGCCAAATTGGGTCAGATACATATCCCCAAAGGAGGATAATAATGGTGCTAAGATTGCCTTGACCTAGTCTTGTAGAGGAAAGGCTATCCAAGTGAAATGGCAGGATTGCAGTTTGTAGTCGTATCTGGAGGGACATCTGCTCACAGGTCACTCCAGTGGTCTCGCTTTGTTTAGTACCATGCTCTGAGTGCTCCAACTAATGTGTACTGCTTTTCATGACCTCATACCTGAAGTTTGGGTTTGGAAATAAGATCTAATGGAATCTGATGGATATGTCAATAATAATGAGTTAATTTAAATGCTCAACACTTAAACCTAGGCAAATTTATTACCCGTCACCAATATAAGATGGAAATCCTAATCAATGACCAAGAATGGTTTTGGGTTACTAGGACTAAAAAGAAACAGCAGTGCTGTGGATATAGCTCTGTATGCTGTGAATGTGTTGCTCTGATTGGTTGATACGTAAAATGCTGATTGGCCAGTATCCAGGCAGGAAGTATAGGCAGGATAAGCAAATAAGGAGAATTGTGGGAAGGCTGGAAGGCTGAGGCAGGAGATGCCAGCTCGCTGTCCAGGGAGCAGCATGTAATGGTACACAGGTAAAGCCACGGAATACATGGCAACATACAGATTAACAGAAATGGGCTGGGTTTAAATGTAAGAGCTAGTCAGTGGTAGGCCTGAGCAAATGGCCCAGCAGTTGTAATTAATATAAGCTTCTGAGTGATTATTTTATAAGCAGCTGTGGGGTCCGTGGGGCTGGGCAGGACAAGAGAAAACTTCAGTTACATCGCGTAATTTGAGAAGTTGAACAAACAGTGATTTTTCAATCTTAGTTCTGATAAAAACCTGACCTAAAGTTCCTGAAGCTTCTGTTTTATGAACTGGACAGGGAAATATGTCTTTTTACAAATTTATGGTGTGTGCTAAAAAAGATAAAGAGAATGAAGCTACCCTGTAGAATCTGGCATGTAATTTGTTGGTCAGTACACATTACTTCACTCTCTCTTCTTGGGCCGTCTGCAGACTGCTGCTGTTCCATGTGCAAGATGTGAATCCTGAGCTACCATTGCCAGCTGGCAGTCAGCACAACAGGAAATTGTGGATCACTGTTAGCTGTTCAAGCATATTGGACTCGGTTTGGGTTGAATCTGTGACTTCTAGATTTTCCACTTGCAATGTTTGTGTCAGCTGTGTAGAGAGTCACAAGTAGCTTCATTGGGCTAAGTGCTGAAGCACTTGATGCCGCTGACAAACAAGACCTTCCTTTTACTTTGTTTTTCTCTATTTATTGGATTTTTTTGTGTGTGCTTATAAATGTTCTTCTTCATTGCAATATTTTCTCCATCATAATATTTGAGACACATTGAAGTTTGAGGGTCAAAACACACTCTTGTATGAAAATGGAACATTAAATATAGTTAAAAGAACATTGGCATATGGATCTAAGAATTGAACTTAGTAATTGTCCAATCCTTTATAAGTAATTTTCACTAAAAGTTTGGCCTATAACATGGGCAGAAATGAGAACAATTATTATATTCCTTTATGTAGAAAATTTCTGCCTCAGTTTCTGTTATTTATTGAACAGAATCATCTAATTTATCTGTGTCCATTTTAGTTAAGCATTCAATAGCCTCCACATACAATACAGCATAGTCCATGAACAGTTAATCAGACCCAATAGCAGCTCATTCTTCACAACTCATGCATTGGGGAAGAACTCCTTACAGCATACAGTGAGATCTGACTTACATCTTGCAGGCAGAGCTGGGCAGTTCCACCTCATTTCTGATCACTATAAGAGCATTGGGTGTATGAACCATAAGAAGTGATTCTGGTTCAAGCACATTGTTTGAAAATAGTAACAAAAATAAAAAATGGTTGAAATACACCTCCTTTCACTAAATCCTTGATGAGAATGTTTTTCAAGAAGAAAGAGTTAGTTTTCCAATACAAAAAGAATTTTTCTTGTTGTTTCTTAAGAATCCCTTAAGGTCAAGGGATTATTTTTCTTTATAACATTTTGTATTTTGCCAATTTGAAGATACAACCAAACATGGTGGTGAAACCCACCACAATGAACAGTAGTAAACACAGCACCAAGTATGAGTACACTAGAGTGATGTTGGTGTTCCTAACAGCTACATAGTGGGGAGGGGAATAAAATAAATGTAGCAGAGGTCAATAAATCACAAAACGTTAAGGTTAGAGAAATATCATTCAGTGACTAAATAGAGTTAACATCTTTTATAGGACTACTTTCAATCATTAGAATTCTTTTGTATTGTAAATCATCGGCTTTGTGCCTATTTTTAGCATTTGCTTTTTTCGCACCTTAGATTTATAAATCATACCATGATACTAATCTGTTTTATGACATATTACCCAATTATGGGAAAAGATTTAAGTCTTTCTAAGTAAAACCATTGTTTACTAAATAGAAAGTATTTAGTGAGGCATTTTCTCATCTTAGACACTATCAGATAGCTTAGAATTTCTTTTTCTAGGATTCTATACATTTTGATGTTGACTGTTCCCCTAGTAATTTAGTACTGTGGCATGACATTCTTAAATGCTCCAGCAGGGGGTGCTCACTATGAAGACTAGCAGAAAGCCATGTTGAACTGGTAAGAGTTTGTTTTGGAAGTGATCTAGTTACTCATGTCATTTCTCTACACTCATTCCAAATCTGTGCAGTATCTAAAATGTATTTTAATGACTATGTAGAAACTTAAATGTCATCTGCAATTGCGGGCCTGTTAATGAGTTTGGCACAGTCAGCCTTGTCTCTAAATAATTTGTAAATGTTGAGTAGCTATTTTTAAATACTACCTTTGGGAACCTCTCTGTCTCACTCACAGTCTCTCTCTCTCTCTCTCTCTCTCTCTCTCTCTCTCTCTCTCTCTCTCTCTCTCTCTCTCACACACACACACACACACACACACACACACACACACACACACACACACACCATGGCTAATTTGGGGATTATAATTATAAAAGAATGTTCTCATATTTCATTAAGCTGAAGGGCACAAAATACAGAATCCAACAAATTCTTTTGAACATCACTTTATTATGGGTTGGCTCTAAAATTGGTGGTCCTTCTGAATCTCAGAGTTTCCCATAATCATAATTGGTTTAGTAAAGTGCCTGCATTGATAATCTCTCTCATTTCTATGTTGATTAAGCCTCTCCTAATGGAGTCAGTGCATACAGAGAAAAGCAAAAGAATTACACTGCAAGAGAATTTAAATGAATGATACACAAGGCAAAGGAGGGCACACATAAGCCCACATTATTAAAATTTGAAATTAATTCTCAACCTTCCTGAGGAGAATAGCTATAGGTTAAGTGGTAATGATGACAATAATAACACATTTATGCAGTGCCTCCTGGCTTCCACATAAATTACCTCCTTGGTTCTTCCCCAAGACCCTATGTGGTAGATGATTATTCCCATTCCTCAGTGCAGGAAACTGAAGCTCAGGGTGGGGTGGAGAGAATAGTTCAGGTTCATTCAACCATCAAACAGCACATCCGTGCTTCAAGTCAGAAGGTCTGAATTAGATTCACGTTTTTATTTATTTACTTTTTTTTAAATTCTTTTGCTCTTCTGTAAGAAATAACCTAATCCCTAATACTATTCTTGTTTTTCAAAAGTAAGGAAGAAGTAGGTACAGACAGCATGCATATCACCTCATGCAAAGTTCTGCAGAGTTGCTTACATTAGCCGAGAAGCTGCGGGCGTCACCCCTGGAAACAGCTGCCTGGTATCTTGCCATCCGCTCCTTCAGGGAGAGTGCCTCGAGGAGTTCGGTCTCGCCCTCGCCGCCCTCACTCCCAGCAGTACTGGCTTCTCCTGGCTTTGTAAGGTTGGAGGTCACTGAAAACAAGTGAAAGATTTTCAGATAGGTGTCAACTTGAGAAGAAAACAGTTATGGCCAGCGAGGGATTCTAATGCACTTGGTCTCCTAACCCAGACTGTAAAGTACTACAACATTTTCAAGGCTTCTCTGTCAATTTCTTTTCTCCAAGCTTCTGGGCAAAGCTAGAAACTGCCCACACAGGAGGATATACTTATAGAAACGTTATTGCCCATCCCTCCCTTCTGCAGCTAGTATGTTGAAAAATGATGATTTATTAATAGAGACATAATCTAAATAATTAACATTCTTCAAGCACTATATGCTTCATTTATGCTAAATATTGCATAAACATCCCATTGGCTTCTCTAACAACCTTGTTGGTAGACGCTGTTTCCTGAGGTTTACATGGGCAAGAAAGAAGTACATAGTAGTTAAAACAACAACAACAAAAGCTCCTCAGGATCACACAATTCCTAAGGGGCAAGTTTTAGTATACCTGGAATGAATATTGAGCAAGTAAAGCATTGTTCTTTGCATTTTTTCCTATGCCTCAACTCTGAAGGAGGTACATGTAGCTAAAACTGAAGATTACAGACTGTAGATCCTTTCCTTTTATTTGCAAGGCAGATGCCCCATAAGAAAGAGCAATAGCATCATTAGAAGCAACTCTGTCTGTTGTTTTTCCTATTAAACCATCTACCAGGCACAGAAGAATTCAGCAGAGCAATTGACTGATTGCAAATTTACAGAATGATGGTAGCTAGAAGCAGAAGGATCTTAGCAAATCTAAGCCAGTCTAAACACATACTTAGACATAAGAGAACATATGCCTCAGTATTAACTTTCAGTGAAAGGAGCATGAGGACTCCTGTGGTTATGTGACTGTCCACTGGTAGATAAGATAGCGCACATGTGCCAGAACTGGTCTCAAAGCTAGGTTTTCTTATTTAATCTAGTGTCTTTATGCTACCACTTTGATAGATGGTTTACTATTCACTCTAAGATGTGTGTGTGTGTGTGTGTGTGTGTGTGTGTGTGTGTGTGTGTGTGTGTGAATGTACAAGTGTGTATTCACCCCTTAAGCATACACCCCATACTTCTCGCTAAAAGGACTTGTAGCTTCTGGTGCATTTTATTGTGTAGGTAGTTTAATATAACTACACTAGACCAAGACCTTAAACACTACAAGCAATAATATATCAAGCCACTTCCTTCTTTCCCTCTTTCTCCTCAACCCTTAGCCTCCATATTAAAACACCTTATTGTGTGCTTCACTTAGGTACACAGTGGTTGATAAACACAACTTCTGTGGTTCAACAATAATTACAACAACTTGCATCTTAACCCCCTGTCTAGGTATTTGTGACTTGTACAAGTATATATTCTGTAGGTTTTAATGAAAGTATTTTATTTAACATATTTTTAAAACACAAACTGTAGAATATCAAGAAGTTGGGTTCTATAAGCACTGTGATTGACTCTACCACACTGATACATTCACAAAGATCAGCTATCTTGAAATTCAACTGCCATCCAAATTCTTATACTATGTAAGACTGTGATATTTCTGATAAAAAGATTGCCACAATCACCATAAGTCTTCCACATGCTAAAGAATAGATGTCCTAATTTTTCCTTGTATATAACCTATCTTCATAGAAACGTTCTGTTATGGTCAATTGACCTGGTCTCACTTCATTGTGAATAAGAACCATATAGATTTTTTATGGAATATGACTCACTAAACATTTTTCATAATGTAAGTATGATTTTGCATACTAGTTACAAATATCATCCCTTTGTGATTAAACTTAGCCTAACCTAACCTAACCTGTTTATTTTTGATAAAATTTACAGATATTGTTTATGTAGGCAGTATTTAATTCTTATCATATTTCACCTTCTGGGAAAATGTTCAATATTATTATTAAAATAATCACTGGTCTGAGTGTTCAGAGCTTTAGATCTCATTGCCTCATAGCCTTGTGGGCTGGTAAGAAACCACTGCATTTTTGATGGGTTCTCCAACCTTTCTTTCTATCATTTATAAGTAACTGCATACTTTCTTAGGGACATGGAGTAAAAAAATCAAAATGAACCAACAGGAAACTACAGTGCTTCCAAATCGTTTAAATCAACACTTGCTAATTTCTTTATGGGGAAATAAAATAATGATCCTTTCCTTATTCTCTAAGCCAGGCACCGGGTCCTCTTAACATGGTGCTGATCACAAATGACATAGTATTTCATCCTTGACTTCAGCTCTTTCCTTAGGGATGTGTGGGGAAAAAGATGTGTGGGTGAGTCACTGCATCTCACCATTTCCTGCTCTAAAACACGTGAGCGTCACTGAGCTTAGAGAACAGCACAAACGAGTTTAGAATATTATTCAAAGTAGACAGTAATAAAAGAAGAAATAAATATGTTTGTTGTCAAATAATACCCGTGGAAAAGCAGAAAATAATGAAAATGATTTCTGTGAATAAGACAGGAGAATAAACTAAAAGTGTCCCATGAAGAAGAGAAAATTCCAAATATTTAGACATACCATTAGGAAACCTCATAAGTATTAATATCACAGAAAGACGTTATTAGAAGTTTTCTGTCTATGTGCCTCTACAGGTAATTCATTGTATGGATAAGTAAAGTTACATTCACAGGAGGATGGATCCCCTGTTGTTTCCTGAGCTCATGGCATCACTATGCTTAGAATCCACCACACTCTAAGTACACAATTTCCTTTATTGCTTATACCGAGGCAATTGCCAATTCATTAAAACATTAATTCTTTATGTAACATAATAAACCACATAAAAAGAAATAACATACAGAGAAGTACTTTGAAAGAAAATTAAATATTAAAAAATACAATCTATCATAAAGACAAGTTTCAGACACCAAAGACAAGAATGCCTTTCATTAAGTGTTCTATTTGTCTTAGGAAAAAGATGTACATGATCATTTTTGTAATATAATTCATTCTATAAAACATAAAACTTAGTTATTATGTCCATTCTTATTTTATCACCTCACAAAACATCATGTAACTAGAGGTTACATATATGCTTTTCTTCTACAACTTTTAGAAACAAACAAACAAATTAAATCAATCAACTGACAATTTTTCCCACACCACAGAAATTCATTATACTTTTCTCAGTTTCCTTTCTATAGATTGCTCATGTTTAAAGCAGTTTTTAAAGTACACTGGTGTGATATTTTTGCTCTGAGAATTCTTGTCCAATTATTCACATCTGCACAATCAATCAAAGAAGATTGTGGATTTACCAGTCTGTGTTTCTCAGAACTGAGACAATAATGAATCTCAGTGGCCAGACACTAACTGTAACAACGTACAGTCAATGAGTTTATTTCAGCCTGGGTTCTTCTGCTTCCACAAGTCTGCTGTCAAAAGAAGAGTTCTTAGCAATATGCAGCGATTCCCACCAATAAACATCTCAGAAGGGTCATTTGCACATTTAGTACGAACTATACTAGTGTGAAGTACCCATTTTGAAAGTTTCCAATTTGGACTTAAACAGTTTATACAAGTTACATATTAGCAAAAAAAAAAAAAAAAAAAAAAAAAAACAAAACAAAGGTGATGGACATGCCTCATCAAACAATTATCCTAAAATATTAAATGTTGTAAATTCAGTCTTAATGCCTTTATACAGTAGCAATGTAAAATAAAGGCCAGCATCCTGATACATAAATCCAGGGTCAGTGTGTTACTACAAAATGCTGCCAGGATCATAAAAAATGTCCGCACATAAAATGCCCGGTGTGGCAGGGTTCACAGCGACAAGTGCTTTGTCACTGTCTCATTTATTAAGCCAGATTTCTTGTCAGCATGTTTTTTAAACGCAAATACTTCTCATTGCTTTTGAAATATGGGAGGCATATTTCCAGACTTTAGCTCTGGAAAAAAGTCTTAGTCAAAGGATGACTGCATAATAAAAGAATAGATTCTATGGGTTAAAATACAAACATTAAACATTAGACACTTTAAAACTGACTTATTTATATATAATTTAAATTTATGTGAATCATGTCATTTTTTGGCCTTTTGTCTACTAAACACAGACTATGCAAAACTTTATAATAGATTGAAATGTCACAATGAAACCCATTATTGCATGGAATCGATACCAGGCAAGCCAAATTCTCAGCAAAGATCAAGGTGAAATCAAAAGACAAGAGAGCTTCAAGATTTGAGAAAAACACCAGAAATGCTAAGGTAATAGGGGAGGTCATAGATTGAAAATGAGCGACATATTAGCAACAGCATGAAGTAGATGACAGACACAGAGAACAGAGAAAAATTTAAGCCACACACTTCACATTGTAAGATACAGTAGAGAAAATATATTGTTGAAAATGAAATTTTGATGTAAATGGAAATAGTTACCGTAACTCAGGAATTACCTTAATCAAATACCATACCAATTTGTTGGTAAAGATTTGTGAACATTTCAAGTTTAAGATGCAATCAGAAATTTATAATTATCCAGACAAATGAAGAGTTTCTGTGATGAAATAACAATATCCAGACACTTCTAGTTATTCCTTTTGTACATTGAACATTGTGAGGAACTACATAATCAGATATTGGCTAAAGAAAAGGTAGTTGTGTGACCCAAACAGTCTGTGTGAATCTAAACTGATAACCATGAGAAAAAGAATAAAAGCATCCATTTTAGCCATGTAGCAACAGCAACCAGTCAAAAACAAGGAAAGTTTCTTAGATAGTTCTTCCACATGAAGATATATATATATACATGTATGTATGTATATATATGTATATATATATATATATATATATATGACCAAATGTGTTAGTTATTGAATTAATAACAGATTAAACTTCATATTGCAGAGATTAAGAATAAACTCAGAAGAAATGGGAAATGAACCTAAAGCCATTTAGAAAGAAAATTTTGGACAAAATAAATATGAATTAAAAAAAAGCTTTCTAAGATATATACGTGGCAGGCAAAATCCTCATGGAAACAAATTACACTGGGGAAGATAGAGGATCATTCTATTGATGAAAGACACTACCCGTCTAATACCTGTGAATCTCCATGTGCTCATTATCATTGTACAGAAATACAAGATAACATCAGCAAAAAGAAAAAAAAGACATTTAGTAAAGGATGCCCATAATTATCTCCTTTCATTTTGCCAGAATAAATTAAAAATAAATGGTTTCAACAATGTAATTAATAAGACTTACTTTAGTACATGTACAAAGAACATAGGATGTCTTCATTATCCTCCAGATCTCTCACCTTCTTGGAGGAAAACATATTTATAGTGCCAAATGGTAGTGTGCTTATACAAGGTAAGTTGGGAGCTTACACGTAGCACATATGTGATGTTGAGGGAGTGTTGTTGGGGACAGCATCTGAAACACCTGCTGTTCTATGTGTGTGTGTGTGTGTGTGTGTGAGAGAGAGAGAGAGAGAGAGAGAGAGAGAGAGAGAGAGAGAGAGAGAGAGAGAGAGAGAGAGAGAGAAGAGAGAGAAAGAGAGAGAGATATGCAGAAAGGATGAAAAAACAGCAACACCAATAAATTGTGTGGGAAAAACTAGGTGGTGACTTTGCAGACACCACATGTGGTAAATGAAGAACAGGTTGGGATGAAGTGTTAAATATTTTTTCAAGTGATGAAAATCTTTAGAAGACTATGGGTAGTTTATACAATGATTTCAATCGAATGTTCTGATGTATAAATACCTCAAAACCATTTATGCAAAGTTTATAGTGGGAAGAAAACTGGAATTGGATGTGAGGAACATAAAAAATTCAAGGTCAAATAATTTAGACTAAATTTACAGGAGGAAAGAAAACTAGAGATAGAGACTAAGCAATGGGTTCAAGTATTCAACTTCAATACAGAATACTGATAAACCAGCAAAATGCCAACATCATTGAAATATGGGAGAAGAATTGGAAATGATTTACAAGTGATAAACAAGAGCAGACCTGTGTAAAGTCAGACAATTTTATTTAATACTCTTGATCATGCTATGAGGGAAGGACTTTTTTTTTCAGGTAAGCAAGCAGAGATACAGAAGGTTTATAAAGCTTTCTCCTCGTCACACGGCTGGTGAGCTTTAGAGCTGGAGGAATAGCTGGGCCCTCTGTGTCTAGTTCCCTGGCTTAGTCACAATTCTCAGGAATCTGTCAGGAAGGAGAGGTATCCAGAAACCAGCCAACTATTAGCTTCTCTAGTTAGCACTTGAAGGAAAATTCAAAAAGATGTCTGATAGTCATTGTCAATTTGAACACATCTGGAATCAACTAAAACCCAACTAGTTGGGCACGTATTGAGGGATTTTTCTTGGCTAGATCATGTGAGGTAGGAAGACCCACCTTATTGTGTTCCACCTTCTGGTGGCAGCATAAATAAAAAGACATAGAAGAAGGACAACTTTGCTTTTCGTCTGCTTGCCTTCACTCTTCCCGCCACACTCATCTGTTCTGTTGCTGAGACATTCCTTCTTTGGGATTAGAGCCTGCTTCTTTGGGATTCTGATATATACTGAAGACCAGCTGAGACATCCAGCCTCTTGGACTGAATAATTACTCGATTCTTGGCCTTTCACCCATGAGACAGACACTGTTGGACTAGCCAAACCACAGCCTGTAAGTCAATCTAATAAATCCCTTTGAATACATAAAACTTCATTCTATCACTTCTGCTCCTTTACAGAATACTGACTAATACAATGTCCTTCTGTTGTGAACTGATTCACATCACAGATACAATAAAACATCTAATATACTCCCAGATGGCTAACACAGTTATAATTACGACTCAAAAGAGACTCTAAGATTCAAAAGCAAGTAAAGTTGTTTAGAAGGAAAAAGTGATATCAACTATTTTTCTATGAAGTTTTTCTGATATCAGTATTAAAGTCCTCAATTTTGTTGCAAGAAGCAGGCAAGAATGTGATGGTGGGTCCAATGGATGTCTGTGAGGCCAAGGAAGTCTTAGAAACCACAATCAAGAAGGCAATTCCCATTTCAGTGATACAGCAGTTGCCTTGCTATTTTATTCTGGATGTATTATAAAGAAGTCAACTGTTTAGTACTTGGGAAATTGATTTAGAAGTAAATGGAGAAAGTGCTGAGCTAAACTCTGTCAAATCTAAATAGATGACTTATAACCAAGTTTGGATTTGTGTGCAGAATATGATACCATTAAACACCACATAGCATTCCATTAGCAGAAATACATTTTTCTATAATTTTAATATTTGCATATCTCTCTCTGTAAGCATTCAAAGTACTCCTGCCCTGCCAAATATGTAGTCAATTTGAGATTTTATATTCTTATCCTTATTTGAATATTATAAAACCAGGAAATAGATAATAAAGTGAAAGAGCAAGTGTCCAACCCAGACTTGCATAAATCACAATTATTAACCACAATGAAGGAGGGCAGAGGAATAAGATGAGCGCCAACGGATGCCACAGTAGCACAGAAACTACCTTGTAGCATCCTTCTAGGATGGGGACAGACTGTCTCTTCAACTCATCACCCTGTTATCTTACCTCCCCCCAAGACAATATGCTGTTACACGTATACTTGTAACTTCCACTAATTCCATCCCAGCCTCCAACTGTACTGAACTTTACTCATTCACAAAGGTGTGTCTTTTCACTGCAATGCAGAGGACTGGCTCTTGTCTCTTTATCATGTCTTCTCCAACTAGTCTTGTTTACCAGATACCAGAAGGGAGCCTGTAAATGAAGTTTCCCAGGAGAGGAAGAAGAGAAGATTCAGCCTAAGTTGGACAAAATATGAGTTGACCTAAAGATGCTTATATCCCAGACCCTAGAACATATGATACATTAACTTACACAAAAACAAAGTAATTTGTACAGCTGCTGTAGAACTAAGGATCTTGAAATGGGAAGATTTCTCTGGATTCTGCATACAGGTGAATTGCAATCCCAAAGAACTTCAGATGTGAAACAGAGATGCAAGAGATTACCAGAGTAGAGACAGAGGGAAGAAAGAGAGGAGGGAGGAAGGAAGGGAGGGAAGAGAAGGGGGGAGGAGCAGAGGGAGGGAGAGAGAGAGAGAGAGAGAGAGAGAGAGAGAGAGAGAGAGAGAGAGAGAGAGAGAGAGAGATTTTCTGCACTGCTTTGAAGGTGAAAGTAACACAGGCAGGATCTGGCTTCTGAAAGGTAGAAAAAGCAGGAGAAAGATGCTCCTGTGAGGTTCCTTGTAGGAGCTTTGCCTTGATTTCTGCACAATGAATCTCCTTGGAGACACTGAATTCCTACAACTGCAGTATAACAGCTTTTTCTAATGTTTGTGGTCATCTGTGACTAAAGCAATAGGAAATTGTATTGACTTGTTTTATGTCAACTTGACACAGCCTAGATTTATTTAGGAAGGGGGAACTTCTATTGAGAAAATACCCTCTTGAGATTGGCCAGTGGGTAATCCTATTGTGCATTTTCTTAATTAGTAATTGATATGGGAGGACTCAGTCTACTATGGGTAGTGCCACCTCTGGAAATGTGGTCCTGGGGTATATAAGAAAGCAGGCTGAAAAAGCCTTGGGAAACAACCTAATAAGCAATGTTCCTTCATGGCCTCTGCCTCAGCTCCTGCCTCCAGATTCCTGCCCCGATTTCCCTGGATGGTGAACTACAAGCTGTGAGATAAAATAAACTCTTTCTTCCTAAGTTGCTTTTGGTCAAGGTGATTATCACAGCAATTTAAACCTTAGCTATGAAAGAAACCAACATAATCATTCATTATACACATACAGATAGCTGTCCAAATAAGAACACACACACACACACACACACACACACACACACACACACACACACACACCACAGACAGACAGACAGACAGAAACAGAGCACATTTGGGTGAAATGTCCATTTCATTTATAACCTAACAATAACTTGCTCTATAGATTTTCCATATGCCTTTTCAAGATCCTAACACACTATGGGAATGAGTTCTGGTAAAAAAGCAATTACGAATGAACAGAATTTAAAAGGAAATTTGATAATCATTAGAATGAAAATATTGCCAGTTTGGGCATATTTGAGAATTTAATCACATTGCTATTAAACATTTTTAATTAATTGCTTAGCTTAGAGAATTGGCCTGTTTAAAAAAATCAATAATTGAATGAAGTGATTTAAGTTTCATTGAAATGGTCAAATAAGTTGAACCATTAAATGCTTGTAGATGGTTTATATTTCTCAGTGTAAGCTTCCTGTTGGCCATTTTTCTTTTCTATACCAATCAAACCTCTCACACCATAATAACCTGCCAGTTAAGGAGTGCCTATTATGTGCTCATCATTTTCCTTGCATTATACATTGACTTCCATATTTGGTAGGGATTTTATTCCTATTTTACTGATGAGGAAATGAACACACGATAAAAATCAAGGTCTGGGGAAACATTGCCGTGGTAAAGTGCCTGCTGTGTAAGCATGGAGACCCAAATTTAGATCACTCAAACACACATAAAATAGTTTAAGAGTCAAAAGTTTTGGAGGACTGCTTAGAACAGTGATTTCCAGAATTGGCAAGGCCATTACACACATGAACTCATTGTGATCTGTGGTTGCATGCGTAAGACCTGTATAAGACTCAATCAGCCAAAATTCTAGAAGAACAGAGGGACTCCCAAAGCCCCACCCACAGCTGAGTGGGTGTTGGTAATTAATGGCTGCTGAGAAGGAAGCTAGGATGTGGTCCTTGTAGGTTGCCCATGTTCCAGTGGATGGTCCTATATATACCCATGCATATACTGGCAGTGCTAACAGACTCAGTAGGTTTAGCAAATGGAACACACAGTTGAGCGGGAGAAATGATAGAGCTATTCTAGTGTGAGTTTGAGGGAAGGGAGTTGGGGATGGATTTGATCAAAACTGTATATGTGTGAAAGTCTCAAGAATAAGTTAAAATATTTTTAAAAACCTGGGCACACACATCTGAAATCCTAACAATAAAGGGATAGACAGGTGGATCCCTACAGCTGACTGGCTAACTGACTAAGCAAATCAGTGAGCTCTGGGTTCCTGGGAAGACAATTCTCAAAATAAAACAAAGAGTAATAAGCCATCTGAAGTTGACCTCTGGGACTCAAATGCATGTAGACCAGCATACACATGTGCACACAACAAACATGCACTCATACATACACTGTACACACACATACACATATACATACAACAATGCAACCAAATACACAATGGCTGAACCTACTTGAGTTTCAGCTTACACACTTGTTTTTTTCTGCACATTCTCTTATGTAAAGATACTTTTACTAAAATACGATGTTTACATTTCCAAGTAAATTTTTAATTAAGGATATGAATCCTTCCTCCTCCCCAAATACCTACATATTTATCTTTTCTAGGTATTGATTTCAGTCTAATCTAAGGCAGATTAAAGGAAAAACAGCACATTGAGTTTCTGCAGCTCTAAGTGGATCCTTTTTCATTCTTATAAGCTTGCGTTCAGAAGTGAACATCACAGTAGATTGCTCAGTCGCATTGCTTTGGTAGTTACAGAGATAACACTAATGGAAGGTTAGGTATAGAACAAAGAGAACACGGAAAGGAATGGACTTCACTGCAAGATGGAGAAAATGCAGAGCAGGGGTCATGGCTGTCATCGTCTAGTGATTTATTCTAGTCTCCCAGA